>NC_092436.1:13884897-14209750 GCF_036169615.1 Heliangelus exortis | reverse complement strand
TTTATTTTGTTTGGTTTTTTATGATTTGGGTTGTTTTTTTTTTTTAATGGAGATTCCTTTAGAAGGTAATAAGCAATTCTAAGAAAAAAAATTAAAAAAAAAAAAGCAAGCTGTATGTTAGTGCTGCTTTGCAGCTGTCCTGTTACTGAAGCTTTCTTTTCAGCCCATCATGGTTTCTTGCCTAGGTCATACAAACTTTTCCCTTTGTCTTAAACTGCTCATGTTAACATAATGGAGGGCTTGACCAGATTAGGAACATAGCTCAGTCAATTATTCTATAAAAATCCTATCAACCTCATGGGTAAGAAATCACTGTAACATTTTAAATCTTGGAGGGACAAGGAAGGTAGAATTCAAAATATGAAGAAGCTTTTCCATTAAAGGATTAGAGGGTAAAAAAAACAGGCAATTGCATAAAGGTCAGCCTGATGTCTAGATTTAACTAACTATGTTTTAGATATCAAAAGCTTCCAAATTATGGAGTGCTTTTACACATAAAAGCTCAGACCTGTAACATAAGAAAAGGGAATAAAATACATGTGTGCTAAACAAGGCAGAATGTAGGAGCTGCTCTCAAGACAGACATTGATAGCTGAAGAAGTCTGTCCAAAGTGGGTGGCTCTTTGGGTCAGATCTTCATTTCAGAAGCTATAAACCTAATTCTCACTGGTTGACAAAGCAGGCATTTACTAATAAAAATGAATTTTTAATTTAATACTGTCAGGAGTGCTGCAGCTGTTAGAGATGGCTACATGCAAGAACACAGAACCTGTTTTCTGCTCAGGTTAGACTATTAAAAGCTTGAAAAACCCTTTTCCAGCCTCCCCAGGATCTGCTTTGGAATTGTGGTCTGTCTTCTCTCTTGTGTTAGGTCAGTTATTTATTCAAAAGTAAAGATTAATAATAACTTCATATGCAATTTGTTGTTTTCATTCCTGATGACTTCAGAAGGGGAAGTGTGTAGACATTGCCAGGACTTGTGTGTACTGAAGGAAGCAGAGAAATATCATATTTGGTCAAATAACTATCTTACTGTGTCTCTCTGATTTCAGGCTCTATCTGGCTATGTCTTTTATAAAGAAAATTATTTTTTAAAGAATGTAATTTCTAAACGTTTCCTCTCCATTTTTTTTTTTTTTAATAAGAATGCTGTTGATTCATCCTTTAACATAAAGCAGCTATTTAGGTGCCAAAATTAGCTCTTAGTCACCCTGGCTGTACGTGAGGAGAGGTTTGAGCTGTAAGTGGTGATTTCTCAGCATGTGAAGCTAGCAGGGCACTTAAATGCATACAGGAAGTTAAGTGGTCTGAATCCAGGAAATATTTACTTACCATGAAGTACATTGGTTTATTTCAACTTTAAACTGATGGCTGTAGTTTTTCTTCTCAGAGGTGATGCCTGTAAGCTTAAGAGGAATCAGAAAACATGCTTGTATAGGTAGCCAGGATTTGGACTTCAGATCACCCACCAGACAAACCTTTGGTTGTCTGTCCAGTAACTTTTGGACCTCTTATAATTTGCATTTCTTTCCTTTTCTATGAACCCATAATAATGGCAGGAACAGAAGAGAGGGGCAAATATCCTGTAGAATCCTACAGAAAGAGCTTCTTTCCAAGCAAGAAGCCTACAGGTGACCCATAGTTCTCAGCCTGGACACAGCCACACTGATGGTGACAAGTGTCCAAGTGCCAGTGGTCACTGAGGGAAATGTTATGCCTGCTTTTTGTTAGAAGCAGCACTTCCCAGGGCTGACATCTGTGACCACCTGCCAGACCCCCCCTGCCAATGGAAGCAGATGCTCCAGCAGGTTTGGAAAGCAGTTTGGCAGTAGAAAAATGCTGCTTGATGAAGTCTTTCTATCAGGTACATTTTCAGTGATGGTTTTCACAAGAATACAACACAACTGACACCTTTTGGTTGTTATTAGAGGCTGTGAATTTGGTGTGAGGACAGAGTGCCTCTTGCTTTTTGGTATTGTGATCAGAGGTATTGGGTTTATAATCTTACAACTGACAGGGGCAGGGGGAAGTGGGAATCCCTTAGATTTCTTTTACAAGACTGGTGCTCTTCGCTTGATGATTTAGAAATCTCCTTTGCTATCCATGAGTTTCTATACAGATGACATTACAAAGATTATTGAGATCTTTTTAATGCTAAAAATGGTATGATCTATCTTTTTTTTTTAATATCCTTTTTTCATTATATTCAGATTCTCATGCTGCATTACTGACTGACTGGTTTCCTGGTAGGAGTTACAAATCTAGATTACACAGCACATCTAGGGTTCAGTATTTTAAATCTGGGTAAATAATTGCATAGACAGTGTGATTTTTATTCTTTCTAGTCATGTTGTATGAACTAGCCTGTTGTTTTGGGGTTTTTTAGTAATTCAAATGTTAGTAAATAACAGAGAAATCAAAGAAAATAATTTGCTTCTATACTTCCACTGACTACAAATGACAGTCACCCTATCCATGTTCATACAGCAAATCCAAAGTAACCATGGAATGTTTTTCTTTTCACCCTTTTTTTCTATGAACTGTTCCAGACAGGAAAAAAGTGATGTTTCTCTAGTGCATGTCCCTATGATTCTGAGAAGGAATATTAGTGGAGCAGGAAGCCTGCTTAAAACAAAATAATCTGTGCTGATGAGAAAAACAAATATTTCTTGAATTCTTCCTTCCTCAAGAAGCTGGGGTGGAGGTTTAGTCATTACTGAGAGAGAGTCCCTGTTGGCTCAGAAGTTTCTGCCTCAACACAGCTTCAACTCAAATATTCCTGAGGTTCATGTCCCACAAGGCAAAGCCAAACCACAGCTGGGGATGCACAGATGGATGGGAACTTTGTCTGAGGATCTGGATGGGAATTCCCTCTCAACACTGATGTGCTGAAACTGCAGTGGGTGTTGCATGGGTGCTTTGTTCAGATGAGGACACGCTGTAGGGGCACAGTCCCAGCAGAGAGTGCTCATGTACATCCCTGGCTATTCACCTGCCCCCTGGGGAGGATGCTGAGGGCTTTGCCAGCCTGGCACCCAGGCCTGAGCCCTGGGGCAGCCTAGCAACTGGGCTGCCTCCACTTCCAACCACATTTGTTTCTGACTCCAAACCATAGAAAGAACAAATTTGGAGTTTACTGCATGGACAATTTCCTCTTCTACACATTTCTGACTCTGTAACACTCTTAGCCAATTCCTATAAGCTGTATGGTGGAAAAACCTGTCTCTTGTAAATCAGAAAATGGCCATTTCAAATGCTTCCAGCGTTCAGCATTTATCAAAGTGTGGGTTGGAAATTCCAGACTTAAGATTCCTTTATAAGTAAGATGAGAATATTGCAGGCCTCTCTGTTGCTGTTAATCAAGGTTGACATCCTACATTTGCAAACCCTTATAAATCATTTAATAAACCAGGTCTTTTTTATTTTTAACATGTTATGGTGCCTATGTAGAGCAAGAGGGCTAATAGATTCTGAATCTTGAATTTTGTCTGTCTTCTTGCAGTACATACTAAAGTATAGTATGTGTTATGGTCAGATATGCAGCTGGCCATAAATCAGTGCCTCAAGCTCCCCTCAAGGAAAGTTGAAAGATTGCAGCTCACAAGAGAGGAAAATTCATTTAAAATTACTGTGGTTATAAAACAAACTGACATAACCCAAAGCAACAAATTTGGGGAAGGAAGTCTTCTGGGGCCACATCAGTGCTCTGAGAAGCTTTCCACTTTTTGGCTTTGTTTCCTATCAGTGAACCAGAGTGCTTTACAAATGGAATAAAATCTATTCATCATGCCCCCTAATATTCAAACATCTTCATCCCTTCTTTGGAGTCATTCTCTTAGAGAAGCAGCAGAACACAGGGGCAAAGAAAATGACACTTGACACTTGGCCTCTGTCCTTGAAGAAAGGAAAAGAGTTTCTCACTCTACAAAGTGTGTCCATGTCCTCTCCCTTGCAGGGTTTCACCAGCTTGAGGGGCATGAGGAAAGAAGGTGCAGGAGCTGTAAGGGTTTTACTATAAATTAAAATGGTCTTATCAGTTCTCATTTCAGGTCAAAGAACTGAGAGAGTTTCACCTAGTTTCTGCATGAAATCTCTCAGCACCATTTTCTCACTTGAGGCTCCATCCTCCAAGTATTGCACTGCTCAGATTACATTATGATACAGCTTATTTCATTATAACTGCATGTAATTGATGCTGCTCACTTAAGATTTTTCCACTAATAATGATTCTCACTGGCATTTAGAGAGAAGAATGGGCAATTTGGATGGAATTCAATTTTTAATAAGTATTTTAGACCCTTTTATCATTTATTGCTGTTATCAAAATGGTGCTCCACATAACTAAAGAAGGATACAAGATGTGTGAAAGAAGAATGTTCTGGATTTATGCTAAAATTAAAAAAAAAACATTCTGAAGTCACTTAATGCTAACTTGTGGCCATATTTCATAGTTCAATGTGATATTTTTTTTTTTTTTTAATTCATCACAAAATTTTGAACCCTGGCAGTTAACTTTGTCTTGAAGATGTTGCTTCCTGATCACACCAATACTAAGCCAACACATTCTAGCAGAAGTTTAAAAAAGAAGAAACAGCTTTGTAAAGTAGCTCTTGAAGCCAGGGATTTAGTAGTACTCACAGAAGAGCCAAATGTGTGTGGATAATGAAAATTTACAAACAGTACCTCAAATGATTAAAAGCTTGGCCCATTAGAATGCTGGTGACTGAATGAGATGATGCCTGGTTGCATCCTGTATCTTGCCTTGATACCATGTTTTATAACCTATCTCTGAAGCACAGGTATTTTAGACCTCAAAAAGCCTTTGTCACCAAGGTATCCATACAGGAGGAGGAATTTTACTGAGTAAAGTAGCAGAATTACAGCATGTTGGTGAATTATAGGAGATAAAACATCTAATAAAACATCTATTAATGTCTTTAATGCACAGCATTGCATTTTCCAAAAACACAGGTCAGACTTTCCTAACTTTTTTCTCTTGCTCTTGGTGACCCTTCATGTGTTTAAAGGGTCTGTGAGTGCTGAGTCACATTGTGTGCCCAGGAGAAGGCACGGGAAGAAAAAACCCACCCAGACTCTGAGGTTTATTTTTATTTCCCTCCCTGTCCCTTACCACACTGTCCCGTAGGAAAGTTGAGCACAGCAGCTGGCAGACACACAACTTCAGAGCTGCTCCTAAAAATCTCAATGGTTTCATTCAGACTGAGCATGGGAAAGGCATTTAAGGTTCAAGAATTTGTTTGCATTTCTGTGATGGGGCAGTTTATATAAGATTAAGCCCATCTTTAGTTGTTACAATTTTGTCCAAAATGGAGAGGCACTCACTGGTTCTATTCAGCCATTACTCCTTGCTACACACTTCTTTCCCTCTGAATTGTCACTTGTTAAAAATGGGGGTGACTTCAGAGAGCACTGAGTGCTGGAGAGACCTTGTTGCTACACTTCCCAGCAGGTTGGTAAGGAGGTAAAGGCTTTGGATTGTGACTGAGCTCTTCAGCAACGAATGGATATAAAACATCCAGCGAAAGAGAGCAAGTGTTGCTTGGTGCTGTAAAAGCTGGCCTTCGAATGTTTGTGTCTTTTTCTAAAATGTAATTAATGCTTTCACTTAAAACAAATGAGCAAGCAGCAGTGAGCTGCATCAGCTAAAGCATAAGCACATGATTCACCAATCTACTGAAACCTGTACAGTCCTCTAAGACCTCTCTTATGCTTCCAGGCCATCAAATAAATGCTGCAACCCCACATACACTTCTGTGTAGTATTTTAAAGATCTTCAGAAATAGAAAGCAGCAGTGTTCTAATTAATTTTTTTAACTTAAGCTGGATTTCTAAACCAAGAGCTCTATACAGCACATGAATTTCTGCTAATTAAGCTTGACCCTGTGAGAATAAAAACTCCTTTTGCATACCCACTTCCCAAGAAAAGGTGTTTAAAAGGTTGAGTTCACTCTCATGAACATTAACTGCCTTTGAAACCAGAAATCCCTAAAGGCAGGGAAAATATTTTGTTCCTTCCACTGCAGCTTGACTCAGCGTGGTTGGCTCCAAGGGGGGCACTGCCAGTCCCTGGCTAAAGGGAGGGAATGAGCTGGTGTGGGATGGAAAGGACTTGTTCTGAGCAGGCAACAGAGATCCAAAGAATCATAAAATTGATTGAGACTTGAAGAGACAAGAAATTGTGAGTTATGAGGGAAAGAAGGGTCTGGTTGAGAAAGAGACCTGGAGGAAATGAAGTTCAAATGCCCCCTAGGTGTGCAAAGATTTAAAGATTAAGCTAAATAATGATGTTCTGTAAACCTAGGGATGTATCTTCCCAGCTCTGTGTTCAAGATTTCACAACTTGAAATCACTGTACATAGAAATGTTATCACCATACCAGTGACCCATGAGACAGAAAAGAAATAATTTGCAAAGCTAATTCAAAGCCTAAGAACAGTTAACATCATCAGGATACAATAGATTTAATCTGAGCTGAATCTGCTTAGGAAAAGAGTGAAAAAATATTTATCTCTTTCTTTAAAGGGTTATAGGACGTTTTTGGTGGGAATTGTTAATCAGTGAAATGTGCATTCTCATAAAGACATAGTGGTTTCTCTTTCATAGAAAAAGTTCTTCTAGGTCCAGAAAAGAACAGAGGATCAAATTTGATCATTTCTTGGTAGAGCACCATTATTGGGATATTCCAATATGAATATGAATTTTTGTGACTCTTTTTTTGCTGGTGTTTTTGAGAGAAAGAACTTTATTAATCTTTCACAATGTGAAAAATTAGCCCATTCCTTAGATCTATTGCAAGGTGACAGTTTGCTTTGTCTTTCCCCTTAATACAAGGAGTTAAATATAGCAAGGGATATATTTAGCAATATTAGCATAACTAGAAGCAGCATTATTTTATCTGCAGTTCAAAATGGGAAGAAATAAGTTGTAATAATGGTAAAGCTATAACCTTACTAAATCAAGAGTTTCTTGTGTACTAGCACACCATTCCTCTGACTATCTGGACCCTGTACAGTTTTCTGTCCACTAATTATCTCTAAATATACACATCAAATTTTGACTTATCATTGGAATATTGTCAAGGTAACAGAGAATAAAATGTATTTCATGCTTCACTTGAGGGTCCATCTCTGTTTTATTTTCTCAGCTAATTCTGGAAAACAGCACAATGTGCAGTAATTGTAGTAAATGTTATAGAAACTTAAAAATACTCTTGATTTCTTTATCTCTTTTTCTCTGTTCATGCGCATTTGTCTAAGTACCTCTTACTGTACTTCTTGGTGCCCTGTCCAAGCAAGTTGCAAGACATTATTAAAAGCTGTTAAGTTGTTGGCCTAAATTTAAGTTCAGCCCAGGGTGGGTCAGGAATGTGAGCTGTCTGCCCCCCAGGCTTTGTTACTTCAGGAGAGGTGACTTTCATGAAGGCCACAGACAGCACCTAAAACAGAACTGGAAGGCAGTAAGAACAAGATGGACATTGGTGTTCTGGCCCTAAGGAAAGAAGTCAGGGGACTTAAAGTTCTGAGAGAAGACAAAAAACAAATCCATCTCCTGAGTGGATCTTTCCTATATGATTACAAGACTTTGCATGGTATTTTAAAAGAAACTCATTTGTGTCAAAATACTATTATTATTTGAGAATTTTATCCTAACAACCTTTGCATCCTGACCCTTGGCTGTTTGAGATGAAACAGGGCAGCAGTGTCTGCAAGCCCCGAGTGAGTGATCTCAGCCAGACCTGCCAGTCCCTGGCTCTGCCCTGCATCCCCCCAGGTGCCCTTAACAACAGATTTCCTCTGAAGTCCCCAACACTCTGACAAAGTAAGCAATTAATCACTTTGTCCACTAATCTATTCTATCATTGATTGCTTCTATTGCTGCCTGTCCCCACAGCTCTGTTGCAGATGGTCCATAAGCACTTTTGTCTTTTTCTTGTCATCAGCTGAAACCAGGGCTAATTTTTTTTCAGGGTATTTTTTGAGATGTGCATGTCACTAACTTTATACTGGATTAAGTATTGCCTTTTCCAGGATTTAAATTAATTCCACTCTATTTCTAGTCTCTAAATACTTTTTGGTTTTTTAGTGTACTCATTCCTTCAGAAAGATGTTGAAACTCCTCCTCTGAATAGGTATTGAATTATGGTTCCATCATACCCAGTTTTTGTTCATTATGAATAAGAAGGTTTCTGGTGTTGCTTGCAAAGGTGTGAATTTTCTAAGCAGCACTTAACAAAAGTCTTTCTTTATTATTTACTTTTAAGTTTAAAGAACAAATTCCTTTTCTGATATTAATTTCAGGCTGTCATTTCATGCTTCTTGTTCATATCAAATTGATTAGATCACTTTGTGAAGACTTTCTCTTTCAATCTAAATCAGAACCTGTAATTAAAGCTGTCTGTAGGTAAGAACGACTTATTTGCTGCTTTGTTTTTTCATAAAATTAAATGTCCATGGTGAAGATTTATAAGCTTTCCTGCTATTTGCAAATGAACCTTATATGGACTTAGGTAAAGGAAGATGTCAAAAAAAAAAAGTTTTCAGTGACAGACTGGTTAATTTAAACAAGAAATGCTTTGTCAAGAGCTGTTGGTGCTGTATGGAAATGCAGAGTTCACAGCTTGCAAATGATGCCAAGTTAGGAAAGTCAAATTAGCTTTTGGCAGTATGTGATTTTTTTTTTAAACAACTCCATGAAACTCTCTCTTTCAGAAATCATGAATTACCAATTTCTCTTTAGTGGAAACTGAATTTCATTTCATTCACACTATTAATGATTTGGCATTTCCAGTTGTAACAAACATGTATGAGATAATACAAAACGGGTAAAAAAATCGTAATCCAGTTTTAAATTACATTCCCTTAGGTGGGGATTTGTTCAGAACATCAAGCTTGTTGTATGATGATTTAGCAATAGTTTTATGGGAAAAGGCCAGTATTTTTCTGTCTCTGTATGAAATTTTGAAAGTGTATTGCTGTTTGGAACATAGAACCCTCCAGCTCTTGAATCTTGTGTTGCCATTTTAACTGTAAATACAAGATAGCATCCTATTTATGAATTCCAGTCTCAAAAGCTAATTTAATTGGTGTATTCCAAGTACTATTGCTTATTTCACACTTCAGTAGGCAGAGATGCATTAATAATCGAAGTTTCAAACCGTAATTAACGTTAGCTTTAGGCTTCTGACAATGAAATGATTACAATTTTATGTATGTCTTGATACACCAAGTTAATCTGACCTGTGAACAAATAACAAAAGTAAGCACATTTACTCTCTAATGCAAGTCACTCCATGTAATTATGTGTTCTCTGCAACTACAGAGGAGGAAAAAAGACACCAGGGGTAGGAAAATCTGTGTGGCTGCCCCTCCTTCATCTGCTGCAGCTCTGCAGGTGATTCCAGGGAGCTGGGGATGCTGTGTTTCATCTCCTTTGTTTCCAGGCTGTAATTTCAGGTGCTCTCCAGTCACAGAGCAGTGCTCCTTTTCTTCATTTACATGAGGCTGAGGGAGAGGTGAGAGGGGGCCTGGTTAAAGAAGAAAGGTGTTATTTTTCCATGCAAGTTTGCTTCACTGCCCCTCCGGTGAAAGAGTCTTTCAGAACCATTTTTTTACCTTTCCCCTGAAGCTACAAAGTAGTCTTTCAATTACTTTTATGATTCTGAAGTAGTTAGTCATCTGGCTCTCTTTTAATATGAGCCAGAGAACACGCAGCTATAAATCATTGGCAAGCAGGACCTAAAAATGTGACAGTGAGGCAAAGGATCTCTTTGTAAATCATCAGATCAGAAATTGTGTTGCTTAACTACACTGCAGTGATGGTGAAACCAAAGTGAACATTAGGAACAGGTTTTATTGCCCCTTATGGTCATGCAAGTAACAAATAAAGTAAAAGGGTGGTGCAGCGACCAGCAGAGGAGGTGAGAAAGAGAAAAAAATGAGGTAAGCCCAGGCTTAAGCTCTGGCAGGGGAGGTTTGGGTTGGATATTGGGAAGAAAAAGTGTTGGAAGCAGCTGAATGTGTTTTCAAATGAGTAATATATTTATTAACACACAGAAAATAGAACTGAAAAATGTTCAGATGGTCACTTGTGAAAGGGCTATGGAGCCACTTTTCTAAAAAAACCCTGCAAAGCAGTTTTGGCTCTTTCAGTAGAAAGTGGGTAAAAAGTAATTTCAGGAGCTCCAGATTCTGTTGAAAGGGTGCGCATATATATATATATATATATATATATATATATGGGAGGGCAGTTAATATTTATTCTTTCATGTGTAATCTTTGTTCTTCTCAGTTCATGCCTGTTTTCATCTGTATTCCCACTGATACTTTTTTGTTCTCCTTTTAACTCCTTCCCCAATCTTTGTATTCCCACAGACTTTCTCCCTTCACATTTTTTCTGTAGGGAGCAGTGGACAGAAGTGCTTTCATTTAGAAATTCCATCTGGGACCTTCTGGTTTCATGACAGGAAGAAAAGGAAAAAATAAAGGGGAAGACAGGCAGGATTATGAACCAGGAAATTAACGTATCTCTGGTGCTTCGAAATTCTCCTCACGAATCAAGTGGCTCCTGCCTGAGTTGTTAAAATCATCTCACAAGAGGCTCAGCAGGTATTCAAAAGCAGATGATGCTATATTTTATATTTGGCTGAAACATGTATTTTGTGAAACAGAACTAGTGTAACTCACTGATACATTAGGTACGTTCTTTTTATCCAGGTTCCCCTAGCCAAAAAAATCAGTAGCTGCATCACAGAAGTGTTTTAAGAAATGTTTCTCAGTTCTATGGTCATGCAGAAAAGTTTGGTGCAGACTGTGAGGGATGAAGTGTTATCTGCAGGAACTGGCAGCACAGAAAAGCTGCCCTGACTCTGACTCTGGGCCCTGCCAGTGCTTGGGGCTGCCTGCCTGGGAGCTGCTTTCCCCTGGGAAGCTTTGACTTGTTTTCCTGGTGCTCTGTTTCTTCAGGAGCCCATTCACAGCATTTGGACAATTTTAATACATAGCACAGGTACACAGTGAGTGCCTAAGGCAGAGGTGGCCACATTTCCATGCAGAATTGGATAAATGCAAAAATAGATAACACCTAGGTCATAAAATTCTCCTATTTATTTATGGTACAAGGGACAAAGATAGGGGCTGAGGTGATGGTGCTCTGCCAGGGGTGCTGGATGCCATTTCTCAGCATGCAGATGAGTCCATGAAGCCAGTCCTAGAAATCCCTGGTGTCCTGTGTCTTGTCTGCAGTAGCCAGGCCCCCAGGGAAAACTCCCCATCATCTCAGCCCCCTTCAGATGCTTGGTACAGCCCTAGCAGGAGAGCTGCAGCTGAACTTCTTGGGAGCCACAGGAAATGCAAGGCTAGGTCCTTCTGAACTACTGCATGGCCAGATCAATACCTTGACATTTGTTTAAGTGGGGGGAATCTAGCTAGCTGCTATTTGGTAACATGCATTACTGTCTCTCTCATTATTTACTTTTTTCAGCTAGAACTCCATTTCACCCTGTTTTGCAGGTTTTCAGTTCAGTTTCAACTCAAAACTCTGGTACTTCAAATAGGATGAATTAACTGTTGTCAGTAAAAGAGAGATCCCTCCTTCCTCCTGGTGTTGAGAGGGCAAGTGGAGTGACACCAGGGCTCTGGTGGCTCCTGGTGATGCTCAAATATCCAAATACTGTATAAGTTAAACTGGTGGATATTTTATTACCTGCAATAATAAAATGGGTGCTGCTGGCAATCTATTCTGTTGATCTGGAATCTCACTTTCTCCTTTTTTCTGTACTTTGAAGGATAAGAAAAAAAATGGAATTAATCCAGATTATTATCATATTATGCCACACAGACCTGAGAAGGAATGCATTCACACCCAGGACACAGGCTCTACTGTGCAAATATACATCTGATATCAATGCATCAAGCATTTTTTATTTCTTATTTAAAAGGATTTCCTTTTTCTCACTAACCTTATGGACTAAAGGCTTTTCATACTTCTAGTGAAGGGCGAAGAGATGAAAATTATATATAAAAGGGGAAAAAAAAGGAAAAAAAATGGGTAAAACCAGGTTTTCTGTTCCTTACATACCAGGGTAGCATTTAGTTGTTGAACTGCAATAAGTATTGAGGAGCACTCTTTACACTTGGTTATATTTTTTATCTTGTGTTATTTGCCTCTTCAAATCAAGGAGATGTCTTTATTAGTAGAAATTTGGGGAAACATCCTACACTTTCAGAATGAAACTAATCACATCTGTCTAGGTCTAGGACAATTCTTATGCCTTTGGGGGATCAGGCATGTAGGAATGTCCCCTCATTTTCCTGAGATTTGGTGGCAAGTTGCCAGTTATTGTCCAGTTGGGTGAAAAATTACCTACTTTGTGAACCAACCAGTGCCATATTTCATTAAAAGAAGAAAAGGAGTAAACCTGGGATGGACTAAGAGTAAATATCTCTATCCATATATTTTCACATCCCATCTGCATATAGGGAGGAATACCAGTGATTATTATTGTCATTCTGGTTTTACTTATTTGCATTTGAATAAACAAGAAAGCTTTTACAAATAGAATGTAGTCCTGTCATTGTGACCTGTGCCACTTCTGACCAAAAATAGATAAACACAATTAATATGTCTCTCACTTCATCTGCTGACCTGGCCATGGACTTGTATAATTTAAAGCCCATTTGTACAACTGGAGGGAATATTTTCTATGGAAATTGAATTGATACTGAAAAATACATTATAATTTTTTTTGCATTATATTAAAATTTAATGGGAAAGACCTTAGCATCTCGAGATCATGCTGATATTTTAATTTGCACTGATAGTTGAAAGAAGAAGACATTTATAAACTAAGCTAAATATTTTTCCCTGTTTCTACCTTATTTTTTTCCAAGTTTAGTAATATTTGCCTGCTTAGTGATTCACTGCAGATGTAAATTGTTTTATTTCCTGACACTTTGATGTCTCCGGATTTCAGTCCAGATCTGACAAGTCACAGATATTCTGTGCCTCGTTTGTACATTGAGCTCCTTTTTTTCTGAGCATGTCATTGTCTTAAAAGACAAATATGGAAATCAATATACAGATGCTTTTTACAAAGAGTGCATTGTAAAGTATGTGCTGAATTAGCTTCCCTGGAATCATCTGTCACTTTACTGACAGCCCAGATTTCAGAAATGATGGTATAATCTAAAGTGTTCAGTCTGAAGTTAGGTTAGATTTATAATGTTTTCCTTGTGATCTACTTTGTTACATTCTGAACAGTCCCACCTGATGCCATGAAGAATATATTAATTCAGTTGTGGAGATTAGTATAGAGATACATGAGCCCTCTTCAGAAAGTTTGAACATTCCTTTTATTTTTGCATTTGTGTTTCATCATTCCTGATGTTATAAGCAGTTACATTTTATTAACAACAATAAAGAAAACCACTCTGTTCTGTTAAACTGAAGCTTGCACGGGGACATGTTTGGGTTTGTTTTGGGGCTTTTTTAATTTTATTTTGAGTCAGATACCTTGTACTTGCTTACTGAAAATATTTCTAACATGCCCTTCAAATTACAAATTAAGTTCTTCTGTATACACCTATGAAATACTAATAGTAGATTTTTAGCCACATACTTAAAGCTTCTGTCAGTGAAGATTTTTGCAGTGGAAGTCTTCTATTTTAGATTTCGTATGTGATGCAGGCTCATAAGGAACTGTTGCTTCTGTGGCTATAAAATCATCACATCTGTTGTATTAATGAGCACTGTATGTCTGTCTGTTACTCTGACTGGAGGCTGTAGCATGGAATTACAGCAGATTACTCAGCTCAGTTGTTTTAGGCTGTTCTTCCTGTTGGCATCGTTGGCTTTCAAATCCTTGGAAGAGCTCTGTGTGTGTAGAAACCATTTGCTTAACTTGACCCATCAGACACATCAGAGTCATCAGGATGGTAATCCATGGATTACTTGTTCTGTGATTTTTAGATCCTTCTGCAAGACTGAAGCTCCATAAACCCTTCTTTTTGCATTGCCTCTCTGAAATGGTAGCTGTTCATCCAGTGCTGTGTGCCCAGCACATCTGGCAGAGGTTTCCTTCCCTGCTGCATTATTGTGGTGACATTTTCTACTGTTCCTATGAGCCAGTCACAAGAAGAAGGAGATAAGGAAGAGGTTAAGGGGAAAGAGTTCCATAGTGAGCATGGCTGTTAATATTTAGTGTTGATATTTTCCCTCTTTCTTACAGTAGCTTCTGTTTTCCCCTGCTATGGGAAAGAGTTTTTTCTGTGCCCTCTGTACCTTGTGAGCAGGGGCACCTCTGGGCCTGTGTTGCTGTTGCTGTGTACCAGCATAAACCAGGTATTTATACATTGCATAATGGTGAACCAAGTTCCAAACTTGGAAGGTCAAGAAGCTAAAAGTGGAATTGAGAAAGAGGGAATGGAGGGCTTAGTGTGCTGTTTGTTTGCACTTGGCATGTGTTTGTTAAGACTCAGTAAATTAGTCTGGTTTTGGAGGATTTTTTGTTTTGTTTTTTTTCCAACAGTCTTACAGCTATTTGGAAACTGGTAACCCCTACTGTAACACTATGTCACATAGTTCTCTTCTTAATGACCAAAAAATAATCCTGTCGATTTGACACTGGCCTGTGTTAAATATCCAACCTCCCCAAATGCTCTATTTTTACACTTATACCATGGATTATGTGTGTATTACTTCACCTCATAAAAAGTAGCACATGCAAGTAATTCAGAATAATTTATCTCTGAGATGGAAAATATTATATGAACATTAGAAACTTGCCCAGTAAAAAAAAAAAAGCAACAAAAAACCCAAACAAAATAACAAGAGACTAGAAAATGTCACAACAGAGACCCATTTTCATTATGACTTGTAGACTGTAATCATCTCAGCCTGCTCTGAAGCCACACTATAGATGATGAGCAGTTAAAATCCACTTTGATTTCATAATATCACATTTAATTTACACTACCACTTGTCAATATGAAATAGACTTGAGACAGATCTCCTGACATATCCATTGGGAATGTTCATTTGTAATTAAGCTTTTGTTTATTTGTTTGGGATTGGTTTTGTTTTTAAAATAAACAACCAACCAACCAAATCCATTGTCATTGCAATGGATTCTTTGTGTCATTTCCCATTTTTGTAACAGACCCTCACTGAAAAACAGTTTTCCCTTTTCTGTGTGCCTACCTTACCAGCTAATCTGCATTACAAGTCTAATCACCTCTCCAAATTCTTGGAATGTCTAAGTAATATCAGACACTCTGAGGTCAGAATAGTTAGTATAGAATGTAACTAGTGCAGCTCTGTTTTTTGAAAAGAGGATGTCACAAACAGATGAAATGATGATAAGGGTGGGCATCAGCAGAGATTTACCCTAGTCATTATTCTCATTAGACTGTAATTTTGGGTTCCTCTTTAGATGACAGCACATGATGATAGCTGACATCTCCTTTGAATTCATATTATCATGCTTAACGTGTTCAAGTAATATTTTTCAACATCTGAAAGTGCAAATGTGTGCCTTCTAAGCTGTTCATAGAAACCCTGTTCATATCTATCTATCCACAGCCACTGTGGGAAATGCAGATGGCTGGGACTTAAAATCCAAGAGAGAGAAAATCAGACTTGGTTTGAATATGAAAATTTGAGACTGAGGGGAAAAAGAACACACAAAATCAAAACAATTAATTCTTTTTTTCCCCATTCAGCTTTATACTTCTTAATTCCAGAAGCAATAAAATTTATTTCAGTCTTGGCACATCTAAGAGGATTATGCTAGTTTGACAAAGCTTGAGTCTTTCAGAATCTTTCTTCAAAAGCCATATCCCACTGATTTTTTTGTCACTTGATAACATATGGTGAGAAAATGCAGCTCCATCAATAATTTCTTATGGCTTCTGTGATGTTTTGCCCTTAACATGAGACTCAAGAAACAATGCTAGATTAAAAAAACAAAATAAAAAAGCACACAACCCTCCCCCCCCCAACTCTCGGGAGAATTATTTCCCTCTTTCCATATGAAGCCTGGAAAAGAAATGAAGCCCAAATAATATGCAGACTATTCTTAGCATGGGTCTCAGTTTTCAGGGCTCTCTCTCATCCTGTACTCTGAAGGAAACTGCATTTTTTCTTCCATTTGAAATGTCATGTGGCTTTTGAAAAGGAACATGATTTAGATACATGAGCTTCTTTTTTCTTGTTGGTTTTTTTTTCCAAAATCCATAAATCCTTCCAGTTAAGACTCGCTGTTAAAATAACTACTGTCACAGATCACTGGATAGAGTTTTAGTATTGCAGGAAAAAGTCTTTCTGTTCTTTCAGATGGTGTGATTGTGATAATCACCAGTGGATCTGGATTGTTGATTTGTGGGTTTCAAAGCAGCACTTCTCTCCTAGCTTGACCCTCAAGGAACCTGTTCTCTCTATGCACTATTTCATAACTAGTGTATAATTTTGTCCTGGTGAAAGAAAGCACAAAAAACCCAACTGAGTGATCAGTAATGGCATTAACTTCTTGACATTTGTCATTATGCAAGAGAGGAAAGCTGCTCATCTTGTGTAGGATGAGATCTGCAAATCTGCTATGACCAAGAATGCTGATTTTCTTCAGAAACTGCTTTTACCCTGAAATATCCTATGTATTAAGATTAAAGAAGAGCTGAACTTCTCTCCTTGATATCAGCACTATCAAGGATACAGCTTACAGTATTAAGGACAGAGACCTCTGTGAGTATGTAATGGAACTGATGCATCAAATGTAATGGTGTGAGTGATCTCATACAATTATTTCCAAGAGGTGTTGGGTCCACATGCTATCAGCATGAGTGTGCAGATGCCACAAGAAACCTGAAACTGTAATTTCCCCTTACAATTCACATAATGGATATGGAAATAGAAGTCATTTCAGATAGTAGATAGATATCCCAAGCCAATAAAATCATATGTAGCTCAATTTCCTCTTCAGCACTATAATAGAAGGTAAACAGCTGTTGGGATCCAGTGTGGTACTCACATCGCTCTGGACACGTGCAGTGTTATGTCTTGGAAAGAAATAGTGACTGTGCAATGTGAAAAGTGTTTTCATAAACTATAAAATAAAATTGCTGGCTTTTTATGTTCTGTTATGATCTTAAATTTCACTGTGTACCAGGGGAGGGAGGCAATCTTTGCTTTTAACAATTTTAATTTGGACTTTCACACTCAATGGTAACCTAACAGTATTCAACAGAGGCAATGGAAGGAAAACATATGGCTTAGAAAACCAAAAAGCTCCTGTTGATTGAATCTAACAAGTATATGTATAATTTTTTTTACTTGACCAAAGACTGTGAAGTCTTACTTCATAAGAGTGTAAAATGCTAAAATGCTGCCTCTGGTTTACTAGTTAAGTTACAGTTGTGTATTTCATCAGCACAGGGACTCTTTTTTTTTCTTTTTTTTTTCTTCATGTGTGTGTAGAGGAATGTTATAAGCTGTGTGTTTTTATGTTGAGAGGTGGAGATAATGATCAAGTTCCACTCTTCTGAGCAAATTTTTAATGAGCTGGTAGAGTGAACAGGCAAAGTTGAGCTCCTAAATCCTCTGTAAGCATAAAAGAGATGAAGTTTCCTGCCTATATTTATCTTTCTGGTACTGTTTCTCTCTTTTGGCCAAACATATTAGATGTAAATTGCTGAGGGCAGGCATGGCACAGGAAGGTACAAGTTTTAGTCTGCCAGGATGTCTGCAGAAAATACAGTTAGCAGCAGCAGCACAAATGTTCAAAGACTTCAATATTTGTTTCAGATGAGTCATGTTCTTAGCAAGGCTCTCTAATTTTCAAATATTAAGTAAATGTTTACAAAATTAAGTAGTATCATTTTATAACCAGCTAATGAGTTCTTTGTGAGATTTGAATAGTAATTGAAAGTGTGATGACAGTTTCCTTTGGAAAATATAATTTGTAATGATAATGATAGTGTTTCTCACTTTTAGAATAACCAATATTGTATTTGTTAAATAGTAATCATTTCAATTGTGAGAGTCCTCTGTATTCCAGGTATTCACCATGCATTTGGTTACTGATTTATGTTACTGATAACCTGACTAGATGTTCTGGATGAAAACTCTCTGACTGGAAAACTGAATTTTTCATAGGTTTACGAGCAAATCATGACACCTGAGATACCAGTTGGTCACTGGTATCTTCAGCTTTGTATAAATGCAGAGTAGTGGTATCAATGTCTAAAGAGCATAAAGTGTGGGTTATAAAAAACCATAAATTTAGCAACCTTTTGCTTTGTTCTTAAAATCTTGTCAGTTAGATTTTCATAAAGATAAAACCAAATCTTTGGTTTGGGTTTGTTGTTTTTTGGGGGTTTTTTGCTTTTTGTTTTTAGAAAACTTAAGTCCAGGATGCAATATTTATTGAAAATGCAAGAGACAAACAGAAAGGCAAAGAAAGTTGCCACTTGTCATGAGAATGAGGAGCTATGTTAATGACTCTTCCTCTGCATCTTTTAGATATTCTTCATGCTCAGAAATATTTGATTACTTCTCTCAACTGGAACTCATTCAAAAAGAGTAACTCAAAATACTCACTGTCCAACTGATAAATTTCCTAAAGTTAATACTGTATTGGACATACAGTATGAACTCTCCCTCTTCTGAATTACTTACAGATTTTTTCCTTGAAAAGAATTAGAAATGATGAAATACTAGCAAATTACAGGGGGAAGAAATATCAAATTTTCTAGCCACAGGTAGCAATACATTAACCCTTAATAAATTTTGCTTATAGAAAACAGAGGACTCAATTTTTGACACTGGAGAAATCTTAGAACAGATTATGAACAAGTTATTTTTCCAGAAAGTCTGTGTAAAAAGATACTCTGATGATATTTCAAACTTTGAATTTTGGAAATCAGAAATTATTAAGCCTTAAAATCTTAAGAGGTCAGATTAGTTAGGATGAAAGCTTAATTTGAGGGTTTTTTCCCTTGAACATTTTCCCTTGAGCTCATGGACTAGAAGCAAAGTTTGTTTATAATTTGCAGTGGGGATGAGCAAGTTAAGAAGATATTTTATCTGCTTGGTCTGATGCTGAGATTGATGCTAATTTTGTTCTACTTTTTATGTAATTTGCATAATCTTGAAAAGCTGTTGAACATAAATCCCCTAATATTTTTAAAAATATAGTTTGGAAATTGACACATACAGATATACTTATGGACATTTAGATCCTTGCTTCAAATATTGTCAGGAAACGAAACAGCTTTTCTCTCATCAATCTGTGTGGACCAATACAATGGGGAATGCTACATTTCCATCTGATTTTCATAGCTATATATTTTGGATCAAAAGCATCCACTGTTTGACAGCTTCATTATAAGCAGGGCAAATGAATAACAAGAAGTGATTCTGTGTAAGGCAAAGTTAAACTACTTGATCTTCCTGATATAAATCACTTCAGACAAGTGTATTCCAGTTCGAAACAGGTGCAATTCAACTGACTTGACTAGCTTAGCTCCATTGATTGCATATAGCTCTACAGAAATATTTTTGTAGCATTCATGCATTGCAGTGTCCATGTCATCCTTGTTTTATGCAGTGCATAAAATGTCTGCTAATGCTGGAGCAGTTATTTCACTAAAGTGAATGGGCTTTTTCCAATGCTTGAAAAAAGAAGGATGCTGAAGAAAGGAGCCAAAGGTCGTTCTTCCTCTGTCTTTAGCTTACTACTTAGAGGCTAAAAAGACAGTAATTTTGCTATTGTGAAAGTGTCTTCTTCATTTTAGAAGTACACTACTTGATCTTATGAGTGTTTAGTATTTTATGACTTACAAAGCACTGACACTTCATACTTAAGCAATTAAAACAAGCAAGAATCAGCTTTATTACCCCCATGATCCACTGCACAATAATTGCACTAGAGAATTCATTTAATATAATAAAAATTAAGAGCATTAGAAATCATTTTATGCAGAGCCAGCACTAGTTTGACAATAAGCTTTATGGTGGTTGAGTACCTTATGCTCTAATAAAAGCAAATAGATTTTCCATTATTGCAAGACACTCACATAAATCCAGCAGGGCAAATGGTGATTCTAAGTAAAGAGTTAATAATTGTCCTGGCAGAAGCTCTCCTGTCTAGTGCAAAAAGTAAAATCAGCTCTGTTTGTTTCTGTCTGTTGGGCTTTCTGTCTTTCCCATCCTATAGAGGCAGAGAATTGCTTAATAAATGTACTTGAAGTTACGCTAAATAAGTAAAAAAACTTTTAAAAGCAGATCTGCAGCATCAACATTTGTTAAATTCATCATGTGCTGGTCATGTACACAGCATTAAATTAAAGGGCATGAAAATGGGAAGCTGCATTGTATCAGTGTCTGATTCAAAAAGCTGGTGAAGCCTTTTCTGATGTATGTAGGTGAAATCTTGCACTATTTCAGCTGAATCAAGGCTTGAATCAAAGCCTAGTTAGGTGATTAATATCTTCTTGAGCAGCTTTGGTGGGCAGTGTTTTCTCCCCTCTGGCTGTCTCAGCACTGTGTCCCAGGAAGCCATCACTCAGGTGTTCAGTAACTCATGCTCAGAGCTTGCAGTGCCTGTCACTGCTGGTCACCTCTCCCATCCACCTGCTCACAAGTGCTTTCTCCCCTCTGAGATCTAATGCCTTTTACTTCTTAAAATACTACTACAATAGCATTTTCCGTGTCATTTCAGGTCACTGGAATAAGTTTAGAGTCTCCATTTCCTCTTCTCCTGTAATTTTATTTTCTAGCTTTTCATCCCAGTGAATGACAGCATATTTTATTCCAGCACTGAGACTTGTGCAATCCTGTTTGAGAGGGTATAGTCAGAGACCTCAGGAACTGGCAATCCATTTTTAAACCTGACATTTTATTTATCCAGTTTCATGGGAGTGGCACAATTGGGGGAGCAGAAGCCAAAGTCAATAGATGTGCTGGTAGATTCTCTCCAAAATTTGTGCATTTTGGAACTGATGGCGTTGAGCTTCAGAGGAGCAGGACATCGGATGCCTTTTGCCTCTGCTCACGTCCACTGACTTGTCTGGGACAGGAACTGCTGCTCTTGTAACAGAAGTGCACAGAATAATGCACTAGGAAAATGTAAATGTGAGGTTTTGCTGGTACAGAAATGAGAATAAACCATTACAAGGAAAATTCCAGTAGAGTGATTGCTTTCTCTGGTGACTTGCAAGGAGTCAGAGGCTGAATTGTGATTCTCTTTCACAAAAAGCACAGCAACAGTTTAGGAGACAGTCAGGGGAGATTTCCATGTGGCACAATGTCTGGTTAGAATTCTGTTCCAATATCTCTCTCCCTCCCTCAACACACAGTTCCCAAAATGTTTACTGTCCAGAAAATGTGTTTAAATGTGTTTAAAATCTTTAAATTTATTTCCATTTTTATTGCTGTCTGCCCTCAACCAGGCAACTAAAATTTGTTTGAGAGAAAATTGAAATCAGTTCTCTACCCAGCACTGTTCTACTGTATGAAGAAGTGAGATTACGGGTGCAGAAGTAGCAATACAAAGAATTATAAAAGAATGATGAGAATTAGTTAAGGATTTATTGTAAAGCCTGCATTAAAGCATGTTGTGCAAAGTCTGTTTTGAATGGTTGTATTCTGAATGCCAACAACAATTATTCAGTAAGCAAGACATTTAAAATAATTTAGTAATTATTACTGACCTCAAGACAAAATAATATAAATGCAGAAGTTGAATACTTTATGCCTGTTAGAATCATTAATCCAACTTACTAGAAAAAGTATAATATCTTAGTCAACAATACTGGGAAGTCAAAAACATTTAAGGGAAGTAATGCTGTTTCTCCCTGCCCTTTATTGTTCTGCCTATCTGGAAGGAAGAACACCTAACCTCTGTTAGCAGTGAAGTCATGATGGGTACATCATAATCTTTCAGAGGAAACCTACAAAAAGCTATCTGAAAATATGACAAGTAAATAATACATAATTAGTCAACTTTTCTGCATTCACTGACACACAAAATTAATGAAGCTTTCTCACAGTTTGTAGAAAGAGTTGAACAATTATTCTTGTCCTTCCTACAAAAAGTTAGCTTAAGAATACCTTGTATCTTTTATTAAGAATAAATAGAAAGGTTTCATATTTTTTCCTTTATTGTTTTACAGACTTTGTGGGCTTCTTTTCAGCATTCTTCAAGGAAGTTATTTGTGAAGCTAAATTGCAATATGTTGTTGAAATAATGTCTGTTCTCTGGAAGTGTGATGGTAACAGTGTCTCCTGAATGCCAGAGCTCTCCTTGGGGTGATCTGGGGGCTAATTTCTTTTCTGTGGCTTTATCCTATGCTTGCAGCTGAGCAGCTTGCAGCAGATCCTTTCCTTCTCCCATTTATCAGTCAGGTCTCAGCACTGCTCATCAGGAGGCTTTCAGTGCAGATGTATCCCAGACTTTGGATTATCTCACCTGGTTTGATTTTTGATGAAACACTGATGAACTTTTCCCTCATTCTGGGCAATGACAGTAATGGGAACTGGTTAATGAGCAGCCTTTACAAGACTGAAATAGTTTGAGTTTCTTTTTTTTGTTGTTTTGCTTTTTTGTTTTTGTTTTTGGTTTGTTTAATAACAAATAAGTCATAGAAAACTACAAGAAAATATTTCCTAGCTTTCTTCTAAAACTTATCTTTCCCTGCTCATGGGGAGCCTCAGTTCTGAAGAATCAATGGCTGACAATCTTTGTTTGTTTCCCTTCAAAATTTCAAAAAAAATTCCAAAAGTCCAGTAAAAAATTACTTGGGCTCCTCCATTTTCTCCTGATCTTTCCTCCTTCCCACACATACACGGGCTTTTAATTAATGGCATACTGAAATTTAAGCCACTGAAATTATCAGTAAAAAGGATGTATTTGTTTTTTACTTCTAATTTTTGTTTGCTAAAATTTAATGGTTTATTATACTTGCACTTTGGCACTTAGTCCTGTGGACAATAAACTCAATTTGCTAGTAGACATTGTTTGTGTTTATATATCACATAAAGAGCTGAAAATACGCTCCTTAAATAGAGAATAATCTTTGCTATTATATCACTCCCCACTGATACGTTTGGGG
This sequence comes from Heliangelus exortis, assembly GCF_036169615.1. Classification (NCBI taxonomy): domain Eukaryota; kingdom Metazoa; phylum Chordata; class Aves; order Apodiformes; family Trochilidae; genus Heliangelus; species Heliangelus exortis. The sequence continues at coordinate 14,186,627 of NC_092436.1, read as the reverse complement.
TTTTAATATGGATACACTGAAAATAGAAAAATTGCCTCTTCAATCAGCAAAACCCCGGCTCCACTGTTTCTGTTTACACTATTTAAAATGTATCAAACTTATTTCCATCAGCAAAAGCCCCTCCACACCAGCAACTCCTTTTCCCTGTTTACAATCTTTAACTGTATCAAGACTAATCTCATCAAAATGCTAATCAGAATGGCTCCTGATAAGCTGCCAGACAGCTCATGCAAATTGGTAGCAGATAGAAGAATTAAAGAATTCCAGGAAAACGTGAATGCAAAGGGAAGACCTGCATTTACCAATTTGCAACCTCTGGCAATAATTGATGAAAAGAAGGAACTTGTTACTATAAAAATTCAGAGGAAAGAAATAAACAGAAATGAATAGGGAGGAAGCAGCACCAAGGAGCAGCAGAGAGCACCCCCACCAGTGACTTCAGAGGGACAGGGATCCCAGTGGTGAGGAGGTGACACTTTGGAGGGTGAAAAGAATGCTAATTGTCCTCTGTATTCTTAATAGCCATTACCCTGGGGTGCTTAATTTGTTAAAAAAACTGTTTTCCCTGATTTTCTCTCCCACTAGTAACTCTTTCCTAAGACTCCTTTCAACATGATGTCATTTTCCCTGAGATTAACAGTGGTTATTCATTCAACCCATGGAGCTGGTTACTTCTGCAATTTGTAGGACGTTCATGTGCAGTGGCTAATATTTCCTCACAAACACAATATAAAATATTAATAGTTACAGGCTGTGACAAGGGCCTTCATATTTACCTTTGAAAAGCCATACAGAGCAGAGATTATTCTTTTATGTGTCATGCTTCTATGCACTTTCATCATTTTCTTCTGCATACACAGAAAATTAAACATAGCACTTGCAGAGAGTGTGCAGAACTCAAGCAGATGTCCATGTAGCCACGTGCCCAGGCAGTGTGTGTCACTTGTGTCCCTACATCTAATATTCCCTCTCTTGTGGTGGCCAAGCAGCTGGGAGGCAGGGAAGAACCAGAAGCTCAGGGCAAGCCTGTGCCTGGACACATTCTCTCCAGAAGTCCCAAATTCCTGTCCTTGTACTGAAGATGCTTTATTTTTCCCCAAGGAAAACTCAAATAACTTCCCTAAAGAATTAACTAGTTATTATTTGACTTACAGGAAACATCTGAAATTACTTCTTTTGAATGCACAGTGCTTTGATCTGCAACATTTCTGCCTTCCATCACACATCAAGCTTTAATGAACAATCATACCTTGCTTCTGAAACATTTCTAGGTTTTAGAGTTCATAGATGTGCACAACTGTCAGCAGATGAGTTCTACTGGCAACATTTTCACCAAGTAAGCTTTTTGAAATGTTGCTTTTGATTTTTCATTGATTTGAAGTTTCTGAGAGGTTTTGTCTTCATTGGTTCCTTACAGCAGTACAGATTCCAGGAACATATTTATTATTTTTTCATTGTAGTTTGGTAAGTAACATGGATGAGAGAGAGCATTAGGTCCTTGAATTAAGTATTTACAGTGAAATGTATAAATTAGTGCATTAATCAAATCCAGTAATCTGCAGTGAACCTTCTCGTTTCCATACTATATTAAAGCTTTTAGTAAAAAAACTCCTGTTTTTCCATTTGAGCCTGTTTTGATGAAAACGGTTCTAAATGCTGCTCTATTACTACTCCACATAGTAAAAGATAATATTTGAATAAAGAATCTAATTTCCATTTGAAATACTTAAAAATAAATTGTAATTTATTAATCTATAGTGGAATACATGTGTCTATATTTGATACAGTTAGTATGATGTTTGTTATTCTACCAAATGTATATATGGAGAAGCAGACCAGTATTAAAGCTTCTTTAATGTCTTTTTCACTATTAGACTTCCTCAATCATTTTTGAAAAAAGATTCCAAAGCAGCTGAAAAGATAATTGTCCAGGATGTAAATAAGAATATTTAACAGCATTGGCACCAGCACCTGTGAGTGCCTCTGGCCACCAGTTGCACTTCTCACCACATACCCAAAGCTGACCTGGCCACCCTGATGTTTCAGGCAGTTTTCTGTCCACCTCCTCATTGCTTTCCCCAAACCAGATGTCACCAGGGGGGCTGCAAGGAGTCTCTGCTGAAGTCGAACTGCACAGCAGCCACTGCCCTCTCCTTGGCCACAGTGTCAGAGGCAAATCACCCAGCTCCTTCCAGCTCTTTGTTCCTTCTTCTGCCTTCCAGAGCAATAGTTTGGTGGCAGCCTGGGGTGCCAGTTGCCTGCCATGTAGAGGTCCAGTAGGAAGGTTTTGTTTTCAGGCTTCCTCAGCTACCCAAGGAACTGTGCTCAGATATGCAGAGGCAAAACTATTAGATAGGAAGGATCCTTCTGAATGAGAATTCAGATCTCCTGGTGAAGGTCAAATACTACCCTTGTAGGGTGCTATGTGGTGTAGGCATAAGAAACTTTAAGAATAAATATATAGAATTAAAAAAATCTGTTCAAACATGTTTGCTGCAGTTAACAGAGCAGAGATTTTTTTCCACACGTTTTTTAATTCCCTAAGTAATTTCCCACTTTACACTGGAGTATAAGATTTGTCTAGTAACACTATCTTTTCAGAAAAGGGCCAAAAAATAACTTTAACTATATTTTCAAATTGTTTTTCAAGTTAGTTTTTCAAACTAGTTAGAGAAGAATTTGGATGCATTTCCAAAGTTAGAATAGTTTTTCTCTTCCTTTTTAGGATATCTGCCACTGCACTGATGTTCTTGCAAACTCTTTTTTTCAAGTTACAAACTTATGAATATATAAAAAATTAGAGTAATTCTTCAGACTTTTTAGACCACACAGTACAGTAGAGTTCAGGCTGTGTTTTAGGATGAGTTCTCTACTTCATGCTTCAGCAGTATATAGTTTACCAAGATTCTCGTGATGGATAACAATGTTACACAAAATGAATGCAATGAAACCTTATAGCAATTTCCCTGCCTGTGTACAGCTGAGAAGAGCTTTCAGAGTATTCATGCTGTCGGAAAAGAAAGATTTGTAAATGGATTGTTAGGTTTGCCTAAAGTTGCTTGTAAGCCTCCTGATTTGTAATATATATGTTAAAAACCAAACAAGCAACAAAACAAACAAAAAACCCCTCAAATAAACCAAACCAGACAAAAAACCCCAACAACAAAACCCAAAACCAGATGCATATTTAACAAGGACATAGAGCATGATAACAGCAATTAGGAAACCTGTCATCATTTCTTTCTTAGATTTAGTTGAGTTTGATCTTTCTTTTCTTCTTTGGTAAGGTCACTGAAATGTGGTTTTATCTGTGATGTCTTTTAGTAAGGCCATTCAGAGTTTTGTCCTGCTGGTATTTACACTGTAAAGCCGTGTACTCTGGTCAGGGTTATGAATGTTATCCATCTCATGCTGATGGAGGAGGGCAGATGTTCTTTTATATCTTCTTTATCACTGAAGGTTTCTGGTACATTCAGAACCCATCATCGTGCCTCAACTCAAGCAAAACCAGTGCACTTAAATATCAATGTGATCACAATCAAAAGTGAATCCTGAAAAAGAGCAACCCTGTAACTATACATATAAGATTTTTGAGAGACCAACTTGAAATTCAAATTGAATTTTTGTGATTAATTTGTGACATTCCTTTTAAAGTCAGAATTTTTCTCTTGCATTACTACACCTCTTACTCTTCTAAGTTGTGGTTGGTAATTGCAGAATGTGTAAATACAGCTTCATGTTTTTTTCTGGGGATTTTATTTCCTAATAATAGTTAACAAAAGTCAAAAAAAAAAAAAAAAAAAAAAAAAAAAAAAGAGGTGAGGATTTGCAAAAAAATTTGTCTGTTTAGTAAATTTAAATTGTTCTGCATGTCCTCTGTTGTCCATGTCCTGCTTGTCAAGGAAAAGGATCTGTAGGGTCCTTTGAAGACCATTTGTCTTCTTTCAGTGATAGAGAGAAAGCAGAACCAGCCCAACCAGTCTTCACTCACCTAATGAACTGGTGGACACAGCAGCTTCCAGAAGCAGCAATTGCCACCTCTCCTGCCACCTTTGCATAGCATTCACCTTTGCAATTGGTATATTAGGACCCACCATGAGCCCAGCAGACTGGTATCAGTTTTCCTGATACTTTGAACAGGAAAAAATGCTAGAAAAATGGCTGGCTGGGATGGAACTTCAGAAAGCAGAATGAGAAAGCTGATCTTAATCCCAGCTTGTTTGTATTTCTACCCCAGTAACTCTTGCAGGCTCTTCTATGAAAATCTGATGCTGTTGTTCATGTCAGGAATACTGATGACTAGAGCTGTATCACAGTCTGTTAAATATTCTATGATTCTAAATAATGAATCTCAGGCTACTTTGCAGTTTACTGTTTTGGAGTCTGTCAGTGGCAAAGCTCAGTAAAGGACTCCCATCCTCAAAGCCTGAATGAAAGCTCCCCAGAAAAACTTCTTCCCAGAGGAAAACACGGGAGTGAGCAACCGTGGGACATGGCAACAAGTACTTTCTCAGATAGGAAATACTCTCTTTTATTTTTTCTTCTTACAGCAATAAATAAGCAAATATATGCTACTAAAAATTATATATTGACTGCATAGACAGCTGGAAATGTTTATGTTCTGTTAAATATTAGAATTGAACACTCCAGTACATTCAATCTACCAGAAGGCACTTCAACTGGGAATAGGAAACAGTAAGCTGCCTCAGCATCTTCCTCTAGTTTTTAATATGCCATGTTCATTTTGGAATGTTAAGAAATTAATAAAAAATGTAGAAAGTTACCCTAAGTGTAGCAACTCTGTGAAGCGACAAGATTTTGCAGAATTATGTTGTAAATATTTCAGTCATGTAAAAAAGCACGTTACAGCAGTTTCATTTGATAATTTGTATGTGGGGTTTTTCTTGCTTTCATAAATACTATACTGTTTGATAATTTCCCAGACACAACTGTATAATAATTGCATGTCTGGAGTCGCTAAAAGCATGAGGCAAAAATAATCTAAGCAAGTTTTACTAGAATAATTGTATAGTGCCACGTGTGATTGGCTAAGTGTTATACAAAGTATACAAAATGTAGGCAAGCAGGCATCTTTAATTAAAAAAAAAACATTGCAGTGCTGACATTCCCCTTTTTCCATGAACTCAGAAGTGCATATTTATGACTCAGTCCACCGTAAATGTTTCTTTCTCTTAAGAATAGCCTTGGAACTAAAAGCAGGGGATGTTGTGCTGTGCAGATAATTGACTCTAGAATAAGTTCAGCTGTTTCTACACCTCATGCCTATGCTTTGTGTGACAAGAGTTCTGCTGTTCCTAGATCAGAGTTGTTACATCCTCTCCATGTCAGTTCAGGTTCATGGCATTGGGGAGTGGCAGTCGTGCCTGCCCAGGGCTGAGGGAGAGAGCTCTATGGTGCCCATCTCTGCTCCTTGTGGCATCTGAGCAGGGGACAATTGGCTGACTGAAAATTCTTATACCCTCAGGGACTTTCAGGAGAGTGAAAGTCAGATTTTTTCAAGACATGGAAACTTAAAAATAAGTGTCATGGTTTAATACTGGCAATCAACTGAATGCCAGATGCTCTCTATTAATTCCCATGCTGATAAAGAAAGGAGAGAGAGTAAGGTAGAGAGACTGATGGGTTGGAAACTAAACTACACAGCTTTAATGAAATAGTAATGATAAAAAGGAAAAAAATATTACATATATACAAATATACAGGAAAATTGATCCCAGGTTCCTCCCTCTCTCCCCCAATAAATCTCACGTCAGCACCGAGGCTGCAGGGCAGCCCTGGGAAAGTCCAGGCTGGAATCCTGGGGTCAGCAGCAGTTGGGAGCTGGAGGCAGGAACACATAGATTCAGGCTGGGATGGATCAGGAGCACAGGCAGAGGAAGGGATGGAATCCTCCCAGGATGCTGAAGCAACCAGGGAGAGGGGAAGAAGGGGAAGCAGGAAGGGCTTTGAGCCTGGTGATCCCTCCAATTTATCCTGAGGATGAGGTGTATGGGATGGAATCCTCTGTTTGGTCAATTCTGGTCATTTCTCTTGTCTGTTCCTCCCTAAGGGAGGGTTTCAGGTGTGACCTCTTGACTCCTTTTCTCCTTCTGGAGGGCAAAATGTTCCTCAGAGCTGAGCAGTGTCCCTGGTTCTGCACCCCAGATCCAGCAGTAACTATAACCATGGAGTGGGCTCAGTCCCAGCAGCAGCCACTGCCTGAGAAACTTGCTGTTCATTTCAGCAGTGCAGCTCCTGACAAGAGACTGAGCTGAAAGCAGAAGCACAAGACAGAAAATCCCCTTTATCCTGGCCCAAAGCAGGACAAGAAGTTAATTGTGGTTTAGAACAGTTGTGCAAACTTCTGTGTATACTTGTTTCATGTATGTTTGAATTGGGTAAGTAGCATGAAATTTGCCTGTAATATTGAGTGTAGTCCTGAATTAATGTAACCCCCCCATCTTCCTTGTAAAGACAAAACTGGGATGCAGAGTTGAGGGGTGTGAAGTTTCAGCTGGCACAACACCACCTTGGGATAGACTGACTTCTTCATTTCTTCCCTGAAGAGAGTTGAGAGATGAGAGTTCTTCCCTGATGAGAGTTGTGCTGTTTACCTTTTAAAAGGACTTGTAAAGACAAATTCACTACAGGTTTTACGTGCTCAGAAAATATAATGGAGGAGGCTGAATAAATACCCCGGGAAAAAAAAATCAGTGAAACCTATCTGTTAGGACTTACTTAGCAGTAGCTTACAAGGGATAATTTTCCATTGCTTCACTGCTACTGGGCAATTACAGAGCCAGAAAACTAAATTAGTCCATCTGTGGGTTATGTGTCTCTAGGATATTCAGTTAATTACATTGCAGTATATTTTTACTCATGTGAAGCAAAAATATCTAGTGATTAAAAGACTGAATAGTGTATGAGGACGGGGTGTATACATCCAGCTCTCTGCATAATGTCCTCATTCATCACACCATCTTGTCTCCCTCAGCTGAGGCTCTGAATGAGTTAAGCACCATTTGGTGAACATCATTACCCACTTTCTGATGAACAGAAAGAGAGCTGGCTTTAATCTCCTTGTAGGTGAATGCATAGGATTATTTTGTAAGTGTCTGTAGCCTAGTTGAGCAATCAGCATATGATTCAGAGCTTTATATAGCAGGAAGAAGTGGGTGCTATATCAGCATTCTAAGGAAGAAAACAACTCCTTTGGATTTCTCTTAAAATTTTCAAAAGTGATATTTCAAAACATAGGGGCATTACCTGAGGCTGAGACTTTGAAAAATTTTTACTGTGGCTTAAATGTGCATTAGTGTAGAGGTAATTAAAACAGAAGAAAAATTCTGACAAGCCAACAATTTCAAAACAAATCAAGATTCTCCAGATATTTATAACTTTGTGTCAAGGACAATTTGTGCTCCGTGTCATATTACAACATGTAGTTTGTTTTTGTTGTCATACAATATTAGCTTTAAAAGACTTTTAATATTTCAGCAGCTGCAGTATTGCCCTAATCAGTACTGAACAAAACATTCAATACTGAGTGTACTCAATATGCCAAGCATGTTCCTTGGATTCCTCCCCTCTCACCCCAGTGTAAGGGTCTTGTACACAAAGTTACCTTCTTGAAGCAGCAGAACCCATATGAGGGAAACTTGGAGGAACAGAGCAGGAACCCAGCAGCTTTGGTTGCTGCTAGTAATCATATCTAGTGCTACCCTGGGGGAGATAAGATGGCTGGCTCTACCTTCCTTCTAATATATCTAATATATACTTGTGTGAGAGGTATTCATTAAAATAGATGCTTCAGGGTCATTTTTTTTTCTTTTTTTGTTGTATCTCCCCTGTCATTACAGGTTTCCTAATTATCCAGAGAGCTTAATTGGAATTTAGTTAATTATTGTTTTAAATTAGAACTCCTTGTGATGGTTATGAAATATTCTATTTAACTGAACAATAGCATTCCAGAAGAAGAATAGGATGTGTATTGTAGGAAGGGTATTGCTAAGACTTTGGGGTTTTTTTCAGTCTTCCAATTAACAAAATTCTGCAGCACTGTTGAAAATGCGACACCAGCACTTGGATTGATACATTGGGAATGACACAATTCAGAGCAGTGCTTTGAATCTGTACCAGAGGTTAAAACTATTAACGGTGAAGTAGCTTACTGAAATTAGGCACTACTTGAAGCAAATTGATGTCATTGATTTGTATGACAGGCTGCAGAACTCAGCCTTTTGTGAACCTCTGTATATCTGCATTAAGCAGAGGATGTCTGTCACCTTTGTATTTTTAAAGACTACCCCAGACCATTCCCACCGTTGAATTTCAATTAAACGAATTCGGTTGGAAAAAATGTTCTATATGTCTTTTATCTGGGCTGCTTGCAAAATAAACTGGCTTTTCCATATTTGGCTTTTATTAATAATATTTTGAAAACCACTGCGCTTTTTAAGTTGAGTGTGGTGGAATTCTCATGTGGGATTATTAAATGAGTTGATTTGCATTCTAATGAGAACAAATGTTTGGAATTGCATTGTTAAAATGCTAAAATGGTGTGTGTATAATTATTTTGCAGCTTAAATTTGCAGAACTCATTTCCCCAAACTCTTTTTTTTTTTCTTAAATAACTAAAGAGACAGAGCGTACTGACGGCTGGAGGGGAGGTGATTAGGGTAATTTAAACTGTTCACAAATGACTTTGCTACTGAATGAGAGCATTTCTTTGGCTTTGCTGTGCTCCTTTCATTATCTTTAAACGTCTGCAGTGTTGAGTCCCATAAGAAGTTTCACCAAGCTCTCTTTCCTTGTACAATTTCTTATTTGTATTGATTAATCATTTTGTAATTCCATTCTAGGTTGCCTTGCTCATCTTTAAGGCATGTGCTGCTTTTTCTTTGCTTGTCTATCCTGTAACTGTTATGTTGTCTCTTCTAATACCTTAGCTTTATCGCTGCAAGTCAAGCTTTAAAACATTAATCCCTTCATGCTTTAATTTCATATTCTATTACCAGAATGAATGCAAATACTGTTTCTTTTTTGCTCCTTTTTAATCATCTTCACTACAGCTTTTGCAAACGGTCCAAGAGTAAAGTAAGCTTTTTATTACAGTCGAAGTCAATTATTTGTTCAGCTACTCTTTTCATATATTTTTTCCACAACTATTGCCAAACAAGAACTGTTTACTGCAGCCTTCTGAGATGTTCTGCTGCCTTCCTATTCCTCATATTGTGCACTGCAAAGCAGCATTGTTTACTGCTTTTCTAAGAAAGCTGTGTGTTGCTCAGAGCAAATTACCATGAGATACTGCAGTGAGGTTTTAATAAAACCTTGTTCCCTCCCCCCTGCTTCCCTGCACACCTTATTTTCTTGTCATAAGCAGTTGTGGTTGTGAGGTGTGGGTAGGGGCTGCTCTTTGACTTCTGCATGAACCACCAGGCACCACTCTGCCGGTGTAAACTTATGTAAAATTTATAGAGAGAGACCTCAGCAGCTTCATAGTTAAACTCAAGTTATATTCTTCAAGCAGGTTTTAAGTCCCTGAGATTGACACAAACTTTTTTTCAAAGATCCCATCAGAAAACTGTACCATTTTCAGTGGAAAGATTACATGTGGAAGATTCTAGAAAAAAAAAGAGCTTGACTACCATTCAGAAGTTTTAGTAATTTGTAGTCCTGTATGTAGTTTTTCTGTTTTGTACTTTTTGCAGGTCCTGCCCCTTGGTAATTATGACAATAGCAGCATTCTGATTTCTTTTAGAGCATAATAGTAGTGTTACCTGAATAAATAATCCTGTTTCTCATTAGCAGTAGCATCTTTTGCCAAAGAACACATAAGTCTAATTCTCTCCAGTTTTCTTAAGGGAGAAGGAAAGAGCTGCTTTGTGGGATCACACAATTCTGTCACCCTGGAGGGGCAAAGGGCTGCATTTCACTCCCTGCAAACACTCAAGAAGGGTAAAAATATTGCTTTTCCTCCTCACTGACTATTCTTTTGTTGCTTGTGTAAAAAGAAGTCCTTTGAATTCCTTATGTTGTATCAGGCATAATTTTTCATGCAAAACTTAGTTGTGTTCCAACTCTCCTGTCTCAAATAAATTTGTAATCAGTTAATTGTGGACAGGCTGGGCAGATGATGTGCTGGGCTGGGGGACCTGCTGAGTTCAGGTATGCAGGCAAGACTCACCAAACTGCAGAATCTTGTGGTTTGTGATATTTATTAGTAATTAGGTTGGCTGTGGATCTTTAGTGTTTTGGGCTGGGGCAGTGCTATTGCCTAAAAAGGAGGATTAAACAGCATTCATAGCTGTGTTTCACCCCAGTCATTTCAGCAGTCCCTGCTTTAATTATGGCTGATCAGAAGGGAGCGTTCTCTTATCTATTCTTCCATCTTGTACTCAGCAAAGAGGACCCATCAGTCAATATGTTAAATTTCATCGTTCTTTTACCACAGCAAAATCTAGAAAAAATTCGTCTGTCTTCAGTCAGCTCACAAAACATTTGCAGTCAGTCTGGCCACCCACATGGCTGCTTCCATGTCTGTCACAGAACAGGGACTGCTCCAGAGCAGTGTGTAACCTAGACTTGAAGTCAAAAAGCATTTATATTCCATTGCTTGCACTTGTTACGCCTGGCACTAGATGGCCATTTCTGGAGTGTTTCAGAGTTTAACGTGCTTGGTGGCAGCTGCTGGATGGTTCCTTCCCAAGGGCTCCTTCCCCAGCTCTGGCCACTCGATTCCCACCTGCTGCCTGAGGCGAGTCTCACAAGCATTTAGGTTAGAAAAGACCTCTAAGGTCGAGTCCCAGTTAATGTTTACATTAAGTGCTTATTATTTACATTATTGTTGCTTATACCGTCAACCGGAAGCAAAAACTGCTACTGTACCCCTAAATGTTGCTACGAACGTAGACAAAGAGCTCTGCGGCCCAAGGGCTGAGCAGCAGCTGCAGGCAGCGGGCCCGGGCCCTGCCCGCCTCTGTCAGGAGGGGAGAGGCAGAGCCGAGTCGCGGCTGCCATTGCAGCTGGTAAGGGCCTGCGGAGACAGAGGGGCTGAAAGAGCTGAGGAGAGGAGATGGGAAAGCACTGTGGAAGGGAAGGTAAGGCAAAGCGGTTTTGTCTTTTGATAGGGAAATTTTGTGAGTGAATATTTGGGAGAAAAGGGCTGCTTGTGTGGAGGGGTATCTGTGGCAGTCCTGAAGTAAAGTGGCGGTGGGGAAGGGGAGAGGGAGCCCTTGGGCAGCCAGAAGACTCCTGAGCAGGCCTGGCCTGGCTTGCCTGAGGGCTGCTGTGGTAACAAGTGATAATAAGGGAATGGTGCTTAATATCACAAGGGTGCAGGTTGGTTTTGGTGCTGGTACCGTGAGTTGGTGCCATGTGCAGGTGTTGGCAGCCATGTTGGCCATGAGTTGGTATTTGGAAGTTCAGTGGGGGCGGCGCAGGTTTTCTGGAAAGTGAGGTACTAAGCATGAATGTTTTAAATTTAACTTTCTGCTTTTGATTGTGTAGTTAATGATTATGCTAATGTCCTGCTTGGTATACAACTGGTAAAACTAGAAGCCGCTACTAGTAAATACAGGCTTCATTTTGTAGTTTGCCATTATGGGGTCTGTAGGTCTTGTTTGCATATTTTTATGCAAATGTGCTATTTAGGTGCAGTTGTACTTCTTTGCCTGTTCTGCCAAATAGTTGTGTGACAGCTCCATTAATGAAGGGGGAGGCAGTCATGTCATTATTTTAGACTTGTGCTAGAGGCAAATTAAGGGAGTTGTCTGGCTCTGTGTTTTTCTTTTGTGTATGTGTTTTGTTTCTCTAAGTAGATCTCAATACTGGCAATAACAAGAATATCACATATACTATAAAGTTAGCATGGCTGTACTGGCTACTCAGAAATACTGTGACTTATGAACAATGTACAGACTGAAGCCTCTGGAGACAACTAGATTTGTGGGCTTGTTTCATGATCTTGTGACTTAAGCTTGTCAATATTCTTTATACTTGTGTTCTCGAGGAAAAAAGTTGTGTCCTTGCAATTTCAGACTTATGAAACAACATAAATGTTATTACAGCTATGTTGAATAAGAAGAAAAAACAAAAAACAAATAAACAAAAAACCCCCCACAAAACCGAAGGAGAACAGCCACAATGAAAACCAAACGTCTAAGTTGTTGCAGGTTGCTGTTTAAAGGATGCTTTCCTCAACAGTATTTGCAATGGGGGAATCCTTTCCTTCCCTGCTTTTCTAGAAATACCACAGAGCACACGTTGCATCCCTGTTCTGCCATTTGGCATGCAGCTCTTCAAAGACAAAAAGGTCTTCAGTGTGCATGTCCATTGTGATCACAAGGGAAATTGTCCTACAGATGCATTTTAGTCTTTCAGCTATTTTAAAATATCTGTTCTTATTTAAGATTATGGCACAAAACTGAAGATAACAATGTCTTTTCTGATAGAAAAACTAGACTTCTGACTGTTAGCCAGTCTATGTACACATGGATGGTAAAATAACAGGTCTTTAAAAAAATTAAGCTTCTAATAAACATTTTTTTGTGTATAGTGTACTTTGCAGAACTATTTTCCTTTTTATCTCAAATATTTCAGTGACAGAAAAGCCTTCTGAGCAAGAAAATGGTGTTTCCCTTGTGCTCTCTCTGTCCTAAATTCTTTTAGCTGAATGATAGCTGAATGAAGAAAGAAACATATATTGTACACTTCTTTGTATTTGTTATCTAACAGCATAATTGATTAGGAGGTCTTGATGTACATAAGGTCAGATTTTAGAGTTTGTGAGCTTTAGAAAAATGTGCCTGTAATTAATTTTTAAATAGAGGCTCGGCGTTGTGATACACTTAAAAAGCTGTAAATTTGTGAAAAGGCTCGATATTAGTCAAGTAATACAGCTGTCTAGGTAGTGATAACCTTAAGAGATGCAAAGCTCTGAAGTTTTTGCCAACAGATGCATATTGTTTGCAAGGATAAAGAGGTGGGCAGCTGTTTTTAATTGTGATCTTGCTAAGATTCTGGAAAAACATTGTAGGAACCTGCTCAGCATGTTAACGAGGTGCAATTACATCTATTTGCATGTTTCCATGTTAGATGCATTTTAATTTTTGAATGTGTAGACCAGGACAGAGATTCTATTTCTGTAGCTCAAGAGTATGAAGCTTGTTAGACACTTAAAGAATATCTTACCCTGTTTGTATAAAAACAAATAACTAAGCTTGCTAGCTGTCAGATTTGACACAGTTCACTGAAAAACTAAGCAATTTTTCTGAATCTTTACTCCTGGTAAGTTCACCCATCCTCTGTCTCTCTGCTACTTAGCTGCTGGTCATTTCCTCTCTTGTTTCCCACTGGTGTTTCCCTAAAAATTGGGAAGAGAAGGGAAAAGGAGGAGTCAGGGGAAAGAAGTGTTCTAATGAGAAAATTCTTGTGGAAATAGCCTGGGAAAATAAAAATATAGCAAGTAGGCCTCAGTTAACCATTGTGAGCTTTCAGAGCCTTTGCAAGCTTATAGACCTGCTGTGTGCTGGGAAAAAAACTGGCATTCCAACCATGCTGCACTTGTGTACTCCTTACTGTTGGGTCTGATTTGGGCACAGCTTTTCTGAGTGACACCTGTCAATCATCAAGTCAGTGACCATATCTCTAATCTGCCTTGTGATTTGGTATGTTAGATCTCTTTGGATGTGGTTCACTTGTACTTCTGAAGGGTTATACTGTTGCAGTAGAAATAAAGGAGGTGAGAGCATGCATAGCAAATATGAATGCTATTATTAGCTTTAGAAGTGTTCTGTATCTTTATGAAGATTATCTTCTTCACTATCATTAAATTGTATAGTACGTGAGTTGAATATTGAAGCTTAATTAGAAAATATGCTCTGACAGATCCCTGGAATTATGATATTTCATGGCCAATTTAAAGTCGGTGATACAAGAATTACTTCATGAAAATATTTGGTTGTTCTTCAGCATCCTTGTTGAAAGCACATTTTGCTGATATCAGATAATGGTCTATGCATGATAGTAAGTAACTGATACTGTTTGGGTGGTTTGTTTGCTTGTTGGGTTTTTTTTTCCCCATAAGTGGGGTGACTGAAGTACAAGTAAGGAAAAACAATTTTTTTGTTTGTTTCATGGCTAATACTGCAAATACTGCGACAGGAACTGTTTTTCTAATATGCAGACAGCTCAGAACCTCCTGAATTCTGTTTACTAATCAGGAGCAAAATCACATCAATTCCAGTGATGAGACTAGACTGTGCTTCTGTAACTGAAGCTCTGACAGGATATAAAAATAATGTTGGTCTGTAAACACATATTGGACCTTTATTTTTGTTGCTTTAAAAACAAGCAACAAACCAAACCAACCTTTATTCTATGGCAAAGTCTGCATTAGGAGGTAATGCAGGCTAATAAGTGAACATGCAGAGGGTGTCTGGGACCTGGCATTGACACTAATTCAAATTTTGCAGAGATGATATTCTGCACTGGTTTTTGACAGGGAAAGCTCATTCAGGATTGGAAGGAATTGTATGTAGCTCTGAAGCACATCCTCTAGATTTCTTTCAGATGTTTTTTGTGCACTTTGAACTTTACTTGTGAAATTTGCATTCAAAACAAACAAACAAAAAACCAATAATCCTGACCAAAAATAGAATCCTAGTGTGGGCATGGCCAGAGAAGATTACATACCCCTGGTATAGAAAGTCTGTGTATGTTGCACTTTCTAATTAGAATTATGAGGACCATGGCTTCATTATGAGGAACATGGGTTAATACGTTTAGACCCAAAAGTATGAACTTGCTGTAGAAAGAGCTCACTGTTGTCATTAAAACTTAATTTGGTTAGGTAGGTGAAATCATAACGCTGAGGTTATAGAGAAGATGCCCTGTGTGACTTTAAACAGGAATAAATTCCTGTATAATTTTCAAGCTACCTGCAGCAACTGTGTGCCCTGTGTTTCACCACTGGCAGGCTGAGGGGTACGTTCAGCAGAAGCTAAACCTGTCAGAGTAGACTCACCAAGATTTACCACTGATATACTGAGACAAGCTAATCTAAAATTCAGATATGTCAGGAAGTATGAGGTGGCATTTTTTTTTTTAATTCAAGATGTATAAATCTAGAATAGCTATCACTATTAATTTAAACTTGGAATAGAAATTAAACACAAGCACATTTAATCAAAATATGACGTTACCTTGATAAACTGTAAATTATAAGAAACCAATGAGAAATGCTGAAGAACAGAACTTCCAGTTCAGATGTGTTCTTAGGAGAAAGTGGGAAAACAAATGATGAAGAAAATCCATTTTTATATTGTTTTCAAACTGCAACTAGGATAACTATCTCAGCATCCTCTGCCCTGTGTAAGAATGATAGGAATAATTCTTGTCATTTTAATTCTCTAATCCTGGCTACAAAAATGCAGGTGTCTGTGGTTGTGCTGGTCTTCCCCTTTCACTTGTTTGAAGGAAGAGTGACTCTCTCAGCTCAGAATGCTGGCATGAAGTGTCACTTTGTCTCAATATCTGAGATTTCCATGTCCTGTTCTTAAATCTTGAATTTCATGTTACAATTAAAGTAACCATGAAAGGTCAACTCTTGCAACGAATAACAGGCTCTTAAAACCTGTGCAACATGATAGCGTATTAAAAAGACAACTTTAGTAGTATGATGCAGGTACTGGAGAAATACATGTTTTAGAAGTGTAAAAAGAAGGGAAGTATATGAGAAGTAGGAGTGTTTGTGGCAGAGTATTAATTTTAATCACAGAATCACCCAGTTTGGACAGGACCCCTGAAATCATGAAGTCCAACCCTTGATCCAACTACCACTGTGGTTCCCAGCCCATGGCACTCAGTGCCACATTCAGTCTCTTCTTAAAAACCTCCAGGGATGGAGAATCCACCCCCTCCCTGGGCAGCCCATTCCAGTCACCGTCTCTGCAAAGAATTTTTTCCTAATATCCAACCTAAACCTCCCCTGGCAGAGCTTAAGCCCATGGCCTCTTGTCTGACTGAGAGCTGCCTGGGAAAAGAGCCCAACCCCCCTGGCTCCAACCTCCTTTCAGGGAGTTGGAGAGAGTGATGAGGTCTCCCCTGAGCCTCCTCTTCTCCAGCCTCAACACCCCCAGCTCCCTCAGCCCTGGACCTGCTGGCCACACTGTTCCTGACACAGCCCAGGATGCCATTGGCCTTCTTGGCCACCTGGGCACACTGCTGGCTCCTGTTCAGCTTCCTGTCAATCCAGACTCCCAGGTCCCTTTCTGCCACTCTGTGCCCAGCCTGGAGCTCCCCATGGGGTTGTTGTGGCCAAAGTGCAGGACCCAGCACTTGGATTTGACCACTAGCAAAAATTTTCTTATAGCTGGACCAAGTAAAAATAACCCAGGCAAGGACAAAAAGGGGCATCCTAAGGCTCTGCAAATTAAGCAGAGTACTTGTGGCCTGTTGTTGCTACAGGACTGCAATGTCTGTGTGAGATGCTGGGCATTTGGGAGCTTTGTGAAACCACACAATTGAAGGGTAAAAGGCAAATGTTAAAGAAGACTCTTTTATATTTGGTTGGCAAGGAACACTGTCAATTAAGTGTTAAAGTTACAGAAATGTAATTATCATGAGAGTTTAAAAATCAGATTGTCTTTGTCAGGGGTAAGAGGAAGTATCATTCATGAGTTTGATGTTTCCATGGCTACAGAAGAAACAATTTAGGCTTAGCTGATATAAATGACTGCAAGCAGAAGGATTTCTTATCAGGAGCTGGGTAGCCTGAAATATTTGAGCCTGTAATAACTACTGATGGTCTCTGCCCATTTGGCATGAAGCTGGGACTATGATTTTCTTCTTGATACAAGGAGGATGAGCACGGACTCAGGGATCTAGTAGAGGTGAGGTTTGTATGATCTGTGTTAACCTCCTTCTTGGCTGATTCTCCCAGGTAGAGCTGGGTGAAGGCAATGAGGAGCTTTTGTAGATGTTCTGAACAAAGCCCAGAAACTGGATCAGGCTTCTGTTATGCTCAGTGGTTTTGCTCAAGACAACTCTCAGGGTTTTCCATTTCTTTAGTGGTTGTGGGCATTCATCCAATCCCCAGGTCATTAAAAAGTATCCCAGTAACTGTAGAGATTCACTGGAGACAAACATGTAAACATAGCACCATAGGAAGTTGAGATGTGCATTTCCCTCCAAATGATAGAGAGCTTTAACTTTCTTTTTCTTTTATGTTTACCTGATTGAAATGTCAAGGTTATTTTATCTATCATCCTCCCCTTTGCCTGTCAGAAATATGTGGAATCTTAGCTTGCACTTAAATAGGAATGGACAATTATCAGAACTTCTGTTTATCAAAAAAAAAAAAAACCCACCAAAAAACCAAACCAAACCAAAAAACAACAAAAAAACCAAAAAACCAACCAAAATAAAAAAAAAAAAAAACACAAAAAAAGCAACCACAATCTGATAAAATATTGGTTTTAGTATTTATTTTCTGTAGTAGTAAGATGAAATAAATTAAGAATGCAACAAATTATAGACTTCACTTTTTTTTCCTAATGCCTAAATTTCATTACTGTTAGTTCTGAACACCATATTTTTCTGAATATGCATCACATTTATTTTGGATTATTTAATCAACCTTCTTTCCAGATGAAGTAGCTGTATTAAATGCTTGCCATGGGTGAGCAACCAAATTTTGTGCAGGCTATAAATATCTATGATTGGTTTTATACAGTATTTTGTAATCTCAAGTTTAACTATGTATAATATTTTTATCCAAGGTAAGCCACTGTGGGGAGAAGAGCAGACTGGGGTGGGAGGAGGGAGCAATTTAAAATCCATTAGTGAAATAGTACCAGGATTCCAGCT
Organism: Heliangelus exortis; assembly: GCF_036169615.1. Classification (NCBI taxonomy): domain Eukaryota; kingdom Metazoa; phylum Chordata; class Aves; order Apodiformes; family Trochilidae; genus Heliangelus; species Heliangelus exortis. Next base: position 14,168,756 of record NC_092436.1, on the reverse strand, counting down.
ACTCAAAAAAATTTTACAATCTGATCCCAGTATATGCCACATCTGAGGGATTAACTTCCAAGGAACTTCGTCAAACTGTTAGTGAGTGGAGTTTAAGTTCTGAAGAGCTTCATTTGTTCTTAGGTAGGTAAAATCTAAGGTATGTGCCTGCAGTCTGGGTAGCATAGATGAGTCAGTCCCAAAGTTGCCAGCCTGTGGTTTACCTGAGGTAGTGCAGAGAAAAACTTCATTTAGAGACAACCTGATAAAAATCTGAGCAGGAGTCACACATCTGCATGGCTGTGGTCGTGTTCGTTGAAGCTTTGGAAGCTAATGCAGCTTCAGTGTTCTTTATAGCAACATTTATGTCTGATTTTGTTCTCTTTATTGAAAAAACTCAAGTTACTTGACTCGTTCTGGATTCCTGGCAGATGTACTTTTTAGTTGTTTCACTGTTTTAAAGCAGTGAGCATGTAGTCATTTTCCTTGAAGCTATCTTGTATTCCAAGAAAATTGAATATTAGTAAAGAGGCATTTGTAGTTGATGGCAATTTACTGCATATGGTTTTGTTGATTTCTGAGGTTCATAGTTGGTGTTTTTGTACAGTAGTAGGTTTCCTTTGTTTATTACTTATTTCTTTTTAATTATTTACAGAACATTTCTTAAGAGTTTGTCTTCAGCTCCCTAATTGTATACCAGTGATTGCATCCTCTGTGACCATTGCAAATTCCCCCTGTTTTTCAGTAGTGTATTGGTAATTATTAAGCACCAAAAAAATTCCCAGGCTGGCACTAACTTTTTTTCTAATAGCATTGCACTATTCCTACTGAAGGCTGACATCTGTTGACACCAACTGATCTAATGACCAATCCAAAGCCCATATATAATACATAGCTTATCACCAGTAAGAATGCTGACAGGAAAATTAAAAAAAAAAATTTAAATCTTCTTTTTACTTTTTGTTCAGTTTGTTTCTTGCACTGTGATCATGGGCTATGCAGACTTGGGTAAGTGTCTGTATTGGCATTTTTGAGCTGAATTGACCTATTGTGAATTAAATGAGAATCATGTAAAAGTTCTTAGACTTAAAAGAAATCTTAAATATCTAATTTGTTCCTGACTTTTCATTTTCATATTTCATTTGTTATTCAATTAAGCCGTGGATTATTTCTTGGCCATTAACTTGAATTTAGCCTGTCATGTTATTCATCAGTCTGTTACTGCTAGAAAAATGCAGTAACACTGATGAATTTTGGGCTTTGTTTGCATTCCAATTTGATTACAAATTGACTTGAGTTGTTTAGTGCTAAAGTAGCTTGATCTTGTAATCACCAGTCAATTTGTTTTGCTGTAGCTGATCCTTTTCCATAGTGTAAATTATTAAAGCCAGGATTGTTGAGGCATACAGTGAACTTTCTTGCAGAGCAAGGAGGGGAAGGGGGGGGTCATTTCATCACAAATGTGCAACAACTACAATGTCCCTTTGGCTGCATCAGGCTGTGCCTCTATGCCTTGGCATCCCAGGTGCTCCAGCAGGTTTAAAACTGCCACAGAGCCATGATCCAAATATGTGTTTTATGTCTCTGTGCATTTGCATGATTTCTAAAGAGTTCCAAAAATGCTAAACTGAATTATATACAGTTATCATGTAAAATTTAGAAGAAGCAACAAAATTACCTAAGCAAGAAAATACATTAATTCCTGAAAAATATGGATCACATCAGTAGCAAACTACAGAATTTCTATTCAGAGTCTCTGGGGTAATTGCCAAAGCCCCCTAATGGCTCTGGGGGGTTTGTATTACTGTTCTTATTTTTTAATTATTCCTTGATTGGATGTTTAGCATTATATACACATCTATCAAGTATATCTACTGCTTGTAGTCTGTTAGGAGTACCCAGATTACAAAGTTTAAAGATTAAGACCTTTCAGTGGACAAAGCTTAATTAAATGTTTGAACTAATGCTGTGTATGACAAAACAAATCTGCTGAAAGTGATTCAGAGATTCCAACAATACCTTAATAAATATAACAGAAAGCATAGCATGCTCTGGTGGAGAAACAGGAAGTTAGTGCTATGAAAGAGTAACTTTAGGGTTCCCATTTTTGTGACTAACATTTCTGAAATCAGAGTATTCACCAAAGATCTCAGTGTTAGGACAGTTATTAATTATGGCTTGCTTTCTTTACATCTAGTTTGATACTGGAATGATTGTGATATTTGGGGTTGTTCTAGGGGTATTTTTTTAAATTCATAAAGTCTAAGATAAAGTCTACCATGAGGCTTTGAGTTACTTAATGAGAATTACACTTGCCTCTTACATAGATGCTCCTTATTTGCAGACTGTATACCCCAAAATTCCTTCTAGTTCTTGAAGAATCAGTATCATTATCATGATCTTACTGTTTTAATTCAACAGTTTCAAACAAGCAAACCACAGAACATTTCGGTTTGTGCCATATGCCAAACAGCCTTGTGATAATGTCTGGGTGCAAAGCAAAAAGGGTATGTTTTGTTCTCCTTTAAGTCCCACAGACTTCCTAGATTTATGTGTGGGGCAAACAGAATGGACACAAATAAGCCTTCAACCTCCAGGAGGAATTGTGAGGGAGAGGCTTCAACTAGGACACATATTGTATTGACTTTTTAATAGGCTTTGGTTGCAGTATGTCAGCTATATACTTGTCAAGCTTTATGTTTAGAGAAATTGCTATGAAGAAAGAGCTGAACTAGAACAACAACTGTGGGAGGTGGCAAAGTTAATGTGGGATGATAAGAAAGGAAAGTGCTAATGAAGTACCTTGCTTATGAGAAGGAATGGTCAAAAGCTACTGGAAAAACAGTGGGAAGATACTGAGCCTTGTGGGAGGAACCTGGGAGGGTCTTGTGGGTGGATCCTGAGGAAAGCTAGAGTATATATATATATATATATATGGACCTCAGATTAATAAAGTCTCAGCCAGGGAAGCTTGTGAGTCCATGAATAGTGTGCCACAAACAACCCAAATCAATTGGTAATGTAGGTAGTGAGTGAGACAGGAGCTGCATGAAAAAAACCTCATGGGTATTCTAGACCTCATAAGAATCTTCATTCCAGTCCTGCATAAACATCAGAACCAATACAGACTCTTGAAGAGCAAAGACCCTGGTCATTTGCCTATATCTAGCTGTGTCTGAGACAATTTGTGGAGATAATTAAATACTTGATGTAGTTTGAATGATAACTTTATCTTTGTATTCCATCTTAATGCATCCTCCCACATCTCTTGCTGTTGCCTCTCACAGAAACAGAGTACACTTCCCAAATCTGCTGCCCATCATTGTAACCTTACAGTTGCACTTAGATCTCATCACTGGGTGGAGCTGGTGCCCTCTGGGGAAATCTAGTGCAATCAGGTAATTAAAAACACAAAATAAAACACAAAAATAAGGGAATAGAGTTAAGGCAGCTCTGTAATGTCTAACCCAATTCCTTCCTTACCATCCTGCATGTTTTTGATGTCAGTAACAGGTTTCACTCCTTTCTTTCACAAGATTGATGTCACATATTGGCAGAAGAGTTTAAACCTTCTGTGCTATTCTGTAGTACCATCTCAAATGTGTTGCAGGCATTAACTATAGTGTAAAGCAGCAAGAAAAACTGCTATCTGTCTTGTACTGCATCAGAGATATGTATTAAATCATCTAATAGTTTATATCAGCAAAAGCAGCTCCTTCTATAAGCCAGGGCAAATACTTCATGGGTGTTTTCAGAGACAATATTATTTAATCTGTGATGCAATTATGCAATATTTAAAGTATTTTACACTATTGCTAAATCCTATAAAGAATGTTACTCCATGTAGCAGTGAAGTGCTAGGAGTACAAAACTCTTAATAGTAACAATAAAAATGCAAGTTAATTTTTTTTTCTTACCCAGCTTTGAGCTGGGTCAAGGGAATTCCTTTGGATTCTTTGCTACAAGACAGATGAATGTTTCAAGGGCAGTACCAGCACTGTGCTACATTTTGAATGCTGACCAGATAAAGGTTTCTTTTATTGCTGAAAATGCCCTTCATACATTTCTGCGAACGAGCAAAAAAGGAGTACAAAAAGCCTCTCAGAGAACTGTTCCAAATAATTAAAATGCTTGTAAAGAAATGAAATATCCTTGGTACGGTGGAAACTGTTAGGATAGAAATGTATAATATGCATTCATAAATGGACTGAGGCATCCACATACTTCATTTGTCACGGGAAAGTTAGTAGCCAGCCACTGTTTGGCACAGTGCTTTGTCCCAGTGTGTAGACTACAGCAGCTCCTTTTTGGCCTATTGGACCATTTTATAATTGGAAAATGGTAGCTCCTGTCAGGAGAGTGACAAGGATAAACAAGAAGGAGCCAGTGCTAGAAATTTACTTCTGCAATTTATTACTTAATACTTCTGTAAGGGAAAATGGAGAGTCCATGGCATTTAGCTTCAAACAGCACATAATTGCAGGACTGCAGCAGATCACTATCCATGTAGTTGCAATATTTTTTGCCAGGTACCAAAAACTTGGATAAGCTTATACTTGAGATTAGAAGCTGTTTTTTCACCCCTTCGTAAATAGAGTCCTCATTTGCATTATCATTTAGTTCTCTAAATGTCATTTTTTAAATATGAATTTATTAAATGTCAGTTGAGCAGGGTAATTTGAATAGTGATTTTCTCCTACCATTATTCTGTTGCCACTCTCCTATTATTAAGGACGTTTTAACTGTTGATTGCTTATATTACTGATTGGAGCCTTTGTTTGTGGATGTTAAAAACAAGCTTTTTTTATGTGGCCCGATTTCTGTTTTCCTCCATTAGAAGCCAATGCACACAATGGAATATAATTGCAAAATCATAGTGCAAACTCAGCTTTGTTGAGAGGCATTTTGTCCTGTGCTGAAGATAATTCTTGCCTTTGTTGCACCTCAAGCTGGATCTTGACATCCTTGTGATTCCTTTCTCATTTTCTCTTAGAAGGTTTCCAGAAAAGATTCAATTAAGTGCAGCTACAATTGTCACTATAAAATTATCAATCTTCTAAAAAATCTGATTCCCTAATTAATGTTGTAGCATATGTGCATTAATCTGTCTGATACTTCTGCTCTCAAATGAGACATGTACTTGACATGCTTTCTTAAAAACTAGTGATACACTGTTTATGCTTGACATAATCAGCCTTTGTAATCACCCCCACCCTTCAGCTCTTATATCATCAGTATTTTTACAAACATCCTACCTTTAGATCTAAATACTGGGGATTCAGTATGTCTTGGAAATTGGGTAATTGGTAATTTTTTACTAAATGGGTCAGTTAGTATGAATAGAAAATACCTTTTTTTCCCCTCTTCACTTGTATTTTCAAAAGCTAGTAATAAAGCAGGACACTGTAAATTCAGTATGAAAAACGTGCAGTTCACAACGTTCTGTTTGTGGTGCCATCTAGTGGTGCAGGGTTCTTCGGCTAAGTGGAAGAATCCAATACAAATGTCCTAAAACATGTTAAACAGTAAAAGTTTTATGAAAACTAAGAAATAAGCTCTCTGATGATAGGAAATGGTACTGACCTCAAATCTATGCATTAATTCATAGTAGGCCTGTCTTGGAAGTCCTTTGTTTAAGAGCACTTGTATGATGAATGTTACATAAAAATCATGCACATGTTTTTGCCCATAATCTTCCTCATCTTTTTTTCTGTTCCACTGAAAATCAAACTGAGTAGTAGCACTGCTTTCCTCAGATTGTCCAAGAGGCCTGGGAAAAAAATAACATAAATCTTATAGATTGTAAACTGTGCTGGGCTTTTACTTAACCTTTACATTCACACTCCCTGCTGGATTCCAGTAGATACCAAAGTATCCCGGTTGCTTGGTAGAGCCACCAAACCATCTCTTCATACAAGACTCATTTGAAAAGCATGGAGGAAAGAGAAGGTAAAAAACCCCTGAAGTCCTAACTTGACATGCCAGAAATGTAAAGGAAAAGAGGTGGAAAAGAAGCAATGCAGTTCTGTTAACTGAAATTTATGGGAATTGCATTTTTGATTCTAGAAGTACAGTTGTGCTTCAGGAGTCTGGGTTCCTAGCAGCTCATTGAAGTAATATATAAATATTGACTGCATTTGAGAGCAACAGCTGTGAAGTCACACTGACAAATTCAAAAAAGTGCTTTTGTGCTTTAAGGCTTATGCAATAAAGGATTTGAAGCAAAATGATGGTTTTGATATTTAAGCAACTTTTTGTATTTTTTTTTTTTATAAGTGTCATGGATATTTAGAAGAAATAGTGTTTACAACAATACTTTCATAAATTATCAAGGCACAGGACTGGAAATTGTCAGTTCTAAGTTCACTTCTAATTCTGCTATTAGTTACAATGAAATGTAATGAATAGAACTAGGAGCTGTAGGACAGGTCTGCAGTGCTACCCAAGACAGAGAAAGCTTGGTTAGACACCCTGAGGAGCCCAGAAGCTTCCTGGGACATGGAAAATATACTGGAGTAGATTACCTGATAAGCAAATTATATTGCTGGTAAGAGATAGCTGAGAAACATTTATGCTACTTTGGACTAAGTCATATTTTTTCCTGTTTTCCTTGGTTCTCTTGCTATAAAATAGGGAAATAAGTTGTTTACTTAGCTTATAAGCTTTCTTATATTTTCAGGTATCCTTTTCTTGTTATAGGGTGTCTTCACAGACCTTTAAAATAGAAATTAGCCTCCATGTTTCAGAAATTGTGTTTGGCACTTTTTCAAATAGTAACAAATTGGCTTCAACAGCTCAAGAACAATAATGCTGCTGATAATGCATCCTGTCTGTACCTGGTACACAAATGGTTATTTAAATTTTAATTAAACACTATGTTAGGTAGATAGTGTTAATGCTACAGATTTGTGTTTTTTCACAACAGACAAAAGCCCAAAACCAATACTCTATTTTTAGAATAGGTCTCTCCTTAAGTTTGCACTGCAAAGGAAAATACAAAGTCCTTCCATGGTTTAGCTGTCATACAGATTCATCTGCATGGCATCACCTTCTCTTATTCCCTGACTTCACCTTCTTCGCTTTCATATCTAGATGAAAGTGCTGAATGTGTTTTTAAAACACAACAAAACAAAACAAAAAACCCAGAACTAAACACACAAGAGATTACCTACCCAGCTGCATATTTTCCTTGAAAATGTGCCAAAGCAAACAGTTTGCAATGATTTTTGAAATAATAGCTCTTCGTATGAATGGTACTTGGTCCATGGTTTCTCAGCTAATGGGGGGTTACTGTGGCATTCATAAAAGTATAGGAGTATATATATATATATATAAGTATATAGGAGTATATATATATTATATATATATATAAAAGTATATAGGAGTATATATATATTCATCCTCAAGTATACAGTTACAGAAAAAAAAGCAGTCTTTTACTCACCAAATCCCTTGTGCTTAGTTAGAAGCTCAAATATTTTCCAAGGCATTCCAGTATAATTTAGACTGTCTCCAGATGTTTTGGTACAGTGAATGCTGAGGCTCAAATTCACTTTTAATGAACCATATTTGAATGTCAGTCTCTCCTGTCTACTTAAATGACAAAGAGCTCATCTGACTTTGTAATGAATCCCCCAACTGTATCATTTATTGAGCCTCTGTCTCAGTATTGTGCTGGTCCATGATAACATAGGTTGGCAGTCTAAACTGCCTTGAAAGTTTATTACCAAAGCTACAGAATTTGAAGAAATGACATTGAACACCGTAGGAGGTACTGGAAGTTCTGCTGAGGAGAACTGTATATCACTAGGTGGGAGATAAGTTTAAAGGGCTTAAAAATTATGAAGTGGAACATGGCAATACATCAGGAAATACTCAGCAGAAAAAAATTACCATTAAAAAAAATGTGCCTTATTCAGAGAGTAATCAAGTCCAATTAGACAATATATGTGCTTTTTATTACTGTGTAAAAGACCAGTAGAGGTGATCCTGAAGGTGTATAAATCACTGTTTTTAAAAACAGGCATGTGAGAATTAAAGGATGGTACTAATTATCCCAGTGCATAAAAAGTCTGATTTGTTTATATATTTATATATAAGAAGTGAGAACATAGTAGAAATTCAGGATGTCTACTGAGGGACACTTCAAAAACCAAGTGTTGTCAGCACGGTGTCTACATAGCAACATGTGCCACGAAAGGTAGAGACAGCTTAGGAGAAAGACTTAAAAGATGGGTGAATAGAGTGAAGATTGACACATGAGAAATTAGAGTATGAAACAATGGCAGCCATGAAAGGAGGTGAAGTGTTTGTCCTGTTTGGCATTTCTATTGAAAGATGCATTGATTAAAATGTCTCGAGTGAGAATTTGCACTAATCTTTCCATTTCTATGTATCATCAGGTGTTTCAAGACTTTATTTTCTCTCCCAACTCCCACAAAACATGATAAATACCAGGTTTATGGTCTCTTCTCCATGTGAACAGTCTAACAAAGGCAGCAAGAGCTCTAATGACTGCTTAAAGTCCTGTTTGATTGGCTTTAACAGAATATTGCTGGCTGTTATACAGAGAAAGCTTTCAAAGTACAGTGAGGGTTTTAAGTAAGCATTAAAAATATTTTTAAAAAGTAAGGCTTCTACTGCTTTGTAGATCTCAGGTGACGTCTGAAAGGAAAATCTTTGTAGCTTTTAGGAACATAAGAGTGTCATAGAATAGAAAATTACTTGAATTATGGAGTATTAGAGAAGAAAACAAAAAAAGCTACCCAGGGAAATTTCTGTCAAATTTAAGACAAACTGCTGTCACCTGCAACATGAGCCTCTCCTGGGGACTCCTGTCTGACACCTTGTTGGTTACCAGGAATGTCAAATTAGGAGGCATTATCTACACTGGGTGTTAGGTAATCTAATATGTGACCTCTGAGTAGGGACTGGGATTCAGTTTGAACTTCAAGAGGATTGCTCTTAGGGCTTAATTTTCCTATATAGTAATTCTTGTTAAGATTCTGCACAGAAAGTTTACCCCTAAGGAGTCTTCAGCTGCCAGTAGGCTTGTTGGAGCCTGTGATCAGGCTTGGAGTTGAGGGCTGCAGGCTGGCATTCTGAGGCATTTGGAGCTGTGAGAAGAATTGATATGGGATCAATGTTTTCTCCACCCTATCAGAAGTGTTAAAAGTTGTGGTGAAAGTTGTGTGGCTGTGATCCATGTGAGATTCAGATGCTGTGCAAGGGATGTGAGCTGGAGGAGCTGTATGGAGGTCACCACGTGTCTTCTTGTCTTGGTATTTCCTCACTGGGAAAGAGTCCCTCGATTCAGGTAGGCACATATTTTGGACTGGCCAAGTGTTCATGCTGACAACTATTTAGAGTACAGAGGGAAACCTGGTTACTCAGGAATGTGTTTCAAGGATGTTCTTGTTCAGTTAAGCATTCTGTCTTTTTAGCTGCAAAACAGAACATTGAGTGGAACAGTAAGTAGAAATATCATCACACACAACCTTGATGTCCAGTGGGGAAGCAGTCAGGGAAGGCATGCCAGGTAAAAGGATGTGTTCTGCAGAAGCAGCATTTTGGAAGATTTCTTAAATGACACTGTGATAGCACCAAAAAATATTTGTTGTCTGTAGGCTTGATTGGCTCTCTGTACATCCACTGAGGTTGTGTCTCATAACACACTGTGGCACTGTCACCTCTAAGTACACTGGACTTGAATAACACAAATGATGAAAACTACAGGGTGTTGAGTAACTAGTGAATGGCACCTCGTTAATAGTGAATCCAAATCTCCAAACCTGGCATGTCTTTGCTTACTAGATTCTGCTTTTGTATATTACACATTTTGGGGCTAGTTGTGTCTGCACATACTTGCCTTATGCTTGTAAAAGCTCTGACAAGAATAGTGAGTAAGTAACTGTTGCATTCTGGAGAACACAGAACACCCACAAGCACTTAGAAATTGATCTCTTGGTTGCAGAAGCCTAAACGAAACAGAAATAGCTTTTGTTTACCCTGTGTTTATTACTTGTCTTGTGTTACTCTTGTTAAATTTGTACCTAAAATTCAGTTGTCTGCTCAGTAAATGCTAGTATTAGTCGGATTTCTTCCATGGTAAAAATATTGGTTTACTCTGACAGAGAATAGGACCCATTTATCCAATGTGTGGGAAAATACTCAGGTGAAGATTTTATTCTGTTTGTGCACCATGCATGCCTGTGATAAGTTTTGTATTATAGAGAGTGAAGCAGGGATGCTTAAGCAGTGAAAGGAGTTATTTAATTTCAACACTTAATATTTTCTAGAGTATGCTGTGTGCTAACATAAGTAGAAATGTCATGCTGAATGCAAAGTCCCCAGCCATATTCAATTGAATAAACAGAAGTTGAGTACATAAGGCTATGAAAAATAGTTGTCTTTCATTTTTGGAATGTCCAGGTGTATTCAGTAGATGCAAAGAGAAGATAAAAATGTCATTTTGGTTGTCACATGGGAAAAATAAAACTACAAAAGGATACAGTAATCTGGATTACTCTGGATTCACCTTCTAATTTACCTTAGAGATTGTTTATGTGGGCTTGTATAAACACATAAGTTAAAGGAAGTGAGTAAGGACTAGCATGTAGCTATATAGTTTCTTTTCTCCTGCTGTACTTTTACAAGACTTAATGTGTGGTCTCCTTCAGTGGAGAACTATGTTTGCTGGAGCAGCAATGCAAGTTGTATTCTTACCCCCTCAGGGTGCCTCATACAGAGATGCCATATGGGGAACACATATTTTTAGTGGGCTAGGATATTCCAAAGTTGTGGAAATTAAATACTGAGGGAGTGGCTCCTTGATTTAGAATTGAGGACCTCTTTACTGATCAAAGAAGAGTAAGCACCTGTGGGCATCAGTAGTTTGCTGTAATCTTTCAATTATGTAAAACATTTTTTTTAGTTTTGAGTTGGTTTTGTTATTTTAGGTTTTTGAGGGTGGGTGGGGGCATTGTTGGAGACCTATTTTGACAGGACTGTGTGTCAAGTGCTGAACACAGTGATGACAACTTGTTTCTCTGGGAAACAAGACTTAGGAGAGCTCATTGTTTCTGAATATCTGTAGGTGTACTTCATCCCTTCTCTGCAGCTTATCAACAGATGACTTGATTTCAACCAAATTTAGCATAAAAGTGTTAAGGTAAATGTGGGCATTTTGGAAACTTAGACCTCTAGCTGCTTAGAGGCCAAAGACTTGGTAGTACATGGGCTACATATGCAGAAAGCATTCATGTCCTAACTGTGAGAGGAGGGTGAAGTTTTGCAGTTTCAGTAAGCACAATATCCAATTGGAATGGATAGAAAAATAGAACAGACTTGATAACTTCTCTTGATATGGAACTAATACTTCCTGCTTAAAAATGTCCTGGGGACAATCTTTGGATTTTTTAGCTGCTTAGACAACCTGCTGATATTTATGTTTACCAGTACATCTTTAACAGACTGAGTGAGGCCCCAAGGGTCTTAGCTGGCAGTAGGACCCAACTGGGGTCATGGTCAGACATGGTCAGAGAGATGAGCAATGAGCAATACCTCCCTTGTGTTGGGCACACCGTGGCACTTCTGTACCAGCAGGCCAGCCAAACTCTTCCTCCTAGAACAGTTTTCTTCAAAGAAAATGTTTAAACCTGAACACTGCAAACAGAATGTCTCACTTGGGTTCTACCATATTCCCCACCTATAAATCGGGTGACATACTAGAATTTATTTGTTTCATTTGTTGACTTTAATATTTCTTCTTGCTTGTGAGGCTAACAAAGTAGCCATAATTACCCTCTTCTCCTTGTACATAAAGTAGAACCCTGTTAAAAGCACTGTCCTACAGTCTGCACATGTGTACTGCACTGTGTACATGTGTTTGTGCTAACCCTGTTTCCCATACAGGCAGCCACAACCCAGTTTGTGGTGATAATGACAACATTGCTCTCTTGCCTGTCTTTACAATAAGCTGTGGAGCTGGCAAACTAGAGCTTGCAACCTTATGTAGCTGGCTTGTATGTGTGCTTGGCTGCAAGCCTGTGTTCTCTTTTGTGGGCCTGTTATAGAACTGGAGCTGAAGTTCAATTTTGACCTGTTAGTTGTCACCAGGATCAGTGGCTTTCCCAGCTGTGTCAGTTGACTGAAGCTCTGCTTCCCCTTAGTATATAGGTAAGGCTGAATCAGGATCTCCTGGGCAGAGCAGGCGTGTATGATCTTTGTAGCTATTTAGCTTTTAATGTGACAGAGCCTTTTCTACTTAGAGATTTATTTAATAAAATTAAGTATTGGCATGTTCTTGTGAATTTTTTAAAACCATGAAACTTATTGTAATCATCTCCATTTTCTCTCATCATCATAATGAACTGTAATATGGCTTTAGCATTCTGCTTTGCCATGTCATCTTGGCAAGGCCACTGCGGGCATACCCTGTTTGCTTCAGCTTCTGGGTTTTTTTTCTGCTTTTATTCCTTTTTTATACTTTGCCTTATTTTGTCCATGTTGTCTTGAGTTAACACTTAATGATTTTTATTACTCCACTCAGCTCTCCTCGCCTTCATGTCTGATCCTTTGCATTTGCCAGTGTTAACCTTTTACCAGGTCTGCTGTTATTTTTGTGTGCTGCTTCATCTTCAGTTACTTCAACTTTATTTTGCTAGCAGTTGCGGCTTAGTTTGTCAGGGCTGTTTTTTCTCTGCCATATTTATTATCTATATTGACTAGAGCAGAGACAAGCTTGTTTCCAGCTCAGTCTCTACTGAAAAGAAAACATTGCTGAATTAAGAGTTAACAGTACTTGTGGTTATATTCATGTTGCTTATAGCTCCCTCCTCTTTGTTTTGTTACCTTCCTCTAGAATTTTTCCCAGATCTTTAGATAAAAACAAACATTTTAAAACCTGCGATGTGCTGGATGGACTTGATTTTAAGCACCCAAAGAGCTTAGTTTTTCCTATGCTTCTGTAATTTTCCATGTCTCTTAGTTTACCATGGTAAACTCATAAAAATATGTACAGCATTAATGCTACTTTAATGGTGTTAATAAATATAAATAGGGTAATGCAATGGGAATTTTTAACTTTTTTACATCAATTTCTTTAACCCTTAGAATGAAATCTTTACTTGCAATGCAGTAAGTGGCATACAGTCTCTGAAAAGCAACAGATCACTTGATGTATTTAATGTACATTTAGTGGGGAAAGCTAATGTGGGAATGAGATCATTTGCTGCAACTCATGAAAGCAGAATTACATGTATGACCTAGTAAGATACTATTTTGAGGCATGCACATTTTTAAGAGAAGAATGTATCCTTCAAAAAGGACTTTTTGTAGTCGATCAGAAACATGCTTGTATAAGGTAAGCTCATTTAAAGTTAACCCTGTGCTGCAGACCAGGGTTCATTTCTGAACAAAGAGGGAAATGCTGTGTTTAAATGTGCAAATCAGTGTATGGTATGCAAAGTTTACAGCTTCCAAAAGGGAGGGAAGTCATGTTAGAAATATTGTTGTGTAACATGGGCATTACAGACCTTAAATGGGTGGATGGATATCCATTTGTTGGAAACCTCAGACAAGAATTGACTGGATACGATTGGCTTGCTCATTGCTAGGATCTTGTACAAATTAGTCTCTTTAAAACAATACAATAAATTTACTGCTGACACAAAAAATGAAGTCTGTGTTGCTCTTAAACCTAAAGTAACTCTGATATGTGCTTTCATGGGAAAATACTGAAAAATACACTCTACTTACCTGTGCTAGTTTCTTATTCTTTTTTTCTGTGCTTAGCTTCTTCAAAGAAAAAAATTCAAAGTATCAATAATATCTAGTGGTATTTAAGCAGGAAATAATCAACCATCTTAATGATCATTCTGATGGAAAATTACTTTTACTTTTGTCTTTTTCTGTAGAAACGTAGGTATCACCAAGTGCAACCACATTCAGTGGTGCTTTAAGGTAACCGGTGTGCCTGTTTACAAGTTGTTGCTGACTTGGTAGCTTTTGCTGCTGTCAATACCTTCAAAATTTTTTGTGTTTGTTGTTTTTCATTACATCATTTCTCTCACACAAAACCAAACAAAAAACACACACAAAAACCCGAAACAAACAAGGAAAAAAACCCCAAACAATTACTGAACAAAAATTGTAATTGTTGCTGGGTTTATTAGCTTATTCTGACTATAGTCCCTCTCCTTTCTGTTACCTTTATATTAAAATAAGGGAAATGTAGTTTTCAGGATGTGGTTGGTTGTGAGCAAGGATGTCATGTCTGGTAGAAATAGGTTAGCTTGTTGGTATTGCAAGAATTGTCATGAATAAACTTTTCATCTAGACTAAAGTCCAGGAGTTGTTGCAGGTACCAGAAAAGGTACTGTGTACTCAGGTATGGAGAAAATAACAAACACCAAGGAAAAGATTGTTTGTTGTTTTGTGGTGTGAAGGATTATTTTCTAAAGGTTTGCTGTAATGCAACTAAGATGATATCATTGTTTTCTTTCTTGTTTGCTGGTGCTGGAGACTGCATGCTGCTATAATTTGGAAGCTTTTTATAATTTGAAACTGTGCTTCTTGTAAATAATTATTCTCTGTAGGGAGTCTTGTTCTTTGAATTTGTACTGCTTCATGCTTTTCTCTCTAAAAGCTGGTTTTATGTTTTATTCTGAAAAACCCAAACAACTTGATGTGCCTTCTGTCTTGCATCAATATGGAATGCAAAATACTGTAACCTTTCTTTGGAATACAATTGCATAATGATGCCTAAGAACACGGTGGACTTTCTTTTTTTTGGTGTTTTATTATTTAACTGTGCAACTACAAAATGTTTTAATTGGTTTAGTTTGTGAGGTTTGTGATTTGCTATCTCTTGTTGCTGTTGTCTATAAATGCCTCACAAAAGTTTAAGACTCAGAAATATTATAAAGTAACCATGCACAGACTCTGTATTCCATCTACCTGGCAGGCTGTCCAGATGATTTCCAACTGTAGAACGTGGATGTCTTAGTATGTACCTAAGTACAATGAGAACACAAAACAATACTTGGGAGTATTTATTATACCTGTTGGTTTTATGGAGCCTGCCTGCAATTGTGAGAAAAGCTTCATCTTGGTGGTAAAACATACCTAAAGAAGTACTCTGTCTCTGAAGGTAATTCTTGAAATGATTTAAAATACCACTGAAAGGTAAGAAAATTAATTCAAAATGTTGCATTACCTATGGCTTAAAATGGGAGCTTTGCAATAGGGATTTCCCGTTAGCAGGATAATTTAAGTTTATTGCAAATAAATTAATCATGTGGGAATTTTTTTTAAATTATAACTGTATTTTTGTATTGTTGCTTTCATTGCTAGATCAAGTAAAGGTGTTCCCAATACCTTTAGTCAATACTAATTTTTCATAAAATTACATTGTTCTTTTTATTGCTATTTTTTTATTGTATGTACGTTATTAGGAATATTCTGAAAGCTTGATGTTAGTGAACACTTTCCTACTCAGCAAAACTCATACTTTACAGTGAGCTGAATAAATATTCTAGGTAAAAGTGGTACGGGGTGCTTACCCATTTAAAGTTAATACACATCTGAATCAGTTGATGGACTAGTACAGAGCTTTTTGAGATAGTACCAGAGAGAATAAGTTCTGTTTGGTAACATAACAAAGATTTCTGCTTTTGTGGCAAAATAATTTCACATCATAAGGTCCATGAATTTTGTTTACATTTTCATTAAATACAAAGAAATTATGCAATACTTTCTCTGCATCTTGAGAATGAAGAATGCAGTAGAAGGCAAATTAAAAAGAAATGTTTAGGAGAGAGTCAACTCAGCAGCATGACTATCCATGCTTTCTGTTGTACTGGCACAGTACAGAATATCTAGAGCTTGGAACTGGGGCAGAACCACAGGATTTTATGGTTTGATCAGCATAGATCCAGTCCATGACAAATTACAAAAGTAAATTAGTATCTTTTAACTAGAAAAAGGGCACGTGTTGTGCTCTTATTTGGTTTCACAGAATAAAAAAGGCAATTCCTTTATGTTAGAATTCACAGTTAAGTTACATCCTGAGATAAAAACTCTAAAGATAAATCCTGGAAGGTCAAGTAATTAATCAAACTTCTGAAATACTGTACATATTTCAAAATCCTTTTAAATAATAAAAATTGACAAATTAACACATTATTTTTCCTTCACCTTGTTTTCTGCATGAATCAAATGTGAAGTACTTAATTTCTTATACGATCATTTTAATTTTGTTCATTAGGGATAGTTTTTCTTTTTTCCTAGTGTAAATACAGACCACATTGGATTAATCTTCTCACAAGGCACCTCTAATTTTAATATTTTTTTTTTCCCCACTACTTGTTCATTAGACATAACCCATTTATGTGAATAGATTTGGCAAGAAAACTTGCCTTTTTAGCTGCTATTCTTCTAGTAAAGTTACTTGTATGTTGTTTTTGTCTATTTGCAGTTGAATTGAGACTAGAAACTTGGCAGTGTCACAAAGATGTAGTTTGAATGTGCATCTTTCTTTTCTTCCAGCATAATGGATTCAGTTCTTATCTCCAAAACTAGATTTGTTCCATGGCTTTCAGTTGCACTGGTCAAGAAACTCAGTTTTAAGAAATCAGAATTTACAGATTTCCCCATGTCCTTCCTCCTGAGGTTGTGTCAGATGTGCAAGATCACAGCAACTTTAGCTGACATAGATTATGGGGCTGTTATTTTAACACTGGATGATTTTTTTCTGCCTGAGACTGGAATAGATAGCAGTCACTGAGCTGTGAAATTCTATATGCATCTGAATATGACTATTCTTTTATAAATAAAAATTCCTCACCAGGGGATTTTAGTGATAGTAAAGTGGTGTCTTCTGCCATATACCAAGAAATGATTTGCTATATGCAAAATTGTCCCCACTGATAATAATAATATTAAACTCCTCTGACTTTAGTCATGTTCCTCCACAGGAAAGACTTCTGAGACTGAGCTGGTTGATTTTCCTTGATCATGTAGCTGAAGGGCTAATATTTAAAGATTTTTTTTTTTTTTTTAATCCTGAAATGAACAGAACTCAGCTGTTAATGAGTACATATTTTATTAAAAAGTTCAAGAAAAACAAACAAACGAAACACACAAGGCAACAGGTACTGAAAAGAAGAAGAATACTAATGTAAAAAGTTGAGGGCTAAGAAAAGGAATTAGGTAAGAGTGACTTTACAGAATGAAATGAATTTAAAAGAATGGGTTCATGAGGAAAAGAAAAATTCTCTTTATATCTTGTGGCCTGATGTGCACTGAAAGGGATGAAATTGAATATTGATTTCTGGAAAGGTATGACTATGCTTTTGGAATGACAAAGGTAAAAAAAAAAAAAAAATAAAATACCCCCCCCCCCCCAAAAAAAAAACAAAACAAAACAAAAAAACCCAAAAAACTATGCAAGAAAATGAGATAATTGATCACTAAGGAATTTTGCAACTAAGGACCATATGGAGTCATAGTTTCTGCAACTGACAGAAATGTGTTAGGGTGGTGATAATGATCAACAAGGAAATATCAGAGTAATTGATAGTGAGGGGAAAAATGTGAAGCTAATGATCAAGAACTTCCACCTAGAAAACTTGAAGAGCAATAAAGAATTCATGTTGAGTGTGATGAAAGATGAAATACAAGGTAGTAAAGAGTGTGGTGAGACTAGGCCATTTCTCAAGTTGACAAAAACATAAGATAGATGGAAGAATTAATCTTTCGTAATTAAATATGTGCAATTTACTTCTCTAGGCTGAAGCTTAAGCAATGTAAGTGATTCTTTTAAAAAACATAACTTAGTTTTCAAGTGGTTATAGAGAATTAACTGGCTAATGAGATTTTTATTAGCCATGCCATAGAAGCCTGAAAGGTCCAAAGGTAGATGATCTGGTTTCTTTATCAGTGGTCTCAAGTCTATGTAGAAATGGTTTAATTTCTTCATTCCAAGTAGGGCATTGGTCTAGATTTGTTAATTTATATGGTTTCTTCACTGGCTCAATGATAGTTTCCTTTGCTCTGTTATCAAATAAACAGGTATGAGCTCTGCCACTGAAAATTCCCAATTAGAAGCAGGGTATTTTGATTCCTCTGAGGCTGCTATAAACAGCAGCATGATAAACTGCATTCCTCTGGATGTGTTCATTTCACTGTGCCTACCATACCTTCTGTAAAATGCTTTGACACAAGTGCTGTCTTTCAATTATTTTTTTTTATTATTATTATTTTTATTTTTTTCTGTATCTCATGGTAAAAAGTTTTCCTTTGACAGCAAAAGTAGTCTTAGAGCTGCTCAGCAATTTCAGCACTTGTTCCATGGAGTGCCATCATATAAGAACACCCTTTATTTCTTAAGAGGGAGCAGAAAAGAACCACTTTGATATTATATTAAATTTTTCCTGATGGGAAAGAGAAGTCTACGAATTGTCTTTCAATTTTTGCTAGGAACATATATACGACTATTGAAGATTAAAAAGCCTTAAAACCAGAAATAACTGAGTGATGATATCTTGATGCCTCTTGATATAGATTACATCTCTTATTTAGGGGGTGCTTGCATCCTTCATATTACTGCAGGAGAAATTCAGCCAAGGAAGTCAGACTCGATCCCTCAGCTTGTCTTTTTAATAATAAGCTTAATTTAATGTCCTTATGCTGCTCAAAGCAAATTTAATTTTTTTTATTCTCTCATCTTTTAATCCAGTTTAGGGTTTTTTTCCTCCATAGGGTTTTTGTGGAGGCCTGAGAGGTTGGCAGGCTGTGATACTGAGGATTTTGGACTGTGCCAGGGCCTTGTGCCTGTGGATCTAAAAATATTTTAACCTAGGAGCTCTAGTTCCTTTTTTGGTGCTGCTCCTGACTTTGGGCTTTCACATCCCTTTCTTTGTGTACCAGGTTCCTAGCCAAAACAATAATTGTAGAGGATACAGGTATATAATTTCAGATTAATATAATTAGTAATGTTTGTCATTGGGGTGTTTTAATAGTATTTTATATTCAATGCTGAACAGCACTATGGCTTTGAATACCTGAAATCAGAAATGTGTATTACGTGGTAAATCAAAAGTCATCTTGTACAAGTTCTGTCATAAAGAGGGGAGAAAAATTGCTTTTCTTTAGTGCTAGTACAGTATTTGAGGATTTGGCAGGCTTTATGCTGTCGCTGGAATACACTTCAGTCTGGACTAATGAAGTTCCAGGTCCTCACCTGGCTTATTCAGCTAACATTTAATGTGGTAGAGGCTGTACAAGTGAGCAAGGTTCCCCAACTGTAACTGAGGAATGCCTTCCTTATCCAGTTACCTTAAATCCCATTTAATTGAGAGAAAGTAGGAGAATGCTACTTCGTTTCATTTTACATGAATGTTTCATTTTTGTTTCATTTTAGCACACTACTGTTTCTTTTTACTTTATAGACCCAGGCAGGTTTTGTCTTTCAGTTCAGAATTTATATTGAGTAAGAGGTAGTCTGGAGAAATTCTAATTAAAATAATTTCTTGAGATAAATATCTCCTAGTCAAACTAAGGCATATCTCTTCTACATAATGGATAAGAAACAAGATCTTGCTTCACTGAGGAGGAGATGTTGCAAACCTCGTCGAGTGGACACTTGGCACATTTCCATGTGAAGTAATAAATACCTTCTGCTGGACTCTGAGTAATGTTGGTTTGTACATCAAGAAAACATGATGCAAACATTTAGAAGAGTTTAATTTTGTAACTGGCAGTAGTTTGAAAGGTATGAGTCACATGAAAGATACTTTAAGAGAGAAATAACAAATATCTGGAGTAACATGTATAGACTTTGGGATTAGCTGATAAATCAGTTGCAACTAATGAAGGAGAAAACAGACCAGGAGGCTCTCTGTGTGAGATGTGGACAGGAGGTACTGCAGACAATATATTTACTTGTACACATCATTGATCTAAAAGTTAAATTGGGCTTTCTGAAATATGACTTGCTAAGAATTTCTAAGAACACTAAGGAAACTTTGAAATGGTAGAAGAAAAATTTCATTACAAGCTGAAGGTCTGAGATCCATTCTGATCTTAATCAGGCACACTAAGAATTTGGTCTCCTGTATCAGCACAATCAAATACCTGTGCAGATCAGTTTATCTCAGCCTATTTGTATAAAAGTATGGAAAACTCAGCACTGTAGCATTATAGTGGTAGTAGTTTAAGAAAACTGTATATCTTCTATAGAATCTTAAGAAAGAGCTTATCTTACTACCAGTCCTGATGAAAGAAGTAATTCTTTCAAAGCATAATAGGATGTTTCATCTAGATTAGAGGGACTACTAAAGAGTCTATGAAGACTTAACTTGTAGCTAGAAAAAATGTAATGCAGTAGTGTTTTCAAATAAAATCACTATTGCATTCTCTATTTTCCTATAAAGAAAAAGAAAATGAATGAAAGAAAATGCTTATGAATTTACCAATTATTTTATAGCTAAATCCAGAATAACTTTGTTCCTAATTCAACATCAGAATACTAGCTGTGTATCTCAGGAGTGATTGTACTTGCTGAATCATGCAGTTAGGTGGGAGAAAAAAGTTGTAAAGAAAAACCATTTGTGAAAGAATTGTACCCAGTTTCCTGTAGAAATGACATTCTTTTGCTCCCCAGTAAGTCTCTTCAAGCTCTCAGTTTATCACCCTAATTTTCAATAGAATTAGGCTGAACTATACCCTTTGACCCTTCTGAGATAGAATCATAGAATCATAGAACTGGCTGGGTTGGAAGGGACCTCAGAGCTCATCAAGTCCAACCCTTGATCCACTCCCGCTGCAGTTCCCAGCCCATGGCACTGAGTGCCACATCCAGGCTCTTTTGAAATATCTCCAGGGATGGAGAATCCACCCCTTCCCTGGGCAGCCCATTCCAATGGCTGAGCACCCTCTCCCTAAAGAAATTCTTTCTCATGTCCAACTTAAACCTCCCCTGGCACAACTTGAGACCTCTTGTGCCCTCTTGTCTTGCTGAGAGTTGCCTGGGAAAAGAGCCCAACCCCCCCCTGGCTCCAACCTCCTTTCAGGGAGTTGGAGAGAGTGATGAGGTCTCCTCTGAGCCTCTTCTTCTCCAGATGGTGCAGTTCAGTGCTCTGCAGTGCATAGGAGAGTGTTAGGAGCTCCCCGTGCTCCAGCTCCAGCAGGAGGGGACCCCAGCATGTGGAGAGGCTTCTGTTTCTGGGAAGCTTTACAACATTCTGTGATGGGGTTCTGTTTATAGGAGAGAATTTCCTTTGATAGGAAAAATTGGCTCTTGACGTTACAGAATCTGTATAAAAGGTAACTGAAAACGTTATTCTTAAGCAACGCAAGTGGTACTTAAGGAAAAAAGGTAATTTTCTGCTGTAGCAGAAAATGACAAAACATTTCCAAGGACGTTTCTAAGGACAAGGTATAAAACAAAGGCCAAGGCAGTGAGGTCACCTTATACCCTGGGCTCTTCAGTGTGCACTGCCCTGCCCATAAAGAGGAAATCTGTTGTGTGACAAAGTTGGTAAAACTTCAAGATTTGCTTCTAAGGGTGAGAAGAGGTTAAAGTCAGACATGCAGGCAAAAGAAGAGGTTAAAGTCAGACATGCAGGCACAAGGTAGGAACAAATAAACCCTATATGCAGACAAAAAATGCAGAGAGGCACAGAAGAAAAAAGAAAAAACTGCTGCAGCATTCAATTGTTTCTGTGATGTTAACAGTAAGGCTGAGGATTAGAAAAATCTAAGTGGAAAGTGAGATCTGTCTTTGGCCATGGAACTGCCAAGGCAGACTCCTTTTGAGAGCACAGTGTGGGAAACCTGTAAAAAATGTAAATATTTACAGTAATTTAAAGAACAATAGCTAATGCTTAAGAGTTGTTTTAACTGTTAAAATTATGTTTCCTACAGGGTGTTTACTCTTCCCATTTTTTCTTGTGTTTGTTTATTTTGAGTAATGTTTTTTGAATATCATCTTCACATTGAGGAAGCAAATTCAATCAAACAAGGTAACATAAATTTTAGTATGAAATCCCACTCTGTTTTCTGTTGGTGTTACAGGCAAACTGTCCTGGGATGCCACCCCTCCTCCTTCTGTTAATGGTGTTAAAGCAATCCTGCCTACTGACTGGAAAAACAAATTTGCTTTGTCCTTTATGTGCTGCATTTATTCTTCATGAATATCCACAAAATTCAGCAGGGATTTGGCCAAGAAAGTTGGATCATTCCTCCTAGAGAACAAATTTGTAAATCTAGGGAGGGGGTGCTGTTTGTACAAGATCTAAAAGCAGCTTTCAGAATGTGCTAGGAGAAGCTTGTGTATCTTTAAGTAAGGAGATTATGTAAAATGCTGACTAAAGCTGAGAGTTTGCAAAGGCTCTGCTTGGTAGCAGAGCTGTGTAAGAGACATTATTAAACAGCTTTTGAGTTCTCCCAAGGCAAGGACTTCACACTTTGACATATTTCAGTTTTCTTGTTAGACCATTAGACAGCCCAACTGTTCTCGTTACATCTGTGTCAATCTTGTGTTCATCTTTCATTAATATGTTAATTTGGGCTTATTTCTGGCCTTATTTTTTCCAGGTATTTGTTTAATTCTTTCAGCACTAGTGAGGAACGTCATTACCCTTATATCAATCCTATTTAATGAAAAATAAAAGATTGGTATTTGGAGTTATAAATATAAGTACATTTGAAAGTTCACATGAAAGCAACTTCTGTTGATAATCCACCTTCGTTTGGGGGGGTTGTTGAGGAATGCCTTTGCTGACTGAAAACTTGATTGTATTTTTTTTTCCTCTCACTACAAGGAGATATAAAAAAGGAAATTACCTTGAGTTGGAATAAAAACACCCAAATGGAAACTTGAATAAAACTTGACAAAAATATTCCAGCTAGGCTCAGGAACTTGAGCAACCAAGTTTCAGCAAAGCTTTTACATCAGAATTAGAGGTGACAGAAACAAAACTGTACTACCAAAAACCTTCAGATTTTTTATTTTTTGCATTTTTTTGCATTTGTTTCAGGACTAAATTAAGTTCTCCATGAAGAAATGGTTTGATCTTTTATTTACTGACCAGCATATCATATTCTCTAGTATGACTTTTCACTGGACCCCATCTCTCTGATCTTTCGTAGTCCCATTCAGACATTACCTGCAGCAATATGACTAAGGGGTGAAAAAAACATATTTGTGCAGTGTGAGCTTAATGCTTTGTACAATGCTAGAGCCAAAAGGGAAAGAAGAACACTCCCTTTAGGAAGAAGCTGCTCTCTTTAGTGGCAGCTGCAGCCTTGCATCACTGATGTGATGGCCAGGGGTGTAGGAGTGGACAGGAGGGGGTGATGTGAGCTGGCTTTGGGCTCTGCCTGCTTGGCAAACTGCATATTCTGCCTCAGGAAAGAAGCCTTGCCTGTTCCCTTGGTGGTGAGTGGGCTATTCCTGTGGCCAGTTGTAGAGTTAAATTTCTCCACCCTGTTGGAGAAAACATTGAAGATTTCTTTAAAGGGGTATAAATAACAGAGAACCCTTTCTACTGCTTTGGTTTACAAGGGTATTTTTGGACTATGAAAGGTGTGGTTTGGATAAGCAAGTGCATGCTACAGGTCAGAAGATTTTTCTTCTTGAACTCAACTGGTATGGTTGAGTAGGATCACTGAACGTGGGATGACCTGGCAGATCTCACTTTTTATCTGACTTGTACTGTGGGGATCAGGGTCTCATATTTCATTGATATTTTTTAGAAAGGTTGTTAATAAGCTACTGTAAAGAATCCTGCTTTGTCAAATTCAGTTGCTTGAAAAATATATAGGTAAAGAATTAAATTATTACAGTTTTCTTTTAAAACTAATAATTAAAAGTACATCTTAAATCGTGTGCTATCACTGAAATACAGAATAAACAGAAACTACAGAATTACTAATACACTAATACCTAGCAACTGTAATGTTGTAGAGTTGACTTGATATCAGTTAATTTTATTATTATTTCTGTAGCTGGAATTTTGAGATGAAGTAAATAGGAATTGGGAAAAAAAAGTGATTGCAATTTGGGATTTTTTTTTTTTTTTTTTTTTAACTTTTTTCTGCACTGTCTGTAAGCCTTTTAGAGGAACCAAGTAGCATGTAAATGATCCTTTTGTTTCAATTAATCGGTGACCTTTCACTTCTTCCTGTTTCTGGAGAATTAGTAGTGTATTTCTGAGAGAAAACAAAACAAAAAAAACCCCCCCCCAAAAAAAAACAAAAAAAAAAAAAAAAAGAAAAAAAAAAAAAAAAGAAAAAAAAAGAAAGCAAAAAAACCCCACAACCTTTTAAGTCCAGAATTTCATTGGCCATTTGTTTGGTTTGGGTTTTTTTACCCTATCTGCTGTTTAAGCATCTATACCAAGAAATGTTGTGATTTAAGCCATCCACAAATTTTTAAGCCATCCATGAATTTTGAAACTCTATTACTTAAGTAACAAACAGCAAAAATAAGCATGATACTTGGCTATAATCATTAACTTCTGGAGTAAGCAAGTGCTGCTGTGAAGTCTTGGCAATATTACTTATCCTGTAGCAGCTGATAATGTAATGGTGGATATCCTAAGAGAATTCCAATGGAATTATTTCTGCATGATTGTGACAAGGAAATGTCTTTCAGCTGTGGTGTAATCTGTTACAACAGAGGTTAATTATTCAAGAAAAGGGATGTATGGAGACAGACTCTGTTGACTGCAGTGTTTGGGATGTTTTCTTCCAATTCCTGTCTGGTATTCAGGTTTCAGGAATGTAAGCAAGTGTGCTGGCTATTAAACAATGATTTCAACTTGTACTGGAAATCTTTTTAGCTTCTATTAAATGCCAATGAGATGAAAATGAAAGCAATCAGCCTGTACCATTATGTCTAAGTTGTTAAATGTTGTATCTTTCAACCTGATGATACTGGAGCCAGAAGCTAATACTGCAGTGATACTGAATCGTGAAAGGATCGACTCAACTTAATGGCTGGAGATAATAAAAACCCACCATGTAACTCACTCCTACTATTTCTGTCAAAGTGAATAGAATTGCTTCTCTGATGAGAGGAAATATGCTGATAAAATTTCTGTTTTTACAGGAGTCGCTTGTTTCATGAAATACTTTTAATGCTAATTTAATCTTCATGCTATTTAGTACTTTCCTTGATAGAGATGCAAATATGTTAAAATTATTTACTGTTGTTAAGCGAGTAGAAGTTGTTAAGGCATAATTAAAAGATTGCTTCAAGCAGCAGGTACTTCAGTGAAATGAGAAAATTTTGCAGTAGGGAGGTCTGCAGTAGAGATTGTATGATACTATTTTCTTAGCAAAGAGAGGATAAATATGTTAGGTCTCAAGGATTTTACTTGCTTCTATTTAGTTTCTCTATTCATAACCAATGACAGTGGTCCAGTCTTGATGCAGATGTTCTGGAGGGAAGCAGTATGCAACTCTAAAGCTCTGCTTTGTTTTCAGAGTTATCTTGGAAAATTACATTTTGGGGTACGATGAAGATGGAGGTATGTTTTTGCCCATTTTACCACCTT
The DNA here is from genome assembly GCF_036169615.1 of Heliangelus exortis. NCBI lineage: Eukaryota > Metazoa > Chordata > Aves > Apodiformes > Trochilidae > Heliangelus > Heliangelus exortis. The sequence goes on along the minus strand of NC_092436.1, from coordinate 14,143,212 downwards.
TTTGTGAGAACTTTGCAACATTTATCTACCAACTTATATTTCAAACTCAGAAGTTTTCTGTCCTTTAACTTCATGGCTTGTTTATTTGGAGTACATGCTCCAGAAGCAAAGAGTATTTTTTTATTGTTCTCTTCCTAAGGGATGCAGTTCAGTGATGTTCTGAACTTGACAGTACTGTAAAATAATCTTGTAAGGAGAAAAATGTATTTGTTACTTACAAAGTCATAGGTCATTATTTTATTTACATATGCTTTCAAGGTAGATGAATTGGTCTTTCTGCTTTTCTAAACTTTTTTTTGCTGTATTTTGGTAATGTGCTCAGTGGTTGTCCTCTGTGTTTAATGCCACATCTGAGCTGAAGCTGCATAATTTACTTTAGCTACATACTTTTAAAAGGTCCAGGGAAAGGATGCCTCTGGAGGTTTTTTTTCAGGGCAGTTCTAGGCAATCTGATAACTTGTGTGCATCGTAGCACCTGAAATCACATTTCTCATTTCACCAAAGGTCAGCACGCTCTCAGCCCTGAAAACTCTGGTGGCTTCTATAATTGAATCCAATGCAGTGTAAAATATTACAAACCCTTTAATTCAGGCATTGCAATAGCACCACATTATTTTCATTAGCATTAATATACTGAGTATCTTCCTTTTCTCCTCTGATTTCTGAATTTCTGGAAGTCATTTTAATCAAGTTTTCAGGATTGCCTTTCATCCAGAGTTACATTTCTCAGAACACTTAATGAGTCCATTTAATAATTAGATATGAAGAACCGTATTTATTTAACCATCTGTATTGAGATGCTGGTACTTTGAGATGCTAACCAGCATGTAAGTCAGCTGAAGTCAATTTCAAACTATAAAAGCTCTTTTGCTTCTTTATCAAGTAAACATGACATAGGAGAAAATGTACAGCTAATTTTGGAAGTGGTTGATCAGTTTTTAGCTATATGTTGGAGAGCTGATCAAAAGTAAAAGGGGAACAATATCAATGGAGCAGTTCACAGAATAATCTGCTCTCTGCAGGAACAAAGACAGGCAGGAAATTGTCCAAGAAGAAACTGCTGATTAAAGTTTTGCTTGGTAATCACATTGTGTATGCTTGAATTATGCTCCTAAAACCCCTTTCTGTTCAAAACCATCTGTGGGGTTTGTATATTTGTAAACAAAGACAAATTAATATAATTTATTAGTTCTTTGTCTGCCATCCACTCATTATTTCTACCAGGAGAAGTATCCAGTTCTAAGCTCCCAAACATGTTAACCTCTGAGCACTGAGACAACATTTTAATTGGCTTAGGAGTATGAAGCTGCTTTTCTCCTTATATGAAGCGTAAATGTTTCTAAATCTAATTCATGGTGGGAAAGAGAGTAACCACATGTTGCAGGATTAACTGCTGAGGTGTTGACTTCACTGAGTGCAGATGTGCAGGGAGTCCTGTAAAATAGGAACACTCCTTGTTCAAGCTTGTACAGACAGAACTTGCAGCGGGAGAGGAAAACAAGCTGGTGTGAAATGTTACTCAGGTTATCTTCCAGCTCTTTGCAGCAGCACACGTACTTAGTGCTCCCAAGTGAATGGCCAGGTTTTAGAATTGCAGAGTGAGTAAATGTTCTGGTTTATCAATTAGCCCCAGGAAAGCAAAGCTGTGTCTTACATGGACAGACAGATTAAAGGTTGGTTAACTCAACTTCTGAGTGCCAAATGTTGAGCAGCACAGAGAGGCATTCTGTCAATACATGTTTACAGAGAAGGTCCTTTCTACCAGTCACCTATTAAGTTGCAGTGGAACACCACATCTACCAAATCTGTCTAGGTCTATGAATTAGAGCATCATCAGACTGGCATTATTACATGTTTATCTGGACATAAGATGAAGTGCTTTGCCTATAGACTGGGAAAAATTTGTTTCAGCAAAAAAACCCTCAAAAAATCACAGTAAGGCTTTTGTCTCTTTCCTTTTCTTTCTCAAATGGGAGTTTCTCAAATGTAGTTTCTACACTCTTTTCCATTCAGTCTAGGTGCATGCAAATTCATTTCCTAATCCTCAATGTTACCAGAAACTTTAATATACCTAATTTAAAGTACATGTATGTGGAACTGATTTTTTTAACAAAGTGTGACCTAAGCTAAATCCTTAAATATCCAGCTACTCATTTTGTTATGCAAGAAAAGTATTTTCTAATGTATGATGAGTAAAGCTAGTAAAAATTATGTATATATAGATATATTGTGGATGCCAATAGATGCATTTGTTTATATTATCGGGTGCATAATCTGGGAAAAGTTGGTAATCAAAAGATGAGTATGTATTGCTAGATGTGTCCATACTGTTACATGAACTGAGCCCATACAGCCTCCTTGTTCCACATAAACTCCCACCTTTTTCTGGCATCCATGGAAAATGCAAGACTTGGAGGTAAGGACAGTTCCTGAAACTGATCTGATGGAGAGGTGGAAGCCCTTTCAAGAGCCTCCATTCCAAGAGCTTTACTGTTGTGTTTTAGAGCTTGAAAAGCTTTCTCTAGCTATATTTTCTCAGAGACAGTAAAACAAGCCTTTCTCAAGCTCTGTTGGGATGAAAGGTGTTGAGATGAGGCAGTGGTGGACTTGGCTACTAAGAGCCTGTGGCTTGTTGAAGAGTCCATCTTCAGTGAAGTGATACAGGAAAGTTGATGTAAGCTTTGAACAGCAAGAATTCTGTTTCTTCCCCTTCTGGCCTCTCTGAAAAATGAAAGCTGAATTCAAGTTGCTGGTTCCAATGTATGCATGAGATTCAGAGGCAGTTGTGATAGTAACTCTGTAGAAAAATAATCAGGAACTTGTGATCACCTGTACCTGAATTTAGGTCAGTTTTTTGGAAACTCTTGTTACAAGTAAAAAGACAACAGTTTTGAAAAATAATTTATTTTATATTAAGATTGCATTATAATTCTTTGCTCTCATTTTGATATTTTATTTCATGCTTCCTTCCCATTTACTGTGTAATGATTTAAAATCTTACTTTTGTAATTTGTTGCCCATATTTTCCTCAGTATGTATCGTAGTCCACAAATTTATAGAGAAAACCCTGAAAAACTGAGTATTTATTTACTTGAAACTGCAGAGCTGATATATTTTCAGCAAGAAAAAAACACAACAGTCATATTCTTCAGATTGCTACATCTGTATTGCTTGATTATGTGGGCTGTTAATGGTAAAATGGAAGAAAAATAAATTACATTGAATAAGTTTACTCAGAACACAAGCAAACAGGTACAGTGAGTTCTACAAAGTGGATTTTGGCACTGCCAATATTTTTCCTTCTTTCATCTGCTAAATTCTGCTGTTTGTTGTTGAAATAAACATAGGGCTTGTCTGATGCCTGAGGCAGATCTGAGCAGTAGCCTTGTGCAGCTGCAGCACAGGATACTGAGTGTGCAGGGGCTGCTGAGCAACTTGTTCCATCTGGGGAGTCATTTGCTCTGTCAAATGTTGTATGTCATTTATATTTTACTCAGAGCACTGTGAGATAAAGGTATAATCTGAGAAGAAAAATCAAATGGCACCTCTCTAATTTGGCACGTGCTCCACACCAGCAACATTTGTGCCAGTGGCCAAGCAACTTACTCCTCCACCTGCTCCCAGTGCCAGGTTCCAGGAGCCACCATTGCAGTTAATACACTCATGCTTTGCAAGTAGGTGTTTCAAATCACAGACATCAGTGTTAGGGCTTGGAAGGGACCTTGAGAGATCACTGAGTTCAACCCCTCTGCCAGAGCAGGACCACCTAGTGTAGGTCCCACAGGAAGATGTCCAGGTGGGTTTAGATGTCTACAGATGAGGAGAGTCCAGAGCCTCCCTAGGCAGCCTGTGCCAGGGCTCTGTCAGTACCCTTGCAATGCCTAATGAGTTCTTCAGGTCTCCTGCTGGAGTTTCTGTCAGGATTTGCAATCTTTCAATTTCAGTGCCTGTGCAAATTTAATGAACTCAGTATTTGATCATCCAAGTTGTTTGGAAACCATAATTGGCATATTCTTCCATTCTGATAGATGAATAGTCTGATTACCAGTGTTTGCACTCAGTTCACAGTATGGACAGAGTGTATTCTCACACATCCACTGTGTTTCAAGAGAGTAAAATAGCAATGGGGTGCTGTGTGGGAAACTTGTGAGGTCAGATTGGTTTTGTCTGAGACTATTTTATTCCCTTTGTGAGTAAGAAGGGAGGTCTGCTGCACTGTCTTAGAACACAATTTTCCTTTACTCTGCAACTGATCACATGAAGTACAGCATGTAAAGAGTAACAAACAGATTATATTTAATGTTCTGTAATAGTGGTGTTGAATGGTATAGAAGGAAATTTCAGAGCATCTCTCTCTTTTTTATTTTTTATGTAAATCGAGTTACTTCCAAATCATGCAAGAGGAGTAGGTAAAACCTACACCTACGTTACAACATTTCATAGAATGAGGATTTATACTTACCAGTGTGAAGATCCCCAGTCACAGAACACCTTTAGCTCTCTGCTTCACTTGACTGGGGTGGAGGGAAATTACAGGGAGTTTTGTGAAGGTCCCATTCCAGTTGAACTTTAATTACAGGTAATGTTGAACGGGAAGTGCTTTTGCATTTACTTGTGACTTACTTGGTTTGTTCACAATTGAATAAGTGTTACTCTCTGTTTCTGGTCATGGGGAGATATGCCAAGCCGACTGAATTTCCTGCTTGAAAACCTTTTTCTTTTCCTTTAACTGTTTTCTCCATTATGTGTAGACTCCAGGCACTGGTATGACATTGGATATATCCAGCTTACCTTTATGTGTGGTTTCAGTATGTAGGCTATGATTTGTACATAGTTTGATGACAAATGGTTTTAGCTGAGAGTCACTGCAGTGGCACACTGTGCCAGGTGGTTGGTTGGTCTGTTAATGTGTGTCTTCTGAAGGAAGTTAGACATTCTGCTCTTCCTATTACTTGCTGTCTTGGATGTCTTTTTTACTGAATATTAGGAGCTTCCCACGTCACTCCCAGCATATCTGAGAGACTGCTTGTAGTTTATCCTATTTTTGGATGCTTTAAGTTGATTTATTTTTTAAATCAAGGTTGCTTTATTTAAAATGGAGTACAAACAAACCTGTCCTAAACTCTGCAGATAGCATTATACCTGAAATGACAAGCTGCTAGCAATGTAATAAATAGAGTGGAATTACAATACCTTTAACTTAGTGTAACTGGAATTTCAGGCAGGTGAGGATATTAGAGCTTTTTTCCTTGTTTTCTAAAATGCTGTCAGTTTTCTCAGCAGCTGGAAAAACAGGAGTGTCTCATAAGGTTTGGAGGGGCATGTTGTGCATCCTTTTCCTAAGGCATGATAATTTAGAGGGAACCAGTGTTTTAAAAACCAGACCACGTTTTAAACAGTTGCAATAACTGAAAATACAAATTCCAGCTATGGTGACAAAGGACAGATACATCTGTGGTCTTCCAAGTGTCTGCTTAGTGGCATTGTAAGCATTTCCCAGGCATAAAAGCCTTGGTTTGTTCTTACCCTGTATTTGTCCCCTTTTGTGTGGCCTGAAGACAGCCCATGGGTATAGTCCTGTGGCTCTGGCCCACTGACCATGAGGATTATAACTGCAGATCTTTAGGCTGCACATATCTATTGTATAAAATCCTCTGTCTCTAGGAAAAGTCATTAATTTCTGTGGGTTTATTATCAGGTTAACACAGCTCAATAGCAGACAACAAGATGAGATTTCTAGTAACTGAAAAGCAGGTCTGTTCCTTTAAAGACTACCTTTGTGGCTGTATTTAAATACCCCCAGCTAATTATAAGCTTATTATTTTGTTTTGTGGCAAATTTCTTGTCTCTTGTTGCAGAGGGCTGGAGCCATCTGTGGTGGGATGCTCCCAGATCCCTGCCCAAGAACCTGTCTTACAGCTAACTTCACTCTACCATCCCTAGACTGAGAAAAGCTCCTACTGATTTCCCTGGGAGCAGTTCTCCCTGTAGCAATTGCCATGGATATTAACAGCTGATTTACAAGAAACTTCCATTCTGAATGTCAAGCTATTCAAACACTGTATAATCACCATTTCGGGGATAACAAACTTTCTTTTGTGAGTGCTGGGTGTGACATGTTAACTTGGAAAGTAACAACACCCACAGGGGGAGTGTTTTTCCTTCCCTGCTTTCAGATGTAGCTTTTACATTGAGAGTTGGTCAAAGCAAAACTAGCAGATGGATTAGCAGATTTCTAAGCCTTCAGTTAAATGCTGCATGGTTCAGTTTTTCATTCAACGAAATATGATTTTATTGCTTGTAGCTACAGAGAAGATTCAGATTTATATTGTGGTTGTGTTTAATCTTACTAATAAAGGAGTTTAGGTGTTTAACATATTCTCAGGGCTCCATGCTCCAAACTTTGCCCTCCAGTTGGTATTACGGTATCAGTAATTGCTGCCTCATGTTAACATTTATTTAAAGCTGCTGATTTAACGTTTAAAAATTCTGAGGTTAATGGATCTGTATTCAGATCCATTAACCTCAATAAAAACAAATGGGACCTTTAGTGAACTAAAATAAGTGCAGATCAAAGATACACTTTCACTAATACTTACTGATAGCATTTAGATTGTACTGTTAAAATGTCAGGTCATAAAAAGGGCTAGTAATGTAGTAATATTCAAGGTGAATTTCACTGTTACAGTCACTTCTGTGACCCAAGATAGGATAGTTTAAGATCAGGCAAGCTCAATGTTCTAATTGGAACATATTCTTTCTGGATTTCTAGATAAATGGTATGTTATTTGGGCTTGTTATGGGTATGTTACGTTGTGTTTATTTAAGAATGAAACCTGTTTCAATCCTCATTAATCTAAACAGAAAGTTCTCATATTTTATTCAGATGACACACATTTATCTTACTTAAATAGAAATGGACTTCTAGCTTGTGGCACAGGAGAAAGCTATACTACCTAAGAAATGATTAAAAAAATAAGGTATTTCCTTAGAGTTGTTTTCCTTTTGTCCTCATATTTAACCTGAAATTGCCTTAAAATAGAGATCTAGAAAATCTATTTAGAAGGAAACATCACTCCCGAGTCTATCATAATACCACAACTCTACCTTTACAATAGGCATATATGGAAATACAAGGCGTAAATGCAGACTTGACACAGACTTTTCTGCAAACAAGTCACTTCCACAACAGGCACGTGATTCCATCTCTTCATCTTTAGATCTTGTTTCCTCATTCAGGGTTTTAAATACATAGTAGTGTATGGTTCAGGAAGTTGTAAATTGCTCAGTGCTAATACCACACATGGACTTGAAATCAGATATTGTAAAGTACCAAAAATGTGTATTTGTACTCCAGGAAGTACTATCCTGTGTATATAGTGAAAGTCTGCTTATACCTGAAGTAGAATAAATACTGAAAATATATTTTAACTTTCAGCATGCCAAAAGGACATATCAGAAATAATTCTTCACTCTGAAGAGCATTATATAGGCAGCTTGGAGCTTTATTATACTGAGTTTCAGAGTAGATGGGTCAGTGTAAAGGTAATTTATAGGCAGTGGTTACATGGGCATACAAAGTTTTAATGGGTGCCTGTTACAAAAGGTAGTGTTTCCTATGTGACAAACAGAGGAAGAATATGCAAAAGCACTTACACATTTGGAACCCAAAGCCCTATGGAAAATCCAGCTTACCAACATTCTTAAAATCAATTTTACTAGATTCATTTGCTGTATCAAATAAGACTGCAGTACAGTCTTGTATTGTGCATCAGCAATAAAAGTAGTTTTGGATAATTTTTTTTTCATAAAATCAATTTTAAAGCCACAAAAAGCATTTTATACATTAACTCGAGTTCAGTTCAAAAACTATATTAATTGTACTTCAGATTTCTGCTATTAGTACTAAAGACTTCACAGTATTACCCAGGCAGAACTGTCATCTAAACTGGGCTTCTCTATGATCTTGTTAGAGTTCAAAGTAACCCACCAATAGGACTTGAGAAAATGGCTTGAAGTTGAGCCAGGGGAGTTTTAGACTGTATATTAGGGAGAACTTATTAACTGAAAGAATAGTCTGGCACTGGAACAGGGTTTCCAGGGTGGTGGTGGAATCACCATCCTTGGAGATACTCCAATAGGATGTAGATGTGGTACTTCAGGATGTGTTCTAGTGGGCATGGTGGTTTTTTTCTGGGTAGACAGTTGGAATTGGTGATTTTAGAGGTCTTTTCTATCCATGACAATTCTGTGTCCATTTTTTTGTTTTTATATTGAATATTGATTAGCCTGTACACATGAGAACAAACAGATATGTATTAAACTTTCAAAGAAAGCAAAAACCAAAAAGTCTCGGTGACAAGTGCACAAATGTCACAGAAGTTGTAAGTGTATAACAAACTAAACTATAGTTGTCAAACAAGAGGGATGCAAGCTGAATATTACTGTTTCTTGTGAATAGTTTAGTTGTACTGTCATAATATGTGTTTTGATAAATAAAGATGAACACAATTGAGGAGAGGAAAGCTATTTTTAAACTACTTCTCTTTTTAGTAAAATAGACAATGTCAGTTTGCTCTTGGTGTGATTTTTGTTTCAATTCTGCTAAACATCAGGTGGATTGGAATCTGGTGCTGGAAACCAGAATGCATCACTGTGACTAGAAATGCATTATTCTGTGAACTGGAATGAACTGGGCACACTCTGTTGCCCTGCTGTCCTGTCATATTTCTGCCCTTCTAAAACCAACTCTTTTGAGAATTTACTATGAAATCTAGGACAGCTCTTCATGAGTAATATTATTGCCTTTTAACAGTGGAAATTTGATTCTTTTCCCTGAAAGCTATACTGAAGCTTTCTCCAATGTGGCTAGTGGGAAGCAACCTTAAAAGTGTTTTCTTTAAGCAGTATCAAGTGACATTAAAATCTTAAACTGCAGTTTCAGCAGTCTTTGGAAGGTAGATATTTTTTTTTTTTTAATGAAAAAGGTTATAAATAATAAAGTTAATAAAGCATTTCAGTGGTATTTTGTATTAGATATCTAGCTTTCAGGATCTTTTAAAAATCCTATTCTAAATTCTTAGTTGAGGAACCATCTGTGCAGCTTCCAAGTGTATTGCTGGAATTGTATTGTGTCTGGTAATATTTGAGACATCAGCTTCATCTTGTTCATTGCCTTGGAACACAGCCTCATGAATATCTACTTATCACTTAAAACTAAGTCTTCCTGCATATACCTCTTCCCGATTTGTTCATGATAATGGCATTTGAAAAAAATGGTTAATAGAATACTCATGCCATGGGATTTTTACCAGAAAGTTAAACCCTTTAAATAGCAGGAATACTTTCTGTCAGGTGGCCTGTAGTGTTTTTGTTCTCTACTCTGTATCTGGGCATTAACCATGTGTCATTTTCAAAGAGTCTTTGCTGTCACCCAAAGCTGGTAGTAATGCACAGCAGCAGGGCAATATAGTTCCCATTCTTCTCTGGTACTCTTCTATTAATGGATTGTAGAGATGAGAAGAGGTGTTATTGATTATTGTATATTGGCCCCAGTTCAGCTAAGTGCTTCAGCACAGTTCTGAGCTGCAGTGGAAAAACGTATTAAGTACCATTAGAGTACTGCCACGGGTTGAGGTCCAGTCCAAGAATCATACTGAAATGCAGTCTTTTATAAAATAAAGAGTGAAAGTAGGAGGCAAACACATCACACTATAGCAGAATACAAATGTTAATCTTTTCTCTTACAGAATGGGTGGGTCTCATTAATCAAGGATCTCTGTAGATTACACTGTTACAGGCACATACTCTTGTAAAGAAAAGAATGAAGGAATTTAGTTGTATCTCTAATATGTTGTGGGTATTTTCCATCTCAAACCAGGGTGTTCTTGTTCGTTTCTAACTAATAATCCACTCAAAGAGGGGAACTCTAACATGTGGATCTTAAAATTATCTGGAAATACCTGCTTCTGGTTTTCATTTTCATTCCACTCAGATTGTGCATATTCAAAGAAACAGAATACAAGCCTTGTTTTCTGTAGATTAGTGAACAGATGGCTTCTCATTATATTTTCCTGGAGCCACACCTAAATTACAAAATAACCTGTAGTTCCCGTTTGTCCAAATAGTGATGATGCTCTATTCTCTCAGGTGTTTGCCCAGATCTCTAAGATAAAAGCAGTGTAATATACTGGTCCCTTTTTAGTGATCACATAGAGTAGATTAAGGGAATTTTTAAATACTCTTGTGATTACCTAGCACAGAAACATGACTGTGTTGGGTGACTCCAGAGTATCTTCAGGAGTGTTTGTCACAACAGCTATTTGTGATTGAATTGCTGGCCTTGGTATTTGCAGATTTGCTTCTTGCTGCATTGACTTGTCAGGTTTTGCTCTCTTCAGGGTTGGAAGGGCTTTCTAGTTTGAAGGACCCATATCTAGCCAGCCTTCCAGGTATTTCATGGTGTGGAACCTTGGGTTTGCTGTCACTGAATCCTGATTTCTGCCCCATGTATTTTCTTTAGTCTTTTATTTAGCTGTTATTTGGAGTGTAATGACTATAATTGAAATACCTAATTCCAAAAGAGGTTATTAAGTAAATAAATTAATCAGATTGCATTTCATGGTAATATAATCTTGATTTTTTTCTCGTGAAGTGTTAACATTTTAAAACTAGTTTGTGATACCTGGCTGTTCACATATGTATTCATAGGTATATTAACATTTAGGAAAAGTATTTAAACAGATTTCTGAAGTAGTCTATTTTCCATCTTTTTTTTAAGTTGTGTAACAGAATAGTAACACATAATTTTATATACTTTTTATTTGTCTTCCAGAGCATATGAAAAGTGAAACTATGTTCTTTAAAAATCTCCTTTTGATACCATCTCTCCTTGTGTTTATATTTCATAACTCACTGAACATCTTGGGCTTCACTATTTTATGTAAAGAGAATAATAGATTATGAGCTTTTTTATTACCATTTCATATTTTATGATCTCACAAGAAAACTCAGCAGCCTTCCTTCTAGCTATCCACAAGCAGCAGTTACTAAATAAAACTAAGCTTGTAATCATCCTGTACTTAAATTGTTTCAGCAAAAATATCTCTATTAGCCTTCTCCCATACAGTATGAGCAGAACAAAAGGCTGTGGAAACTGTAAACTGCATCCTAATCATGAAAGAATGAACAAGAGAAACTGAAATTCAGGAATGGTTCTTCACAGCTATAATAAGAGCAATTCATAATCAAATAAAATTGAAGGCTGACAGGGTGAGATTAAGCAATAGAAGCAATTGATTGTGGTAGACACTGTATGAGAAACCTTTTCAAATACAACTGAATAAGTGTGGATCAGCATGGAGAAATCATGGTATTCCTGGTCTGTCTTCATTAAAATAATGCAACTGTTCCCATTTTAATCTGACAAGTGGTTATGAAGCTGCAGTTGGGATAAAGCAGTCAGGCTTCTCTGAAGTCAGTAGATGAATTTTACTGTAAACAATGGGGCTAAGCATATCCACCCAGTACCTCTTCCATAGGCTGTATGGAAACATGGAAAAGAGTTAGGAAATGGAATATATTTAGTTAGTATTGCCATTTGATAATTGCAATCTGCATGAATGTGATCTTGCTCATTAGTGAGGAGACATCCTTGAAAATTGTTGCTAGTGATTTTTCTGCAGATCTTTCTTAATTGATCCTCACATTTTGTGTCTGACAGAAGATGAGCTACTAATGTTGACAGTCTACCAGAAACTTGTTTTGGTGGATTGTGTCAAAGGAGGTGAACCCAATTTCTGTCCTTTAGGCTTTCAGTTTCTCTTCCTCTGCAGGGCATTCTAAACCAATCACTTGTCTTTGTTAATTTAAAACTGCTAAGGGACTGTCTTTAGAATGTCCAGTATCAAATGTCCAGTTGGCATTATTTGAACTTTGCACTCATCTGTGAACTCTGTTCAAGAGTTATCTGATCATCCTTGTATCTCTAATGCTTCAATGACTATTGATCTGCTGCTGTTTCAGTTCTTTTCAGATGCTGAGCTTTTATTGATGCTAAAGGAAAAACATTGATGTAGAGCATATTTTTTAGCAGACCTCTGCTACTGTCTGTGGCTGGGAAAGAGGGGCACATGGAGAGAAGAAATTTTTATATTCAAAGTAATTCAGGGAGCTAATTGTGCTCTCCCATGAGCTATCTTAAGGTGACAGTAGAATCACTCTGTTTAAATAAGACAGCAATTAAACTGTGTCCAAACTTACCTCACCGAATCAACTAGAAATGGATAGGCTCTTGTGGGAAGGAGACAGCTTTGTTCCACAAATGGAGAATGTGGCAGAATTCGAGGAGCTGTAGTTTGCACAACCTCATGTTTCTTTAGGTTCTACTGGAAAATGAGCTCGAGCAGTAATCCTGCATCACAAAAAAACTGTTTTAAAATATACGCATTGTAGAAGATTTGGGTGAAAATGCTGAGCAGCTTCTCTTTCATTGTGAAAGATTTTTAGAATTTCAAATGAACTCACCTCAAATTTTATCCCAATTGTCATTCTTTCACTCCTTCCCTAAGGAGTAATATTCAAATTTTTTATCAAATTTGTAATATTCATAGAAGGAAAGCCCATTACATAATCACTGATGAAATGGATTTTAGATGCCAGCTAGTTGTTTTCAAATACTTTTTTTTCATTTCAGTGGCTTTCTTTAGTATTTTGTAGATTGATATCTTTATAGAAGAAGAAAAAGAAAAATGCATCCTACTTCTTATAGCACAATACATTTCCTCCAGATTTCTCTATCTATTGAAGGGTTTTCAGTAATTTCAGCAGTAGAAAAATAATTTTAAACTTGAATGAAAAACAGGGAAAAAACAAAAGAAAACAAAACAACAAAAAAACCCACAAAACAAAAAAAACCCCCAAACAAACCATAAACCTGAGTGCTGAAAAATCATCCTTTCCATGATGCTTAGCAATCTGCATGGGCCAAGGATTCACACACACACACACACACACACACACACACACATTGCTGCTTCCAATCTATACACCCTGTGTGTTGTATCCTTGACACACTTTGAGTCCTTTAAAAGGAGCTGATGTGGAGTGAACATTCAATCCATTTTGCTATTACCTTTATGAAAGGTACAGTGCATCTTGAGAAGAGCATGCCTGACCCAATTTGATCTTTCATTTCTAACACCATAGCTTGCTGACTTTCTAAAGGATACTCAAGAAAGGCTTATTAGCAGATGTTATCACTGGATTCACCTTTTCTGAAATAAGGAATGACAGGACCATCTGTTCATTTGTTGCTTGATAACCTAAGCTTCTGTGTTGTCCTGGAAATCCTGCTGATAGATCTATCTCCATGTGGTCACATAGCATTGATCTGTTTGGAGTGGATTTTTGTGGAGCAGAAGAGAAAAAATGGGAAATAGAAGGGCTATTTTAAAGAGCAAATAGCAAAGGCTCCTGTACTGCATGGGTAGAATTTTCAGTAGAACCTAAGTGAAATAATACCTCAAATCCCATTTACTTCAAAAGAAAGACAGTGAAGCAGTAAACCTGTACTTGAAGCTTATGGAAATTGTGTATCTTCCTGGTTTCTCTAGCTCAAAGGTATCTATACCACTGATTAGTGAAGAACTTAGGTGCTGCTGGTAAGTGTGTAGGAAAGCAAGCAGCAACACTCAGTCTCTAAAAATATAAAACAAATGATGAAATCTCTTTAGGGAAGTTTTAAATTACAAGCTCTAGAGTAGAAAGATTTAAGAGTGGGGCAGGTGTGGCAGCTTAACTGAAAGCTTTTCACAGAGATGGTGTGTGAAGTCTAAGCAGTCTATAATGCTTAATAATCAATATAAAACTGAGATCTGAAGTTTTTCTAGATGTTATGGAGTATTAAGTGTAGTTTACTATTACTATAAAGGAATTTGTAGTTACTCAACTATTTAGTGACTCCCACAGTCATTGATTATAGTAGGAAATAGTTTTGAACAAGAAAAACCAGTAACAAATATCTTTTATTTGATCCTTTTCACATGCTTATATGAATTTATTTGGTAAAGTACCAGTTGATACAACAGCAGCTTGTGAATGGGGATTCTTTGTGGGATGTTCTGTGCTGAGGAGGTGTGTGTATTGCCAATGAAGAAGTTAACAGTGGCCTTTGCCCTTTTTATGATTAATCAGTCAAGAGCAAGAAATGACACTGAGTCTAGCAAAGTGTCTGCTGCTTCTTCAAGGAAGTGGAAGGGGAAATAAGACAGAACTGAAATCTGGGAAGAAATCTCAAATGTGTATCAGAGAAAAAATATAACATTTCCCCTGGAATCAGAGAAGAGCTATCCCATAGGATGTAATATTGATATAAAGAGATAGTTGCACGTTTTCTTTTATTTGTTTTCTTAAACATTTAAAGTATGCTACTGTATTTCATTAAGAAAAAAAAAAAACAACAAAAAACCACACACCTATTTGCATTCTGTTTTTTCATGTGATTTCTGATGATTTAAATGAGGAAAGAAAAAAACCCAAGAAACCCATTCTTGTATTAAACTTACTAAAAGGTGTAGGGGAACTATATGTACAGCCCCTCAAAATATTTTCCAATTTATTAAAAAAGTAACAAAATTTCCATCAACGTGAACCTGGACAGACGGAGTTTGTGATGAGTTTGATCTGCAGGGGAAGGCAGTGCCCCAGGGGGAAACTTAAAGGAAGCAAAGTGGCTGGCAGCATGGGGAGCAAGTCTAAACCCTTGCTTATCTGTGCTAGATATTAGTTATCTGTGCTAGATATTCCACCCAAATAACTGAACAATGTTGCTTTCCAGGCATTGCAGCTCATTTTGGATTCCTTCATTAAATGGTGACTTCGTGCAAGGTGGTAGTTTGGGATGCTAGCTGTAGCAGAAAAAAGCCAGCTCTCTGAAGATGTTTTATTCCTATTTTCACCAGCCAGATCCTGAAGTGATTATGGATCACTGAAGCTGTACAGACACAGAATACTTTGGGATCTCTGTGCATAAATTGTATCCAGTATGTAAGAGACCCAAGTTTTCAATTAATTCTTCACACGTTAATTTTTGTAATGCTTGACCAAAAGTATGGCCTGCCTCTAATTAGAAGGATTAACTCTTGCTAAGAATATTGCCTGAAAAAGCATAACAATATGCATGGATTTGTCATAACAATTCCTAGGAAAAAAAATGACTCGGTTGTTGAGTCTGGGATTCTTTGTAGTCAGGGGTGGAGGGGAAGAAAATTCCTGTGTCCAGTGGGAGTTTTATTTTCTGCCTGGACTTTAAAATTGCACTGTAAATTCTTCATTTCTTCTTTTGTTTACTGTAAGCTCTTGCAGTCGTAAGGCATGAGGAGAGCACTTGGCCACTAAATATGAAGAACAGTATTCCAGGTAACATCCTGCACAATATACACAGCTTATAAGCACCCTCCTTTTGCAGGAAAGCAACTGTGTTGTCAGGAAATAATGTGAAACAATTTTTGCTGGCTCTCTTTGAACAGTGAATCTTTAAGAAAAAATGCACTAATTAGTTTTCATTAACTCCAGCTATTGTTACTACATAACAATATTAACATAATAATCCCTGCTTTCAGGTTTTATTAGTATGTTTCCTGCATTTTTATGGTTTAGTCATTAACTTTGTATGTAACCAGTGTTTTATAGCTATAAAGGTGAGGAATGCAAGGAAAACACTTTTAAGGAAGTGATTTGTTTCATATGAACTTGTTTGGAATCTTTATACCCTTTACTTTTGATTTGCTAAGATTAGGAAAATCAGCTTAAAGGAAAAGCACACCATTGTTTGTGAGTACTCCTATATCCACTTGGCATTAGCACCTAGAAAACAGTTATTCTCATTTGTTACACACATTGTCATCCTTAACAAGCATCTACTTGTGCAGAGGATTTTTAAGTCTATCTTGCATTCGTACTTCCATTATGAGTTTTAGTTTGCTGGATTTTTTTGATTGTTTTTTCCTCTGTGTGCTGCTTTGACTTGTCAGTGAATACTTGAGATTAATGTACCTATTCCATCCCAAATTCTTGTGGCAGTGCCAGCTAATAGCATTAACAAAAAGCATGAGCATATCTATAGTAGATTTATTTGATGTCCTCCTTTAGAAAGAAAATCTTGGGGAAGCAACAGCTCAGTAACACAGCAATTATGTCCAGCTGAAATGATCTCTGCATATCTACCTTCCCATTACTGTGCTTTTATGCAAAGTAGCAGCGTGTAAATGCTTTTTTTTTGAAACTGTCATAGAATTTTTATTAAGATGCAAAGAACATTAGGATAACTCCCCCATTCAACCTCATGGTAAGGAAGACCAATGCTGTAGTTAAAATAGTTTTGAAAAAGAAATTAAAAAAAAAAGAACAAAGCACACCAGTAGCAAACTACTTTTATTTGATCACTATACCTGAGCAAAAATACTATTTTCACCAAACTGTATTCAATCACAGGCTGAAAACACAGGATAGGTTTTTTCTTCAGAAGTAGAAATGGGCAGTATTTTTAATTAGTGATATTTATTAATGATATCATAAGCAAATTTAGTCAGTATGAAATCAGACCAAACACTTTTGGCTATGTTAGTTGTCCATCATTTTTAAAAGCAGAAAATAACTCATTTTAAAGCCTTTTAATCAATTGATTATAAACAAAAAGGTGCTAATGTCTCTTTTTTTCCCAACGAACTGAATGGCTCTATCTATTTTCCATTCTTCTGCTACAAATAGCAGGCACCATCAGTTCAGTGCTGGGCTGGGCTGTGGAACAGAGCCTGGCAAGTACAATGACAGAGCAAAGGTGAAGAAAGCTTTGGCATAGTTTTCTTGCTGCTTTTCAGTCATTTCTTTAAAAAGCCTCTCAGACAGTAGGGATTCTCAAGGGCTTGTTGGGTTCCTCTTCTGGTTTAATCGTGATTGTGACACTTGCAGGAGTGCAGCACGGAGAGAATTAGTGAACTCATCAGAAGGAAGGAAGAAGTGATCAATTATTCACCACATGCCATCAAATACAAGAAGCATGACTGCCACTTGTCTCTCTCATTTTCTTTCTTTCACACACACACAGAGCTTATGCTATTTGTGCAATTACATTATTTTCATTAAAACAGTCTCTAGAGAAACCTGTTTATTTGACAGTGCTGGAACATTCATCATCAGGGTATTGCATCAAGTGTCCTTGACATTCACTGCCCTATGCCCCCTGCATCTTTATCTTTAATTATTTTAATACTTGGGATAAATAAAACAACAAAAAGATGTGGCTGTTCTAGGAAGAACAGAATGCAGAGACAATTATTTCATAACCTGATCCCTCATTATTATTTTTGATCATGATTATTTTTGAAGACTGTTTCTTCCTCTCTCGATAAACTTTTGTACTTAAACCCAGTTTTTAAGGGGAGTCCAAGAGCCTTCAGATTATTACATGTAAGCAAGACTTCTGTTCTGCATCCTTAAGTATTCATAAATACACAAAGATTACTATTTTTACTCTCTTTGAAATGTTATTAAGAATGTTTTTTTCAAAAGTCATTATTTGTAACAAAAGCCTCATTAACCCTTGATTAACCCATAAACCTCTAGCATGGTTTACATTCTAGAGTGATATTAGTGTTAAATAATATTCTCTTTTAATTGAAATATTCAAGATCACAGCATCTTTGTAATCATTTTACTTTTTGCTAGGTTTGATATTAATAAAATGACATGAGCATATTTTAAAAGTGAATCGGTCTGAAAATCAACAAATTGACGATGTTTGCAAAAAGCTTAAAGATTCACGAGTAGCTTAAAAATGGGAGACATGAACTGTTGCTGGACCTGGAAAAAGCTGAAGCCAGAGTCAGAGGTGTGTAATTTACACTTCGTGATGTCTTATGCAAGAACACTTTTAAAAGTCTTTATCATAGAGGGAGTTCCTTATGGGGCATTTAGTTGATAGCATGGAGTATTTTAGCTGTTGATGAAAACATCATGGAGCATCAGTCCTGCAGAAATAGAAGTGACCATCCTGTTGTGCTCTACTGAAGAATTTGAAAAGCAAAGCTTCTAAATTTTAGCTTGCTGTAAGAATGCATATATTTTAAACCCTGTTACAAACACTCACTGGGTAAACTTGTGTTTTCCTTTGTGTTGTTACATTTCATGCAGTGTGCAAGTATCTAGCAGACCTCGGTGTGTAAATTCACTGAGCATGTGACAAGTGCACGTAGAGGATGCAGCCACACCACACACTGTGCTCCCCACACAGCCAGGCACTGGACATCATCTCAGCTGTCTCTGTGCTCCTTGCCACTCCAAGAACCCTTTAAGGTTTTTGTGCACCAGCTTTTAACCCTTATTGTCCAATTTGCTTTTACACAGTTGTGTTCTGTTTTATATTCATGTGCTCTTGGCAGATGTGCCAAAAATGCAGCCTGGGAGTAGCTGTAGATAATGCCATATATGATGTGTCTCACCCTGGTACACACGTGTCTCTGCAGGTAGGAGAAAAAATAGGATGACTTTGGAATGGTTCCAAGCCAAACAGCACAAAGCTACTAAGCTTAATATACCACAGATTCTCCCAGTAGCTAGGAGTGCAATATCTTAAATAGCATAGTATCTTAATCTTCTGCATTGGTGAGGCCACACCTGGAGTATTGTGTCCAGTTCTGGGCCCCTCAGTTCAAGAAGGACAGGGAAGTGCTTGAAAGAGTCCAGCGCAGAGCTACTGAGATGATTAAGGGAGTGGAACATCTCCCTTATGAGGAAAGGCTGAGGGAGCTGGGTCTCTTTAGTTTGGAGAAAAGGAGACTGAGGGGTGACCTCATCAATGTTTTCAAATATGTAAGGGGTGAGTGTCAGGGAGATGGAGTTAGGCTTTTCTCAGTGGTGACCAGTGATAGGACAAGGGGTAATGGGTGTAAATTGGAGCATAGGAGGTTCAAGTTGAATATCAGAAAAAATTTTTTTACTGTAAGGGTGACAGAGCCCTGGAACAGGCTGCCCAGGGGGGTTGTGGAGTCTCCTTCACTGGAGACATTCAAAACCCACCTGGACACGTTCCTAGGGGATGTACTCTAGGGGGCCCTGCTCTGGCAGGGGGGGTTGGACTAGATGATCTTTCGAGGTCCCTTCCAACCCCTAGGATTCTATGATTCTATGATTCTATGATCTTAAATAGAGTTTATATTCTGTATTTATATTACACGGGTCATCTGATACAGCACAGGTGCATGTGAAACCTTCCCTGTAAATGAGAGATCTAAAGAGCACAGAAAGAAGTGGCTGAAAGAGCTGTTGCTTCAGAGCCATCAACTAGTGATCTTGTCTGAAATGGTGCTAAAGTGGATGTGCTTGGCTCTCCTTTGCTTGACTTCCTCACAAGAAGGAAATGGATGTCATGGGTTTTTTTGTGTTTTTATTTCTCTTCACTCCTTGTCAACTGGAAGGAATATGTTTGTTTTTTTTAAAACCAATGTTCTTCCATAGACAGTTGTTGCATCCTTTTCATTATTCAAATGTAACTAAAATCCAGGTACCAAAAATCTAGTTGTTTTTGAGAGATCCATTTATATTAAAGTCTAAAATCAAAAAGAAATACTTGCAGTATTAAGATTTGCATGTTGCTTGTGCGGGTGCTTGAGCCACTTTGCTTGAAGGTTCTATTTAGGTAGCAGAGCTGTCCCAGTTGCATGTCACACCCTACAAATCTCTATTAAATCACTGGCCACATTTGGCTTGTAGCTGTCAAACAATGGCAAGATTTCAAAACTGAAGTAATGAATGATCTTAATAAACACATCTTATCGTTTTTTGAGGTCATCAATCAGACTTAATTTTAAGAAAAGAATTAAAATATTGCATTGATATTCATATGAAATCTCAGAAGCCCTGAAATTTAGAGTACAGCTGGTAGGGTCTGGTTATAAAGAGGTTCAAAAGCAGTGTCTTCTGGAGGTACCAAAGATGCTGATTAAAAACTGGCAAAGAGCATAATTTATTTCCATTTTGCACATTAGGTCAGAGAAACATAAAACAAGTATCTTGACAGGAAATCTGTTGTGAAACTAGAGAATAAAATACCAACCTGCTTACCCTTGGTCCCATGCCTTCAGGAACAGTTCTTGGACTGAGGTAAAAATATGCCACCCATTTGCTGCAACATTTGTTTAAAGGCTCGATGGCAATTAGTAGAGAGGAGTGTATATCTTTGTCATCACATTTCTTATCAACATATTGCATAAATTACTGTATGCTGTCTCTGATTCTATGTAAAATTTGCTCTAGCATTTGCTGACAGCTCTGTGATTTCTACAATAGAGTGAAATGTAGAATGTTCATAGTGTGGTAATATTCTTAGGTGAAAGTTCATTTCAGCTTATGACTATTATTAATAATATTAGTGTGAAAAGCAGAGATGTCAATGACTGTATTTTTCAGTATGTGCCATAGTTGGAAAGAGATGTCAGACATAAATTGATTTCTGATCCTTGATTTTTATTGATTAGGAACTGTTGCTGTAAAAGGTTCCCAGTAACATTTATAATACAAAGAAATAAAGAAAAGTATTGGGGCACTGCTGTCTATGAATTACTGAATTTCCTTGGCTAAGAGTGCTTCATGGGTCACAAGAGTAAGCTGCATGCACTGCACTGCCACAGCCTGGAGCTGGGGACACTTTGTGTTCTGAGCTTCTGCAGTGCTGAAACATGGACTTCTCACTAAATGCTAACATTCAGTGTGTTTAATCTAATTAGTTTTCTTCTGAAAAAGAATGTGTTTCAGAAGCTGTTCTACAGGTTTATAGTAAGCCTTAGAAATAAATGAGGGGGCACCATACAGCTTACCAGAAATATGTTCTGATCTAATTTTCCTCTTAAAAATGCACATGGTTTTTCTCTCTCCCTTATGCCTTCTCTAGTGATGTCAGGGGAATTTGAATATTCAGTTATGCTAATTTTTATTGGTATTATTGACAGTTTTACAAATGCTGTAAGCTGTGTTTCAAAAACCGAAGTGTCAGCCAGGAAACATTTTAACCATTGCAGGTTTTGTAACAAAAACCCAGGGTAGCAAAATGTACATTTTTTGACTGAAAGAAAGCTGGCTGGACTTGGAGAGGAATATAGTGGAGCTACACATCTTCAGGTGGGAGAAGGGCTTAGTACTGCCTGCTGGGCAGCACCATGGGGACTTTCTCATCCTAGAGATGTGGTGTAAAACAACGAGAAATATTAAAATGGAGATATAAACCTTCTGTATGTGCATATCTCTTAGAAAAATTAAAACTGAAACCATTATGCTGTAAGCCCATTTTGTGCTATCAGAGCAGTTAGGAAAACCTACCTGAAAATATGTTTAGCTTGCTTCCATATTTAACCCTAATTACCCTTTGCAGGGGAATTCTTTTTAGCATTCAGATCCTCATCTCACTTTTTAGCTTTTGTAGGTCTTATTTTCCCCCACTACATAAATTGCAGCAGGTGCACAGAATTGTAGGCATTACAATTAAATGTAATCAAATATTTTAGGCACTAATGAACAGCTCCAGGAAAACAAGTCAAAAGCAAAAAAAAAAAAAGGGGGGGGAAGAAAAAAAAAAAAAAGCCTTTAAGTGAGTAGATTTTCAAACACCCAAGGCACCATAGGGCCAATTATGGGAGTCAGACACCAGGACACATACTGGCATTAATTATCTTTGAGTTCAGGGAAATAAAAAATAAAAGCAGCAATTATCATAATAAATTTCCACACACTGCTTGTAAGTTGTGCTAATCTACAACACACCTGGGTTTCCAAGATTTAAGCCATGAAAGTGAATACTCAATCAGTTCCTAACGACCTCACACACAGGCTCAGGGGATGCACTGCCTTCCTCTGAGCTGCCAGTCAGGCAGAGGCTAAAACCTGTGTCCAGCTGCCACAACACCTTCACCCTCTGCACCACTGCTCAGAAGTACAGCACTACAGACTCCAGTCAAGCTAGAAACTTGCAAAGCACATGCTATAGAAGATATAATATCTCCCTCCTCCCTCTCATTTTATTATATGCTTAATGAAAATCTTCATTATGGAAGTAGCAGTCTCAATCCACTCTAAATACCTGTGGATCTCTCTAATTCTCCTTTCTGTAAACTAAGAAGAAATTGAACTAGAAGAACAAATATTTCCTGGATGTCAGAGGTTTCTTGAAATGTGTAGCTGGTAGAAAAAAGATACACATCTGAGCTAGAGGAAAGTTTTTTCTAGATATAATATTAAAAAATTGATCTTACTCTGACTAATGTTTGAACCAGCTGCAAGATATTCTCAGTGAAGATACAGGAAAATGGGGCAATGTGTTTTGGGTTGTTGGATTTATTTCAGCATTAGGTAAAATTAGTGTCTGTACTGGTTTTCTTGGAAGCATTTTCTGGCAGTTTGGTTGCACTGGAGGGTAAGTGTAATCACTCCACACCTATATAAAGCATATATTAAAAAAATAAGCCCTAAATGAAGAGATTTACAAGAATAAATGAAGAGAAGAGGTTTACATTTGTTAGGCATATGATACTTTTATTAGTTATATGCATTTAATCTGTGTTGAAGAAAGGAAGAAATAATTTCTTTATACTTAGTTTCCTTTTCCTTCCTATCTGCTGATTGTACTCCTATGTTTTATACAAGTCCTTTGGGACATTCTGTATATTCTGCACAGCACAGACAGTGAAGAGGAACAGGCCAGTGAAAATGAGCTCACAGCTCTTTCCCTAGTAGTGGCATGATATAATGTGGGCCAAAACAAAATTTTTATGTTCTGTAAGATTAAAAACATTGCTAACATGATCTGAAAGATAATATAGTTATTGAAGTGAAGTATCACAGAAGGACCTACAGCTTAATTGCAGCCAACTACTTATTTTTGAGACAGTCAAAGCAAAAATCCCTGTTGGGCTGTGCCTAACAGCAGAGAGCACAAGTGTCAACCTCTGAGCTGATGTATTGGCAAGGCAATTGAAAAGTACAGGTAACAGAGGATTCTGGGGAGTTCAGGAAGGTTTCAGCCAGATTTGGCAAGTTGGCACCTAAGTGCCAGATGGGAGCTGAAAGCTGGATGATCTTTAGACCATCTTGAAGCATTTTGCTCTTGTATTGTCAAGATGAAGTAGACATATTATGTCCTCAGCCAACAGATGTGCTGTTCCTCAGGTTGCCAGTATTCCCCTTTTTGTGGCCAGGCCACAGTGCCAGACTTGTACCTTTCCTGTAGCTTTGCTTTCTGAAGACAGTTTTGATTGCAGTGGCATGGTCTTCAGTAATTAATATAAGGAGTATTTTCAGTGAAATTGATTTATATTATTCTTGCAGCTGTTCCTACCTGGGTTTTTTGGTTGGTTGGTTGTTTTTTGGTTTTTAGGTGGTTTTTTTTAGCTGAAGACAGAGGCATTTCATCTTTTTTTATCATCTAATAGGGACTGTTTTGCATACACTTGTTGACAGCTACAAACACATTCAAATACCTTCAGATGTATCAGACCTGATCATTTTCATCCACTATCTCCTTCTCTGTTCTGTTTTCAGGGTATTTTTTTCTGCTGAGTTAATGCCAGCCTACACATATTGATTTCTTATGCTTAAAATAGTATAAATGAGCTACCAGTACTGCAAAGCATTGAGGTTTATCATTTATGGCATGAGTGATTCCCACCAACACACAGTCCCTATCATGTGGTAATGCAGATATGACAAGGAGTTTGATTCCTCATAACACAGTGAGCATTTTTTTAATGTAATGATGTAGCTACTTCAGGGGATTCTTTAACAAACTGAATGAAATCTGAAAGAAGTAAGAAGGTATTTTTGCTTTTTTTTGTTGATGGTGAAAATGTTAACTTCCGGATTAACTGAATTATTGTCTGACTGAAGTCATTACTTTGGTTAAATATTTAAGATTTTTAAAGTTTTTCTGTATCTTACTAGTAAATGTAACACTAAAAGGAGTAGAGCA
Organism: Heliangelus exortis; assembly: GCF_036169615.1. Lineage (NCBI taxonomy): Eukaryota > Metazoa > Chordata > Aves > Apodiformes > Trochilidae > Heliangelus > Heliangelus exortis. Next base: position 14,119,202 of record NC_092436.1, on the reverse strand, counting down.
TTGTGTGTCTTTATTCATACTATTTTAACTATTTTAGTAATGCATGACTCTGGTTTGAGAGTTTTGTCAGAATGGTCTCTCAGGTAGATTTGGCTGATCACTGTATCAATAAGTGAGTAATTACTGAAAAAAATTGTCCTTTTTATAAGAAACTTCTGCTGTTTGTGAATGAGTTTTAGAGAATGTAAAAGGTATAAGTTTTTCCAAAATAATTACACAATCTAATAATTTTGCAAATGGCCACACAGAATTTTATTTCCAAAACATTTGCTTCATACCTGAACAGTTCTTAATATGAAACTTACTTCCCATATCTTAAAATCCCATTTCAAACAGACATCATGTACCCAGCAGCATCTAATTTCCCTTGCCTATGGATCTCCAGAAGAACAGAAAGATATAGGACAACTTCTTTGGGCTTAGGAACAAGTGGAAGAAAAGATCCATAGGAAAGATTGCTTCTTCACAAGCACAAAGAAAGATAACAGGAAGAGGACTCAGCCTTAACTTTGCTCCAGTGCATTGAGTCTAGAATGCTTCCAAACCTTCCCAGTTCCTGTCAATAAGATTGATGTTTATGCCCATCCTTTGCTTATTCTTCAGTGTTCCATTAAATAATGTATTCAGACATAACAAATATTTAATTATGTCTTATAAAAGCTCTGCATGACTTCTGAAGAACTCCTGTGGATGTTGTAAAACACAAGTGCAAAGGTTAAACTGAGTTGTTCAAAGTTTGAAATGGTTGCTTTGAGTTTTCCTTGCTCAGGCTTGAAGAGTAGAGTTGGTGTTGGTACAAGAACAAAGCCTGGCTTCAAACTCTGTGGTTAGATGTTAGCATGGGCAATAATACTGAACTCAGCAAGATACTCTAAAATTACATGACCAGTTACTAAAATTCATATCTTTGCTATTGTCCACTTTATATCAAGGCTCAGAATTAATAACTAAGGAAGGGTTATGTGAGTCTCTGGTTTGTTTCCTTCCCACACACTCTGATCATAGAAAGAACCATGGCCTCCCTCTCAGTGATGATGATGTGTATGTTAGTTCATTCCTTGTCTCCTCTATATACATAGAGTTCCACACAACCTCCACAACTCATTATCAAATAAAAGCCCATAAACTCTTCTCTGCAGGTCTAAGATTCTGATCCCTGTTTTATTGTTGATAGTGCTAAGGTTTGAGTGCTGGTATTGCTGGGGATTTTCTGTAGAGCAATGCAAAATCATGAACTTAGTTTCTCTTGCTGCTTGGTTTCATCTAGATTTCTACAAAGCTTAAGTAAAGTTTTTAAGCCTGAGCAAACAGTTTTTCAGATCAGACTTGTTCCAAGAGTGAAGCTGCAGCTCAGGAAGATGTTTTCAGTTAATGATGGACTCTGGTCATGGCCCTGCCCTCCCTTACCCACTCTAAGCCCAAGCTCTTTGGCTTGTGCTTTGTTTTCTAATACAGTGGAACCTACTCTGGTCTGGTGATTGCACTATGGACCTTCCCTCTAACAAGAACCTGTTTGAGAGAGTCCCTTTCTCCCCATCAAAAATTATCACTGCCAGAGCTGGAGGCTGACAATTCAGGAGTGTTCTACTAAAAGGAATTAAGATGTTTTCCTCCAGGATATTTCAGTGCATGCATATGTAAATTACAAGCATCGTGTTCATTTCAGTTATAAACTCTTGCTCTCTTTGTTCAGAACCTTCTTAGTAGTTAAGTTTCATGAACTTTAATTTTCTTTTTTAAAACTAGCCCTAGACTTTGAAAGCAAGGATGTGACCAATTAAGCCCCGGGGCTGTAATTTTGTGTGTGACTTACAAGCTCTTTATATTCAAAAGTTATTGGCCTATTCTATGGAGCAAAATGAGGTGAAGTGAATCCCTGTTTGAAGGCATCCACAGGCTTATACAACAGTAAAGCCTGGTTGGGAAGGGAAGGGGGACATGTACTGTACAGCAGTGTATCACCTGCTCCCTGATATTTTAAAATATCTATAAACTAAAAAAAGTCTGCTTGCTGGAATCCTGAGGTATGGAATCATGCTGGATGTCTTATTGCCCTGCTGGTTGGCTGTTTTTTACATTTTTTTAATTCACAATGCTGGTAATGCTTTTGATCATTCCTTTAATGTACACTACCTAGGGTTTAATGAGGAATCTGAATCAAGGACATTGTCTGTGTAAAATGTCATGTACTAAATTAATTAGACTTTCCATTGGAAAATAAGCTATTAAAATACTGGCTTGAAACTGCTGCAGGCCTTAATGCTGTATCCATAGGATTGCATACATAGTATATTGGATGCAAAACTCATTCCTCTGCCCAGTGTACCATTCTCTAACCATTAGACCACATGGCATTTCTCAAGCAACAATGAAGTAGGTATCTGGAAATGTCATTTTCCTTGTCTTTTCATTTAAAAGCATGTTGGTCTACAGCCTTCTGATGAGCACTTTTCAGATATATTGAATTTGTTTTAATATAGAGAGTGTAAAAGGTAGAAAGAGAACTATAGGAATAGACAAACATTCTAATAAAACGAGCAATCAGCTTTTAGAAAAGGGCAGAAGGGAACAGAAAGGTCTGGCAAATAACAGAATAAAAGCAATCTTTAATTTTTGTATGGAACTGTGTAGCTTATTCATTTCAAGTAAGTGTCTCAAAGTGTCCTTTTAAAATATCACCAACTGCTGAAATCGAATACTATAATTTTATTATAGTAACTGTAGGTTTACTTATTTCATAATTGGCTTGGCCAGGGAGCTCACCTGTAGGGATTTTACCAGTAGCCATTCTTATCAATTTTTAAATAAATCCCACAGATTGAGTACAGTAAATAATGAATGACTCAGTACTCGGTAAGTCAATATTTAATTTAATATAGATTCTGGGAAGGTAACATTTTACATGCAGATATTACTATAGTTCTTGCTTAAATGGAAAAAAAAAAAAAGTAGATTTTGTTTACAGAAGGGAAGGGAGTAGAATTTGTATGGTAATTGTGGTAAAATTTAGTTGATATTAGCATTTCATAACTTCAGGTTAATAGAGTATGTAATGAGGGTGTGCATCTTCACATCTGTCCAATTGTTATCAGTTCCTAGGGATTTATAGGTTCCTTTAGCAAGTGCAAGCCATGGGCAGGAACAATGTAACTTCAGTAGGATTTAAGCACATTCTTAAGTGCTTTTCCAGATAGAAACAAACTTAAGATAAGTGTAATGTAAGTAAAAACTATTTTGCTAAATTTTCTTTCAACTTCAGTATTCTCTAGTAGTTTGTTTATGGACATAGGATAACACTATCAAGGGAACTCTTTCACCAGAATTTAAACATTTTAGATAAGAATTTAGAGATGAAGAAAAGTTGTGGGATTTTTAAAAATAACATCTTCCAAATAATAATCTGGAGCTGTTTATTGGGATGATAACTTAAACTTAAGGACTTTTTTGAGTTTTGAAATGCCAAATGGAAATAAACGTCTTCTCTATAATGCTGCAGCTCTCTGGTAATTATTGTCATCATTAGTGTCTTATCATCTGTGTGCTTCAAGAGAGAGAAAAAGGGAGCAAGCACCTAATAAAAACCTAGCTGTCCAGCCTATTTTCTTTGTTGAGGTCTAGTAGCAGAGACACTTATGTGGTCTGTCATAAAAAATTAGTTTTTCTGATTTTTACTATTGGTTACTAATTGGCCATGTCCACATGACTGTATACTAGAGAAGCTGCTTTGTATCTAAAATGTTGAATTAGCACTAGCTAAAAACTTAACATCCACGAGGATGCCCAGGATAAACTTGAAGTCCAAAGTTTGCTTTCTGGAGAGCTATTTTCTGAAACTCTGTTGGTCATAATTGTGTATCTGGATATTTTGACAGGGGTTCTTTTGGAGGGGTTGGTAGTATATAACAAAAATCAGGCAGGTAACTTTTTCAGCAAGTGGTATGTCCTAAGCATTTGCTTGACTTTGCTGTACACATCCTGTTAAAATGACTGGAACTCCACTTTAAAAAGGAATATCATGCTATGAGATTGGAGCTAGGAGTTTTCTCCAGTATTTGATGAAAAGTGGCAAATATGCCCACATAGTTCAGAGGACACTGTCTGAAAAACAAAGCAATCACATGAAAAGATAAAATATATAGAGCAGTCTCTCAATGCATTCTCTTAGAGGGAGAATTATTAAAAGATAATTTCAATTATGTGTGCCAGGAGCAACTCCTTCCCATTTTGTCTGGGTGGGTTTTTTTCTTCAAGACCACATCAAGGCTTTTAAACAGTTATAATTGTATTTATTTTTAAGTGGTCTCCTTGGTATTTTGGTATGAAAATCTTTGCTTTCATCATTATTAAGAACAATAATATTTGTTACACAGCATACTAATTTTTTAGCTGAACAAACTTATTCTCAGAATTCCCATTTGCATTATTCTCCATTTAGTTTTCGTCATTCATGTGTCTTCTTTTTATTTCTTTCTTTTTTCTTTTCTTTTTTTTTTTTTTTTTTTTTTTTTTTTTTTTCCTCTTATCTATTTGAACAGGAGGACTCTGCTGTGTGAAATTAATTAATATCTGATTTCAACTGTATGTGATGATTGTACATTTGTATACTTATTTCTAGGAAAGGAATTAAGCATAAGTAACACTTCAGTTGCATGATTTAGACCAACATCTTATTATAAGCTAATGAAACAGTAGTTTTATTGTGGAAAGCACTGGCAGATAAACCTGTAGGCATTGCTATTCCTATCTAGTGTAACAAATTTATTAAAGACATGAAGTGACCTGAAGATAACCAGATCTACCAGTTTTAAAAAAGTACTTTTTATATGTTGCAATTAGAAAATATCATGTGTTCTGTAATTATCAAATTGTGCCCCATAAAACCCTACTAAGTGTTTGAATCAAAGCCTTAGAAACCAGTCTGTTGTACTTCAAGAAGATCTTTCCTGACCTTAAAGTCATGTCTAAGACAATTAGCCATTATTTCTGTTTTATTTAAATATGAGGAACTCCTGAAATGTCATTAGATAAACGCCTAGTATGAAAATGTGTGCAACTAAAAAATGTATGAACATTATTCCTTCTGACTCATCAGACTTAGTATTGCAGTTGATGGGTCATCATTGTCAACCTCTTGTTTATAACATGAGATGTTCAACCATAGTTATCTCAAAGCTCGGTCCTTTAAAATTTAAAACACTGTTTTTATTTCCTTGATGACAAGAGCTATGTGTGAATATAGGATGAAATTCCCATTTTCCTTTTTTATTTGTTGCTTAGCCACAGTTTGTTCAATACCTCTAAACACGGCAGTCACAATCAGGAATAGTAACGTTATTAAAGTGATTTTTATTTTTTTATATTTTTTTAAATCAACTTTCTGTTCTTTATAGAGCCCCAAAACACTGTTATTACGTACCAGGTGGTGAAGATGTGAAATGAAATATCAAGAATCCTGAAACCCTTCAGGGGGGTTTGGTCTGCAGGAGACCTCATGTGGCTACAACCTCCTGCAGCAAAAGCTTTTATTATGAACAGGTAAGGCAGTCAGCTCAAGTTATTTTTCAGTGTTAAACAAAATGCCTCATCTCTTTAACATCATTCTCCAAGAAATAGAAGTGTCAACAGTTGCTTTTTAGATACAGGAGCAGGAAGAACACTTAATTTCTACATTGTCTTTGAGAAAATATGCTTTTTGCTTTTCTGAGTCCCAAGCATTAATGTGTGACAACTCTTCAACATCTAAGCAACTGCAACATGCCTATTGATTACAAAGGGCCCAATAATTATACTTTAGATTGGGAGAGTATTTAAAGCCTGGAAAGCTCTAAGAACTCCATGAGTGTAACAACCTAAGGCACTGTAAAATCTCTAGGGAGAGTTAATCATCAGTGCACAGCAACGTGCTGTGCAGAATGCACAGTGAAGAGCTTCTGGGAATATCTAATTGGTAATCTTAACCATGTCTCAAAAATTTGGTAGCACATTGTCCATTTCAATTGTTGAGGAAATAGTTTTCACTGCAGCCAAATCTAAAGTGGAAGGACATAAGTTGGTATTACAGTCTAAACTTGATCACCTGAGGTTCATGGTCTTTAGGGAATCTTTAATTTGACTGCTGATGAAGTTTCAAGAGTGTGGTAAAACATCCCCTCACAAAAGTTTACCACCCAGGGTCTTGGATGCTCTTGGGGAGTTCTAAGTGAGGGATCAGGGTACTTTCGGAAGGATAGAATTGAACTGAAGGCCTGCACATTCTCAACAAAATGCTGTAATTGCCTTCTTGACTGTAAGGATAACTCCTACCAGCATCTCCAGCTGGTTTTCAAAATAAAGCTACTAGGTCAAAGCTATTAGATTTATTGTTTTTAATAGCACATCTCACAGGTAAGCACTGGGTATGCTGGCTGTTTCTGCTTCCTGAAAGGAGACAGGAGCACAGTTATTTTGTGTATAAGTTTTGGGTAGAAAAGTGAGATAAGCACCGAGGATTGATTGCTTTCTCTTCATTAAATAGCTCCAAGATGAACTTGTTGGGCAGCCTGGTTCTACCTCTGCACATTTCAGGTTTCAAGATCTGTATGTTGGTTTCACCTTAAGTGTATGCTAAAAAAATTACTGTTGCAAATGAAGAGTAAGGTAAGCACATTGCAAAATATAAAAAATGAATGCAAGGTGGTTTTCATGTACATAAGAATTGACAAAATAGTTCTCATCAAACATTATACAGACAAATGGTCAAATTAGTGGGATCTAATGATGAGAAGTGAAATTGTGGTTATGCATTTGTGGACACTCCACCTGTTAAGATATCAAGAAGAAGGTTGTTTTTTTTTAAATGACATCACAGTATGATTAATTTGCAATTTAATGTGATAGTTCAAATGATATTTTAGAAAATGTAAGTTTCTACAATTATTTTTAAATCCTTTTTTTTTTTTTGCAAAAAGTGTTAAATCACCCAGGTTATTAAAGGTAAATATCACCTACATGGAATTCTTGTTGGAAGGGCCAGAAGCTGGACCATTTTTCTCTATGCATTATGCCAGATGCATGATTAAAATCTTGTGTAATACCAGAAAGTTTTAATACCCAGGGAAAGTTATGATACTGTACTTCATTTTAGGTTTGGGGAAAATTCTTTAGTCTTTCTTCCTCATTCAACCTTTATGACAGTTAGTAATAATTATATTTTATCTTTTTTGGTTTAATTTTAGCTTCTTTTGTATTGGAAGGACAAGTTTTTCATTTCAGCTCACCATCACCTTCTGAAGGGAAAGAAGTTTTATGACATAGTTTTATGACTGGCCTGGGGGAAGCAGAGTTTATTTTGGCCAATTGAAATAACAGTTACTGTCAGACACACAAATATAAACACTCTTGCTAGTTAGCTCCACAACCCAGATTAAGGTAATACCAGTTCAGTTACTCAAAGAACTTGTCTTTGAAACAGAACATTGTTTTAATTAAAAAATAAACTCCAGAAATATTGAGGTCCTGGAGCAGGTCCAAAGGAGGCAACTGGGCTGGTGAAGGGACTGGAGCACAGATCCTATGAGGAAGCTGGGGAGGGAGCTGGGGGTGTTGAGGCTGGAGAAGAGGAGGCTCAGGGGAGACCTCATCACTCTCTACAACTCCCTGAAAGGAGGTTGGAGCCAGGGGGGGGTTGGGCTCTGCTCCCAGGCAACTCTCAGCAAGACAAGAGGGCACAAGAGGTCTCAAGTTGTGCCAGGGGAGGTTTAGGTTGGACATGAGAAAGAATTTCTTTAGGGAGAGGGTGATCAGCCATTGGAATGGGCTGCCCAGGGAAGGGGTGGATTCTCCATCCCTGGAGATATTTCAAAAGAGCCTGGATGTGGCACTCAGTGCCATGGGCTGGGAACCACGGGGGGAGTGGAGCAAGGGTTGGACTTGATGAGCTCTGAGGTCCCTTCCAACCCAGCCAATTCTGTGATTCTAGGATTCTATGAACTCATATTCCCTCTTGCTTTCCATGACTATAGTCTGATCTGCAGCTACCATTGCACCCATCTGCCAACAAGAGTAAAAAAAAAAGATACAAATTTAAGTCTTGTAGCACTGCATATCTCACAGTGGTTCACCACAGATATGCTATTCTTGTCCCCATTTATGTTATGCTAAAACAGTGTTGATGGCAGTCATTTAGAGCAATTTAGATTGTCTTAAATATTTGTATACAGGATTCCCATCCCTTTCCTTGATAAAGTCTTAGATAAGAGACAAAATTAACCGTGATACTTACTTGAAATTATATGAGCCAAGAAAGAAACTATTAAGCGGTCCTAGGCTTCATATTTGTTATATTTCTACAGTAGATTAAATATAATTCCCAACATTTATATTAATGTGATCTATTTCTGAAACAGAGAACTAGTTAGTCACACACGTATGACATACACATACATTCATATGATTTTTTCTGATAGCTTAAAAAAAAAATCAAAAAACTCGCAGTAGTTTTCCTGTTTTCTGATCCAGATTTGCAACCTTGTGGATGTCAATAATCTTATCTATTCCAATGCAAATATCTTGTGGTTTGTGTGCACAAAAGTCTCATTATTAATACAAACTGGATGAAGCAGTTGTGGTTTTCACATGGAGACACTGTGGATCACAAAGGCCTGGTTTATTTAGCTTTCAGATGTGTGACCAGCTAAATACCTTTACATAAATTTTTCTCCTATATAAATTTTTTGCTTGGTCATTGTTACAAGATATTGCACAAAAGCCTCTTTTGATTTATAAATCAAAATACATCAGAAATAAAATCCAGGGCACCTGACAAAGAGCAACAGGTGACATTGTAATGAGTCTCAGGCCATTCATGCTGGCAGTTATGTAAGACATTCATATACTCCATCATCAGAAAGTGTACAAAACACCTCATATTTCCTAGCTTCCCGTGGCTGTAATTTTCTGTTTGCTTAAGAATTAAAGTCAAATGGAAAATTTAAATAATAAATATTATGGGTTTTTATTGTGGTGTTTTCCTTGTCTTTTCATTTAGATGTAATCATGGTAACGACATACTGAGGGCAAACAAAATTAAACCAGTTGGGTGAATTAGCTCAGCAAGTGTTGCTTCACAGGAAAGTCTTTATCTACTCTTCCCACAGACTGTGTGTGCATAATTGCAGGTAAGCACACTGGCTAAATTTTCTTCAATAGAACAATTATAACAGAAATTATAATTAAAGATCTGATATTACACTCATGACCAGGTATTTGGGTCAAAATTGTACGTGGACTAGCTTGAAGTGTGTTCAAAAAATGTATTTGATTAAATTTATATTTTATTGCATCCCTTCAGGGGTATGATTATGCAGCCAAAATTACCCAGTTAATGCCAAGATGATGCCTATAAAAAGTGGTTATTTTTATTAAGTACTTCAGTGTTTGAGTGCATTTTTTTTTTATATTAAGATATTGTTCAAAGTAAAGCTTATATGGGCATATCTGTACCTATCTCTAGCTCTATTATGTCACTGTGCTTGTAAAATTTTATCAAAAATAAATACGTGTGTGTGTGTGTGTGTGTGTGTGTGTGTGTGTGTACACCAGAACATAAATTTGAGGTATCTATGACCTTGTGAAAGGCTGTGGCAGAATCAGGAACCTAATTACCATCTGTCACAACAACAATCTCTTGTAAATGTCAGTGCTGCTATTCACAGTGGGAAGGAAGACATCTCTGAGTCTAGGATTGCATCAGTTTTCATGGTAGCTGATAAGACAGAAGCTCATTTGTCACTGCTGAAAACACAAATCAGGAGGAAGGACTAAACCTTTTGTGCAATACGTTCATTGAGACCATTTCTGGCTAAATACACCAGAGAACAGGAAAGGTACTCAGAGGGCTCTATAGAGATGAATTTTATGGTAGTTTAATAGAGCACCAAAAAGATTCAGATTTTGAAAAATGCTTACAGAGCAGAAATACATCTGAGGATTTAGTAGACAATATGCCCAGCTATTTGGCTGCTACACCATGTTAGTGAGGCCTTTGTAAATTTTAAAGGAAAACTGAAGTTCTTCTAGAATAAGAACACTGCTGGTGACAAACGTATATTGCATATTACACATATTTTTGTGAAACTTGTGTTCCAAAAAAATGTTATATAGTTATTGCTGAGAAGTATTTGCTAACATAGGAGTGTCTGTGTGGACATTTTATCTTGTTTTCATAAATTTTCTGTTCAGGGACATAAGTCTTGATTTTGTGTATTTTATAAGCTGTGTCACACACACACAAAAAAATCTACAGAACATGTTGGAAGACTTCGGTGGTTTACTTAAAAATTGGGATTTCTTGTATTTAAAAGAACATGAAAATTAGAAACACAAATGACTCCAGCCTGAATGTAAGGACTCAGTTCTGCACAAGCCTGGTAGATTTTGTCAGCAGTTTGTTTCTTCCATGTACGTGTGTGTCTGTGTGAGAAAGTGCTTAGAATCTTGGCCAAAAAATCAACATACTTGCTTTTTCCTTCAGCTGAATCTTTCTGATCATTGCACCTGTGTTATGAGTTGCTGTTTTCCTGTATTCTCTTTGAATATCTAACAAGTGTAGAGAAGCTTGAGATTTTTTTCCTTCAAGGATCAGTGAGGGGGGAGGAATTTAGGAAGATTTAAAAAAAAATGACTGACTATTAGTAGATGAGAAGGTTTCCTAACTCTTTTGTGCATCACCAGAGGGATTTTAAGTGTCCTTTTGATATGAAATCCTTAAAATGTTTTGAGAAACACCTGCATTTTTTTTCTGAGCTTCTCATTCTACAAACCTAACAAGTGTTTAATTGGGAACACACTTCTTCAGAGGTTTCAGGGACAGATAAAAACTTCTGACTTATGGACAGGGGAGTCCTGGTATTAATTTTTTTTATAACCTGTGACTGGTATTTGTAAGATTGATCTGACAATGTCTGAGCTGGAAAATAGTGCTTTAATTTTACCCTCTTTGAAGAAGTTTAGTTTAAATTCAGAAATCAAAGGAGAGACTTCACTATGCAGTAAAATATTTGTGATTGAAGGGGATATGTAAAATTCATAAACAAAAGGATACCATTATAGAAAAATAGCTTTAAGAACTGTGAATAGCAGGAAAATAAGAATTCTGATGACCTAAATTCTTGAGTTAATTATGGAAGCCAGCTCCTGTAGTTACAAATGCAAGACTGTATTGTCTAGATTCAGAGATGTGGAAGTGCCTAACTCCCATTGAATTAAAATGAGAATTAGGCTCCTAATTACATTTCAGAGTCAGGGATGAAGTGATTTGGGCAGCATTTGGTGTTATTAGTGTGGAACTTCTGTCTGCTCAGTGCAATTATTTTGCACTTACTCTGTCTACGTAACAATAAACCTCTGGCCACAGCAATCATTTATTGTCTGCAAATGCTCTATGACTTTACCATTTTGAAAGAAAAATATTTCAAAAGGAAGAAGCCCTGTTAAGAAAGCATATTTATGATTTGAAGAAAAAATATTCTTCTCCAAGTTGCATTCCCGTTTTCCTTAGATTGTTTGTAGCATTTTTGACCATTACTGCAGAGTCAGACTTAGAATGCAGAGGGAGTAAAGTGACTGTATATTTGTAAGGCCTATCATTAAATCTTTGCTCTTAAAAATAATTGGTTCTTTTAATCTATAATGGAACATGGACTTACAGGCTGTCTGTGATTAAAATTAGACCTTATTTGTCTTTTAATATGGTGCTATGTTCATCTCTAATTGAGAAGGGATCGATGCCAGCACTGTGATGGGCAGTAAGCTTATCCAACATGACTGTGATAGATTTCAGGGAAGAGAGACTTTGCTGTTTCTGTGTACAAGTGGGACGAGCAGACCATATCAGCAACATTTAATTATTTTGTAGGTAATTATTCATTGGACAGACACAAGTTTCAGAGTAGAATTGGAATAGAAGGAAGACCAATACAATTACCATTTGGCTAAGTACACTGTTTGCACTGGTAGATAGAAAGTCATAATGAGCTTTTCATTACATTTGAATAAAGGAATGGTTGTTTTAGTAATAAGGGCTCAGACTAATGCTTAGTTTAACAGTACTGACTCTGAGGAAAAGGAAAAAGGAATGAACAAACGAAAAACCAAACAGAAACTAAATAATAGATCACATGGTCCTGTGAATATAAATATGTCCAAACAGGTTAAGCCTTCTCCAAAGTGGTCTTACTTTTCTGTGGGTACTGCTTTGCTCCCACAGGAAATATTAGAAGGAGCTACTGCCTTCAAAACCAGAAAGAAATAAATCAATTAATCCTCCCAATTGTTATGCTTTAATAATTTATATAATTTCACACAACTTGACCAGTCTTATTTTGAAATGTGTTTTTATATATGAACTATTGTTCAGGATAACGTGAAGTAAAGTAAATCTATTTACCACGTTTTCTGTCCTCTGCACTGTAAACAATTGGTAGCTTTATGCTACTTGCTGAGCTATAAATATGAATATACTGCCAGTGATACTATCAGATGAGATACTTTTTATTAGCAACATCAGTGAACTGGAAGGACTATGACCAGAGAAGGTATTATTTAACCTTTAGATTTTTCATCATTTTATTTTTAGAGAGCATATAATGGTGAGTTGAGTACTTTTTTTTTTTTTTTTCCGTAAGTTCAAATAGCTTTATTAGAATGGACAAGCTAATAAACCAAATGTGGTTTGTTTTTGTTTTTTTCTTCTCTGGGAGAGATTATGCTTGTTCAGAGTTTATTTTCTGTTTATTTCTGAGTATTCTTCAATCACAGTCTACCAAATATATCTTTTTGTCTAGCAGCAATATCCACTGACATTACAATTATCATCTTCTTGCTTAGTACAATGTGCCATTTGCTTTTTGTACCTTTATACACTGCCCAGCAGATAATCCTGAAATTTTCATTCACCTTAGGAAATAAGAGTCACTAGGACTCATATAACTTTTGCTAATTTTTATTTTTGAGGTAATACTGATATCAAGTTACTTTGTACTCTTTGTAGTGATGCAGATGTCATTACTCCACCTTAGAAGCACTATTTTCATCTCCAAACAGTCGTGGCAACATCTTATTCCAGCTGGTTGCACTATACTTCATGTTAATTTGAGTAAGAGAGCAAAGAACACTAGCCATGATAATACTTTGAGCAGTAATATGCTAATTAGAGTCAGCATTAAAAGGATCAAACTGCTACTTTCCCTTCAAGCAGTTGTATTTACAGGATATTGAAATGGTGATTGCTAGAAATTACTCTGTCTTTTTTTTTTTTTGGTGTGTGTGTGTGTGTTGCCCAAAGACACATCAAAAAAAAAAGTCACACAACGAGTGTACAAATGTGTATAGATGAAGAAATAATATTTCAGGAACCATTTTAAAAAAACAGATAATTAGTTCCATAGTTTTTCATGACTTAGTTGTCAAATCTAAGAATACTGTTGGTATTAATGTCTTTATCAAGTTGAATACTGAAGATTTAATTGTTTTCTAAAGTCACCAACTTCATGATAGTCATTTATCACAGTAACAGCAACTGATTTAATTTCTTAGAAGAATAAATTATCTTCTACTACTCTTCAAATAAAAATAATAATTAAAAAAACCCCAACCCCAAAACATTTCTAAAAAGTCAAAGTTGCCTCTGATGTCAACCAGAATAGCAATTTGTTGATGTCTAATATCAGCAAGCTTGATAGGTCACTATAAATTATTACAAAATATCTCTTAACAGTGTGGAAATCCAGTCTTGAGACTGCTATGACATGAAATAAAATCTGGTATATTCAAATTGGATTACAACTTGTAAACCACCTCTCAGGTGATGAAGGTAAAGGTGAAGCATTCCATAGATGCCAAACAGTTGTGTCCTACTCTCTTTGGTCTTGGCTTTTTTTTTCTTTGTTTGTTTGGTTTTTTCCCCCACAAGCAATTCCTCCAGTTTCCTTATTAGAACAAGACACTATTCTTTGGTCTTCATTGCTCAGAGTTTGTAAACTCTTACTTTACATGAGTTAATATCTATGTTTTAAATCAAGCTAAGGTAGTGCAGCATCTTAGAGCTCTAAAGTCAAAGACTGGGTCTCTGAAAATCTTGGAAACTATTTGAAATTTTTCAAGGTTATACTTATTTAAAAATAGTACTTCTTATGTATTGTATTCACACGTGCCATTAACCCAGCTTCTGAAATGAGAGATTGAGCCATTGGCATAAAAAAACTCTGCCAAATTAAGGTTTGGTGTCCTTGATAGGGCAGGGATGAAGATTGGTTGATCTCTCTTGTCAGTGTAGTACTGACCCCACTACCTACATTTAAGATGCCTGAAAGGGGAAGTGTGCAGTTTAGAACTGACTTTTGGCAGATTAATTACCAACTCCTGAACCTGATTGTGTTTCATATGCTGTTTCCTAGTATTAATTCCCTGTAGTACATGGTTGAATGCACATGTACTTGTCAGTTTTCTTTTATAAAAATTAATTAATAGGAGATGCATGTATGAATTTTAACACGTTCACTAATTTTTCCCATATTTATTTTACTTTGTTCTAAGAAATTCTTGCTTAGAATATGGTGGACTTCCAAATAAAGTGGACTGTATCAAGGTACATTCCCTGTCTATCCAAATTAAACCTGCAGTATACATATATATATCTACATATGAAAAAAAGGAAAAATTAAAATGTAACACTTTTCTAATAATAAATATGCGGAAGAGGTTTTTTTTTTAAATTACTTTTATACATAAATTGAGTCCAAATTAAATGTCAAATATACTTTGGTGTAAGAAGTTTGAAATATGTGATAGTCCTCAGAGAAACTGTAAGCACTCAGATCTCACAGTCATATTGTTATTTGCATAATCATCTGCACAGTAAAGCTACTGAAAACTTCAATGTGAAAAGCATTCATCTCAGAAAGGAGTTTGCATCTTCTATAAAATATGAAGCATATTGACTTTTTTTTTTTTTTTTTTTTTTTTTTTTTGCCTTGAGAAAACAGAGTACTGCAATCCATTTCCAACATTCTTCTACTTTAGCTGTGGTAGACAAAATGTAAAATGAATGTTGACATATTTGTTTAGCATCCCTGAACAGATTAAACTGCTCTAGAACTACTTCGGTAATCAGCCTTGAAAAATATAAACTAACATCACATCTCTGGGTAGATTAAATTGTTTTAAAAGTTCTCCATTAATCAGCTGAGCAGTAAGTGTGGAAAAAACCCAGCACATTCTTTGCAGATATGCTGAATTCACCTGCTAATAATACCCAGTTTCACCACCTACTGTCATTGTTCTTATACATGTTTAGTTAAGGAACTGTTTTCAAATGTTACTGATATCAAAGATCATCTTAAGTCGTGACCAGTTGAAGACAAGCCTAGAAATTAATCCATTCAGGAATAGCTAATATCCATGATACAGTAGTGGTTTTGTGTTCTTTTTTTTTAATTTTTTTTTTTCCTTTGTCTTTTTCTTGTTCCTGAGGACAGATAGTTGGCATTAGTCTTCACATACAGAAGTGTTCCAGAGGATGCTTGTGGCAGTGATGTAGCTGTTTTAAGTGGGAATGGATGGGGAGACCAGGATCAAGAAGAGAGAGGTTCTTGAAACCTTTCCAAAAGTAAAAATAAGACCAAAAGATTCAATACATTATGCTCTCTGCCACTCAGAAATAATTAATAAAATGAGGCAACTTGATTCTCTCCTGATTTGATCTCACTCTGTTCATAGTCTGTTGGTAGAAAATGGAAGAGGATTTAACACACCAGAATTACTGGTAGCAGTTAAAGAAATGATTATGATTTTAATTTTGTATTATATAAAGAGTCTTGTGCTCAGGACCTGATTTATTTATGCTGAGCAGCTGCACATAATCCCTAATATCATGTAAGAAGTTTGGAGTCCTAAAGAAAGTCATCTCAGTTGAGTTCAGATGCTCCAGCTTCTATACATCCTTCAGGCAGACTACTCGTGCTAGGAATGTCAAAATCAAAAACCTTTAAAAATTTTTTATCTGACTAAATTTCTTCTTGGTGTGATCAGATGTTGTCCCCTCTCAGAAAAAGTGCTATTTTGAGTGCTTGTTGTACAAGTTACCAATTGTGAAGCTAAATTGAGTAATAGTGACTTGTGGTAATGTCATGCTGGAAAACCCCACAGGCTTTGAAGTTTCAAGAGCTGTAGAGAATTATTGAAGCTGACTTGTACTCACTGGGCACCAAGAATTCTTCAGGGATAGTTGTAGGAAGTGACCTTAGACATGTGATTATCTTCATGGAACACAGTTATTCTCAATTCAGTACAACTATTTTGATTCTTGTAATTAAAGCCTGTAGGCTGGGATAAAAAAACAATCCCAAACCATGGGTAATAGTAGTGAGGCAGAGCAATCCCACACCTGAGTTCAGTCAGTGGAACTGGACTTGTGGCCTCGTCAGGCTGGAGGGGCTTCAGCCATTTCTGACACCACGGAGAAGCCACTGTTGGAAGGCTTGGGCCCCACGTATTTTTAAGGCTTCAGAGAGTTCTCCACAGTCTCAGCAGTGCAGTGGCAGTTTTATCATCCCACCTTGCTACATCCCATCATTGGACCCCAATTCTGTCCCATATTTCAGAATCATATATATTCTGTAAATTTAAAGAGGGCTCCTGTTCCTTGGCCTATAAAAGCAACTGCTTCAGGACTGCACTAAGTCCTTACCTTGTTTTTCCAATATGTGTCTAAGCACAACCACAACACCTTCCTGTTCTGCTCTAAGAGAATTCCCCATCTCTAGTTCTTGGCTGCTCACCTCCTGTCCAGCAGTGTCAGGTAACTTTATGGTGCACACTCATTCTTTTTTAGTGGCATACTATTCACAGACCCACAAATATCCCTTGTTGAGACAAACTTTGTTCATCTCAGGGTCTTATTTATACTCTAGCCCCTTCCTCCAGGGTCCTCCCTGGCTCCTCCCGAGAAGGGTTCTGGTGTTTTTCCACTCTTTTCCAGTACTTTTCCACCATGCCTTTTGGTAAACAAGGAGCTTCCTTAGTGCATTCCTTTCTTATCAGCACATTAACTTCGCCAGCTCCCAGGGGTTATATTGTTGGTCAGGACTGCTTAGGTGCTAAGTGTTTTGAACTTATTCTAACCACTGACCATGCTAATTCATGTAGTTAAGATTGCAGGCAAAGCAGCAGGTACCTAATCCTAGCAAGTTAGTGTTGCCAGGAGTTATTGGTATTTTTCCAAGGGGAACACACTTGTTATTTAAACTACAGTAAAGTTATACAACACCTAGTGTTACTGCAAGGCAGTTTGAACTCTTACTGAAGCGGCACCACTGAGGGGGATAAAATATGCAGAGACTTCATATCAATTCATTATGCATGTCAAAAAATTCTAGCACTAGTACATCATGGTTGGAAATCTTCCTTTAGAAGTCATTTACATAATTTTTATTAATGATAATTTATATGAAAATGTATGCATTTTAGGATTTCTAATGTGTCTAGACTGGATTGTGGGGTTTTTTTCCCAAATCTAAAGCAGTATTTTAAAGAGATTCCAAGACAATAAAGCTTGTGAAAATGAAAAACAAACAAAACCTCCCAGAACCAAACCAAAACAAATCAAAAACAATAAAAGAAACAAACAAAAGCCACAAAAGGAAAAAAAAAATCCCTCACAAGAAACCACACATAACTAAATCCCCTAACAAACCATGAAACCATATACAAAAATATAGAATCTATAAATATCTAATTATTTTGAAGGAGACACCACAGTAGGTTATTTGAATAAGGTCTCTATGATTCAGTGTATATCATTGCTTCCCTAAGCCCAAGTTTTAGAATTTTACAGTGATACATGTTCTCTCTAAGGACTGGTTATATTCATTTTAAAGGTAATTACAGAATTTTTAACTTAAAATCTTTAAAGTTCTTCCTTGGTGAAGTATTGCTGTTGCTGCTCAAACCCCGAGGCCAGGGAGTGGCCTGAGCTGCCTGGTACCATTTGGATCCCCCAGAGATGTCACAAAGTCTGTGTGAGCAGCACTGTGTGCCAGGCTGCCAGCTCTCCTCCTGCCATCTCTCTCTAAACTTGCCACTAACACGAGCAGTCCAAGGGATGTCCTGCCTGCTCCAGAGAAACACAGGTCAGCTTCAGCCTGAGATAGCTGCTGTGTCCTTCAGGGAAGGAGCATCTCTGTGTCACCATTGTCACAGGGGCTCTGCTCACATCTTGGGGCTGGGTAACCGTAGGGGTCCTTTTTCCTGAGCACATTGGTGGTAGCACGAGTGAGCAGTGTAGGACTGATAGCTCTGGTTCTTCTGTGTAAGACTGCCTGGAAGTGTCCCAGTGAAATAGCCAATGTCTTCACTTTGATTATTACATTAACTCCATTCCTGAATTAAAGGAAATTAATTCAGAAACAGAGTCAGTGTTAAAAACAATGTTAAATATGTAGCCGTTAACCACTAGAGGATGCTTCTTTACAACTATTAATAAAGTAGGTGAATCTCATAGGTCATTATATGGCTGTTAAATTTTGGTAAACGTTCTTTCAAATATCAATTCTAATCCTGCAGATTTAGAATCTATTCCTATTAGATCTAAAGTAAATACACCTCTGTGGACTTCCATTAAAGCTTTCATTTTACTTTCTTTTGCCCTTGAGTTGCAATAACACTACTAAGTGGTAGTTCTTCATTACTGCCACTGTATGCACAAGGTCTCATTCACACCATACTTCTAATTGCAGTTGTTTTAAAATAAGAACTTCTACTAGAGAAAACAGTAATCAAGCCCAAATCCCAACATTTCTGCCCCAGTAGGAGTTTTTTCTTTGAATTTCTAATTAAAAAGCTTTTACAGAAAGACAGCTTGAGTCTGACGCTGTCAGCTCTCCCCTTGGC
Organism: Heliangelus exortis; assembly: GCF_036169615.1. Classification (NCBI taxonomy): domain Eukaryota; kingdom Metazoa; phylum Chordata; class Aves; order Apodiformes; family Trochilidae; genus Heliangelus; species Heliangelus exortis. The sequence goes on along the minus strand of NC_092436.1, from coordinate 14,100,278 downwards.
CTTGATGCCTACCAGGGGAAAAAAAATTAAAAGGAAGTGAGAGGATTTTACTTTTAAAGAAGCTCCAGTTTCTTGAGACATTTGTATTCAGATATTGCTCTCTCATGGGAGCACAGCTCTACCCTTCAAATCAAAAAGAAATAATAAAACACATCAGGAACAGTGGACCTCAGACATTCTCTTTCCTTGTCTTGGAATGTTATTTCCATATAGAAAGCCCCTCTAATGGGACACTGGTAAATGGTATGGAATTTTACCCTTGTGGAATCTTCTCCAGAAATTGGGTTTTTGCTTAAGCAAACAGCAAGCCCTGCAGCAGGGAAAAAGCTCTTTGGCTGCCTGTTGAAGAGGCTTGCAAAAATACAGGTCAGCCTGCACTGGTCAGTGAAGTCAGTCTGGTGTTGACTGAAAAAAGAATCATTTCCCCTCAGCTGGATGTTGAAGCAACGTCTTAAAGTCCAAATTTTAAATGTATTTCTAAAAGGGATCATAGAATCCAGCAGTTTTCATTAAGTACAGATTTCACTAATGTCTATCAGAAACTCATTTGGTGTTTGTGCTTCTAGGCATCTGTCTAATCTAAGGATAAACTAAGAATCTAGACAAATGGAAAGAAGATAAAGGTTTTTTTTCTTTAGACTTTTTTTTAATGTTTGGAAGCTCCTCAGTGGAAAGATGCTATCAATATGAACTCTTGTCTCTCTCATTTGGATGCATTATGCCCTGAGTAACTAAGCAATCATAACTCATTTTTACTCTGAGCTGTATGACAGTAATATATTCTGTTACCTGTAGTAACTTTTATAGAAGACTGTGCCTCCCTACAAGCACAGATTTAATGTACAGGAATGGCTGTTCAATGCGTGTTCCATGCTCACCCTGCTCTTCCCTTCTGTCTCAAGAAGGGAATTTCCCTTTACACATTTCTGTTTCTTTTATCCTTTTGTTTCTGAACAATTCATAATTTTTAATCACTCTTTATGAAAGAACAAGAATCCTCATTTTATTAATGGAGAGGTTAGATGGGGCTGAAGTTCCATCTGCCACCTGCTCTGTCATTTTGCCTAGTGTAGTATATAGGTCAAAATATTTTGTTGCCTTAAATTGTAGGATTTTTTTAAAATTAGGTTATAGACCTTTTTAGTTATAACAGGTTGACAGGTGATGATCAATTCTTTGCTATCTTTCTGTTCTGATATAGAATTGACTCTAGTGCATTACAGAAGATAAAACAGCTCAGTGAATTACACTTCCTCTCCATTATGGAGTGAAAAAAAATGGTATAACCAAAACTCTAGAGTGAAAGTCATGGTAGTTGAGACTTCTCTAAGCACTCAGTTCATGATTATTCAGGAACTATTCACGTGTACATCAAATTGAAATCTTTGAACTTCTACCATTGTATGATCTCATGATGATATTTTTCAATTACCTATAGGATAGATGTTAACTTGTGTATTTCTTCTCCTTTGTAGAACTGGTGGACATACTTCCTATAAACCATTCACAATTCCTTATGCTGTTTATTTTGCTAACTCTTGATCTGCCTCTTTGTACTTAATACAGACTCTTAGAAAGAGCTGTGTGCAACTCTTACAATTTCTATTGGATCTGACACAATGATTTTATTTTCCTGTGTGAGAAATGTCCAGTTCCTACAATCTGTTTCAATCTGGAAAAACTTCCAGGCTTTCACAGGGGGTGCATTATGGAGACAGCATGTTTATAGCCTTTGGACAAGTGTAAATCAAACTAAAATGAATTAGGAAATTAGAATCACAATATCATAGAATGGCAGAGACATCTCCCACCAGACCAAGTTGTTCAAAGCCTCCTCAAGCCTGGCTTTGGGTATTTCCAGGGAAGGAACAACTTACCTTCCACAACTTACCTTTTGGGCCACCTGTTCTAGTGTCTGACCACCCTCCCGGTGAAGACTTTCTTTCTAATATCCAATCCAAATCTCACCTGTTAAAGTTGCAAATTCTAAGCCCTCATCCTATGGTTCCACGCCCTTGTAAAATGCCTCTCTCCAGCTTTTCTGTTGCCCTTTTGGGTATTTGAAGGCTGCTGTAAGGTCTCTCTGGAGCCTTCTCTGCTCCAGGCTGAATTCCCCCAGCTCTCTCAGCCTCTCTCCATAGGAGGGGTGTTCTTCAAAGCCCTCACCTGGACCTGCAGGAGCAGATCCATGTCTGCCTTAAATCTGAGACCCCAAAGCTGAACACAGACTCCAAGTGGGGTCTCATGAAAGCAAGGTAGATGAGGAGAATCACCTCCTTTAACCTGCTGGCCAGGCCCCTAGAAATTCTTGATCCACTACATTTCTTTACCAGTTAAAAAAATCAATCAAAAAAATACCTGTAAAATTACTCTGGGGATTTTTGATTCACAAAGCATGTATCAACAGTTCTTTTTATAATAATTACACATATGTATGGATATCTAGATATTCATATATGTATATAAATATTTAATACCAGGCCACTTGATTTTTTACCTCCTAGTATTACTAGTGCTTTCGTAACAGTAAGAACTTTTCTTCTGGCTTTTCATGCAGTAGGACCAGGACCCCAACGAGTAGCTAGGTTCTGGCTCTTGTTTTACCACTCTTGTCAGAGCTTAAATTACATACTCTCTTTTTTTATCATAGTAAGAGCTTTCCAGGGTTCTTGAAACTACATGTGTAGCATAATATCAGCTTTTCCTATTTCCTATAATGTGTAATGTAATATTCAAAAATCTTTTGAAAATAGAACAAAGCACTGAATACTAAATACTGATGGAATTGTAAGTGTATTAATGTTATCTGAACTGCAGGGTGAATTCTGTTAAATTAAACTGGATGCTAGCAAGATAGCAAAGTTGTGAGAACCAGTTCTTTAGAACACAACAGACTGCTTTAAAATTGAAGGGAAGGAGGGCTCCCTATTAAGCAAAAGAAAGTTCAAAATGCTGTTTCTCCCTCTCTGTGGAAATATCTATGCCAACTTTGTCATTTTTCTTTATTTTTATATGTAGGACATATAGAAATTGCTACCCAAGGAAAAAGGCATTATTCTTGTGGGGTGGTTTTAATTAATATTTTCAAATTTTTGAAACATTTCCTGGCCTTGTTCCAGATGCCTTATATGTTAGTACCAAAACATTTTATTCTAGTAACACAAACTCTAATTGAGAGTGAAGGCACCTGAATTCTCAATGGCACTGGGGGGAAAATGCTCCAAAGGCCCAGTAAATGTATGCATTTTGTGTTTTAGGGGAATGGCAGTGCAATTACTGTATGACCCTTGCTTACCAACCATTTTAACCTCAAATTAATGTGTGTGGCAGTGCTCCCAGAATGACCTTGATGCAGTACTGAATGTTTTGCATTTTTTAACAGGCTCAAACAGATACAAAAAAATGTAATCCCAGTTAATGGAATATTATATCCAAACCTTATTTGACATTTTATAAATTGTATTTAGAGAAAACTTCTGTCTTTTCCAGTATATCAAGTCAAATCCCTCTAGTCAGACCAGAGCACTTTATGTATTGCACTGAGCAGCTGATCACTTATTAGTTTGTACATAGAAAGATGCTATTTAAAGGCTTAAAAACTCCCTTGAAGTAAAATTGTACCCTCCAGCTAAAACCTGAAACAGTGCAAATAGTGCACACAGGGTTCTGTATGGTCTTCAGTGGCAGACTGCTGTTTCTTGAGATTACTCAGAGGCATCTCCATCATCAGTTGCATGAGCCAAACTTTTGTGGATTAATACTTTTGAAAACTTCAAATGCTGTACAGTGCTATCAGGGCGATGGAGGAGCTGATCTCAAAGTCCACTATTAAAACTTCCCTAAAGGAAATTTTCATTAGAACTTTGTACATGGACAGTTCAAAAGACTTGGTTATTGATTTTTTTCTCAGAAGTCCTCTCTCTTTTCTCGTATTGTTCAATATTTTCACAGAATTCAAAAAACCACAAACTGTGGGAGCAGAAGATTCCAGCTAGGATTTTATGCTGTTCATTTGATTTCTTGAGGCCACATCCTTCCCATGTCCTTGTCAACACTACAAGGAGAGAAGCTGTACTGGAAGATTTGCTAAAAGGCAGAAGCAATTTCACAGCAATCTAAAAAAAATCTGACCTTTCCACATACAGAAAATCTCTCTTAAGTAAATAACCTTTTCAGCTGTAAAATTTTACTAAGACATTCATTTATCAAAAGCAAAGATAAAAATCACTGTGTTTATCTCTTCCCCATTTAAAAACTGCGTTAAAAAGAACTTACCACCAGTGCATGTGGAATTTAATTAAATGCCTCTAACAAACAAAATACTTTTCTGTTTAAATGGAACTGTTGATTTGAAGTTGGTGATGCTGGAAGATGATCAATTAATTAATACCATCTTCACTTCCTATCCTTATTCCTATTACCGTGTGTGTGATGAACTTCATTAAGCCTCAGCTGCATTTTGAGGATACACAGTAGTTAAAAATTAATAGGGCTGATAAAGAAGCTAATGAATGAGCAGTGTAATTATTTCTGTTTAAAGAAAAGCATGATCTACTTGATCTTTATGAAAGATTGAAGGTCTTCTAATTGCTGGGTGCTTACATACCACATTGATGGCTGACAAGGCTGACATTTTCTCACTTTTCACTTGATTTTGCTGAACACATTTTGAAATTAAAAAACTCAATATGAATACCTTTTTTAAGGTGAGGGGTACCACACTTGATGTTGAAAAGAGATTTTTTAGAGCCTTTTTAAAGACTTTTTTGTCTTTTCATACATTTTAGTTTATTCCAATTTATTCTATTCATGGTCTATATCATCCTTCCTTATAGGACTTCTGAAGTCCTAAGCTCTCAGACTTCAGAAGAACATTTAAATTAGGCACTTACCATAAAAAAAAAAAATATTCGGGCCATTCTTATTCAGCAAGACAAGTAAGCACAGCTAATTTCCTGAATGTGCTTAAATATTTATTTCCAAAAAATTTCTATACATAGATGAGTTTTGCAGCATAGAAATGTAATATAATATGAAGGACATTTAGTATACTAATAATAATGTTTCAAGTACCTGCTTGGTGGATGGGTTTTAAAACTGCTCTCCAGTTAATGGGATATCACAGAAGGAAGGGGAGCTTGTCCGTGTCTATCAGATCTCAATATTTCAGAATTTTCTCTTTTTTCTTTAGTAGAACACTTCTCTGCACAATATGACTTTAGTTTTAACTCTGCTCCTATTTCGTTTGCATTCTTGTTCAAAATAGAGATTAATAAACTCAGATCCAGACTCGTGCACAGGCTCTGCCTGCAGAGAGCTGCTCTTCCTCACACCTCAGCCAGGCAACAGTCTCTGGAACACAATGGGAAACGCAGTGTATGAAAAAAAGGAATCTTCAACCCTGGTGATGACACTGCAGTTATTTTACCAAGACTAAAACAGGAGACGAGAAGACTCTGATCTGTTAAAACACGGGCCCTAAATCAGTTGCTGCATTTGTACAGTGACACGAGGGAGCTTACAGTATGTTGATGGGAGAGCCAGATACAGGATGAGAGTTTTGTGAAAACCTTAGCAGCAGATCTGCACTGCACAAAATTGAGGTCAACCACACACAAGTGTGGGCCACTGGAATCTAAGGTACAAAACAGTGAAATCCTATTTTTGCTCCCATATTCAGAAATCAGCTCCAAGATTTCTTCCTTGTCTTTGGCTTCCTACCAGTGTTTCTGTGGCTCGTTACACAGTCCTTGCCTTCACATTCTGGCAGAGGGTCTCTCTGGAGTGTTTAAAAAGGAGGCCAGCTCAGAAGGCCTATTCTCCAGTCATCTGTTCAGATAATTGTTGATGAGATGGCTCCTTGTCAGTTTCTCTTTCCTAGCCAGCATTTTATCTCAATTTGTGCCATAAATTGCCCCAAAGCCAGCTTGTAAAAGCCAGCTTACACTTTGATCCATAGCCTGTGTTTTCCTCTTTTTCAGTGATCACATCTACCTAGCTTGGTATGAAACACCTAATATTAAAGTTTATTTCTGTATTAAGATAGTGCTCAAGAGAATAAATTGATTCTGAGAGTTAATGCATACTCTTTCCTCTCCTTAATAAAAGCATTTTTACTTAGAGCAAGGTGAGGTAAAGAGGGCATCCCATTCAGATTAAAATCCATGTCAGCTCATTGCTTTCAGTGAGTCTTAGTAGGTTCTTGCCTGTTCTTGAAAGTTCTGGTTTTCTTCGTGAAAAAGACCAGAAAAAAACATGGAACTTGTATTTGAGAAGAGAATTGAGAAAAGAATCATCTGGAGGAGAGTGGAACAGAACTTTTAAGAGGGAAAAAAGACAACCTACAAAGAAAATAAAAGTGATAAACAGGGAAAGCAAGGGTACTAAAATTGAGAGATTCAAGTTATGTGAATCTGACTTTTAAAACTCTTTTATCACTGTAACTCAGCTCAGGGATGTTGAACTTACCAAAACCCTAGTGGCTTTAACAGAGTTGCAGTAGAATTAAAACACTCAATTATTGTGGACAAATGAGTTAAAAGCTTACAGACAATTGGGATGTCCTAAAGGAAAGGAAATTGCTTTCTAGGAAAGAAGTTTCAAATAATTTTTCTTTAGTTTAATATTACCCTCCCTTAACACTCCAGATAGTGAAAATACTAGGAGCTACTTTATTTCCTTGTTTCACAATATTTTATTTCATCTCTGAAGTCCATTAAAAGAATTCAACTGACTACAATAGGCACTTGGGCTCAGATGAATGAGGGGGTGGTGAGTAGAGGTTTTGGAGGTTTCCTTGGTATTTATTAAGTTTTATCCTACATTAGGAATGAAGAGGAAATTAACCGATGAGTTTATTGACGTTTCTTTCATTTTCTGAAGCCTTTGTTACATCCAGATTGATTTACATCATCACAGTGCTTCAGTAAAACTGCCAACCTGTTACTATAGATCAGCTCAGTGTAATGCTGCTCCCTGCAGTGGCTGAACATTGGCAGGCAGGATAATGTCAGGAGACATGCATTGAGCAAATAGGATAATTTGAGAAAAAAACAAGTTTGGCAAACAAGAATAGGAAAAAGGAAAAAAAATCACCTGGGTCACTATTCTATTGGATATTTGTTCCAGCCATTTATTACAGGTTTTATTTATTAAGTAGTTATTACAGTTTTGTCAAAGGAACCTCAGTCTACTCCAGCACTGACCAATGAGTCAACAAGTTGTTTGGGTTTTTTTTGTTTTTTTTTTTTTTTTTTTTTTTTTTTTTTTGAAAGTAACTGAAAAATAACTGAATCTTGAATGTGTCAAATTTGTGTTATTCTAAATAAAATTTACTTTTTAGAAGAATATCTCATTAGTAACAAGAGTAAAATTTGTTGCTCTTAAAGTTATCCTGGCAACAAGTCATGCTTTGTAATGTAGCATATCTCATATTTTTTGGTTCACATGAGCATCAGGAAACATTTAAAATGTAAGAAATACAGTAACCAGAAATATTAACTGCAGATCAGCTAGGTATATATACATTTCAAAGATGTCTGTGGGAATTAATTTTCCCTGCTTTGAAACAAATATTTTTTTTTTTGTCCTTGAAATGCATGTGAAGGACCAGGGGTTCAAACTTCCCTTCCTCTGTGGTAATAAAGGAAATCAACTAAAGAAGAAAAAGAAATCTGTCTCCAAAACTTTTTGCATAATTCTTACCCACTTCAAAATTCTAGGAATACAAAAAAGAACTTTTTACATTTAGAATACTAAATGAAAGTGCATTGTGCAGAACTGCATGAGCTCTGAAGGTAATTTAAATGAGATAATACAGAGTGGTTAAAACAGCATGGGAAAGCTGTTTGCTGTAGCTTATGTCCTCTTTGCATTCTCATTCCATGCCAAGTCAATTCTCCTGATGAACATAACTGAGAAGTTATTTGTGCCAATATTCACAATTTTTATAGCATAAAGTAAGTGCCAGTTCTTCTTGAATATGATGAGAAATAATTCACAATGCCTTTTTCAGATTACTGGAATGCAAACCTATGTATTAAAGCAAGAAATGGAGTTGCAAAAATTGAAGAATTGTCTTATGTGCCAAGAGATTCATAAATGTCAGGAAAAAAAACTCAGTAGTCTCCAGCTTTTCAGACTTGAGAAAGCCCACTGCAAATTTACCATCGTGACGAGAGATCAAAGGGTGTTCTTGTCATTTTCAGAATTAATCACAGGAATTTAACACACTTCTTGTGGGATAATGCTGTGAAAAGAAAGAAACTTCAGCACAAGTAAATTTATTTTTATGTTTAAGCATTACAAGCTTGAATTTAAACTTGAACTGTCATTAGAGAGAAACTGAATACAATTTACTGATTTCAGTAGATTAATCATGGTGACTGTTTGACTTGCCAGGATTCTGATAACAAGCAGTGCCTGTCCCAAATAGCTTATGGAAAAGAAAGAGGATGAGTAGGAGGCAAATGCAGAATAAATGCTGTAACTATATCAATATAATTCTAGTTCCAGGGGGGGTCTCCTAGAGGCTTTTTTGTGTGTTTCTGTGCATAATAATGAGAAGGACTAAAATGCAGGGAAAAGACTTAAGGGAGGGGAACTTTGAATTTAAGAAGTGTGAAGATAACAATGCTGGGAAACGAAGGGGAATCTAAACTGAAGTTAAAATAGTCAGGAGTGAGAGAGGAAAAAGAACAATGGCTTAGTCTTTTGAAAGAGAAGTTTTGGTCAAAACCAGAGAAGTTTCTCTTCACAGCTACAGATTTGTGAATTATGGTCTGACCTATAGTCAGTGAATAGGAACAAAAATCTGTATTTTATTATACTACAAATATGTCTGTAGTATGTCAACAGCATGTAATCCTTAGCATTTTCATTATCATTTATTAAAAATTATAATCCTTAAGTAACCAGTCAATTAATTTTGAAGAATGGCACAATCCTGAGAAGTCAGGTCATTTTTTGATAACTTATAAGCACAACTAGATGCAAAGTGTAGTGATTTTTCTACTTACTGGCTTAATGGCTGTGCTCTTGTCTCAGCAAAGCACAGTAATTCATACTGTATTTGGAATTTGAGCATGTGCTTTGGGGTTTTGTGATTTATGTTATCTGAAAGAGAAACAAAGTAAGCAAGGACATAGAACAGCTTGGTGCTCCTTGCTTTCTGAGTCAAAATGAAACTCTGTGCATTGTTTTCAGTGCCTCAATAGCCAATAAGGAAACATAAAGCAGTTATTGTTAGGGTCTACTGGCTATTTTAAATTTCTCATATTTTTTGGATTTCACAGCTGTACCCTTGTTTTTTTTACTTGTGATTTTTCCCCTTGATTGTAAGAACAAAATGTAGTGATGGTAACAACCAAAACTCCCACTTCTGTGGTGTTAAGCCTTGCTTACCCTTCCTGTGTTTCTGTTTTCCCCTACAACTATCCAGACACATTCACACGCATAACGAAAGGATAATTATAAAAGTAAGGGGGAAATTTTGTTTCTGAGGCCAAGTACTTGGAGAGCCAGAACTTGGTGTGTGCTTTGTGATTACATTTACCACCAGCATGACAACATGCACTGCACTGTATTCAAAGGGAAACATAATCAGGTAGCCAAAGGAGGACAATTATCTTTCAGACTAATTGGCAAGTTCCTTTTAACCTTTAATTAACTGTGCATTTTCAATAGGTCTAAAATAGTCTTGTTAGGCTTCTTGCTGGTAGAAGGTCATGGAAATATCTGTTCTCCTGATTGCACAGATGCAGTATAAATAAAATATAGGTGCATGTACGAAATATAAGGTCATAATCCTCATTTGCACTTTGAAGTGCATGGAGTATGAAAATCTTACACTGCTGAAAGCACTGGTGCTGCCAGGAGTTTTCACTTGTAGCTTCAAAAGAAAATTCAAATAGATTTTGCATTCTCGGTTTGTTTCTCTTGGCACATTTTTGATACAATCAGCAACAGTTACTTGAAAGGCTCAGAACTGATTAGCATAGAGCTTAATATGCCTTCTTTAGATGCCGTCCTAGAGAATATTCCCTGCAGAGCAAAGGTTGAGATGCATGGAAGAAACAAAACATTGCTCTCCTGAGTGCTGAGTTATTCAGCATTCTAGACTGCTTCCTTTAAGATGTGCTGTTCTCTTTTAGGGGGCAGTTTATTATAGAAAATCCAAGTAACACCAAATTTTCAAACTATTTCCGCCATATTATCTCTGCAAACATTTTATTTGAAATTGCAAAATGTGGATGCTCATCTGGATTTGATGCATAGATTGCTAGGTTATATAGCTGTACATTAAACATCTAGGCATACAGGGCTAGGAAGGAGTGATAGAAAAGACATGGTTTGGGCTCAAAAGCCCTTGTGACACAACATTTTTTTCAGGTGCACAGGCAACAGTAATAAGTAAGGCCTCAGACCATAACAGTTATATGGCTTACATTGATTTATATCCTGATTAAATAAAACAGTTATAAAAGCAATATGCATTATGCATTGGATGAATAGCTTCCTGTTTCTAGCCTTGGTCAGGTTCCAGTTAAAAGACAGTGGAGTATCCTGTGCCAATGGATAGAGTCCTCAGTAGCTGCCTTGCTTGTGGTCAGCAGCTGCTTTTGGTTGTGCCTTTGTTGTTTCAAATTACAGTGTCATTATGCATCTGACTGTATGTTAAAATCTTTGTTAGATAGAAATGCTGCCAAAAGCAATTTTTCTTTACTTTTAAACCTTTTCCTTGTCAACTTCTACCTCTGAGTTGCCTTATTTCTTGTTCTAACCATCATTCAAATATACATCCTTTGTTGTCTTTCACCAAATTGCTCACAGTGTCCCCTCAGCCTCACTCACCTGACCACGGATTGGGGTGAATGCAGTTTCTGATTGCTTGAGACCTAAGGAATAAAGGCAGTGCATGGAGGGTGTTACCCAAATTGTTATTTCTCACAGATTCACCCCAAACATGTAGGCAAGAATGACCAACCTTATACCCAGGGCAGTGTAACTGTGTAAAGGAAAAAAGAGAAGTCTGGCTAACTGTGCCTTCTCTTTTTCTTTCTATACATAAAAGCTGCGTTTTCTCAATTCTGTTTCATGTATGATATACATAACCCAGCAGAAGGAACTGATGAAGACCTTTTGCCACATTACAATATTTGGGGATAGACAGAACATTTGGTAGACAGTAAAAACATTCACTGGCAAACTGGTTCCTAAAGTGTTGCTGTGGAAAAACAGAGACTACAATTCTACTGCCTGCTGAACAATGTGTGTTAATCTTAGCAGTAATGATACAAACTGGGGAACTGGATAGTAAGTTTTGTCTCTACAAAATATGGTAATATCTCTATCAAGTGATGGAATTTTTCAGTTATTTTTTGATTTTGGTAAAAATAATGTATTCAAAAAATGAGAGAAACAAAAGAATTTCAATTCATCAGGATCGTGACACCTTTTGACTCTGCCTGTGCAGTGTAGATGATGTACTTCCACCACAGCAAAGCTGCTGTTGCTTTCTGTATGTTACTATTGTTTAAAGTAGAATTTAATAAAAATAGAATAGGCTGCTCATCATCAGCCAGTCTTTCCTGTCTTTGGAATCAAGGCTAATCTTTGGAAAGTATTTTGTCTGCTAAGGGCCAAATGGCTAATACAGTAGAAGTTGTCTATACAATCTCTATCTCAGACCTGCTGGAATAAGGTGGCTTCATTTTGTGCTGTAAGCTGTCCTCTTCACTTCATCTAGAACAGTAATAGATGTTGAATAGGTCTAACAGAGATCTTTGTTGGAATCTAAAGAAAAAAGTGTTTCCATCAAGAGAAAACTTGTTACAAAATTACATACAGACTGAATTAGATCTAAATCAGATTTTCCTAGAAGGAAATCTATGCCATACAAATAGCTTATCTTCTCAGCAGTGGATTAGGGAGGAACAATCATTCTCTCTGGAACCCTGGGGGAGGGCAAAATAAAACATTTTCAGAAATTACTAAATTTGCTTTGCTTTCTTGGATTTCTTGTGATGTGGCAGGCCACATCATTTTGGCTGTGCTCACTCTGATGAATGTCTTTCCTACACTAGTTCCACTGAAAAAAATAAGATTATTCACTTTGGCAAAAAGCCCCTTCAAAATTCCAGATAGGCAAGGAAGAATTTATCACCTAGAAGAATTCTTTTTCAGTCTTTTCTTTGAAAAGAATGTAAGGCTTTAGCATTCTGACTCCTAGGTTGTAACCAATATGTACCTCTTTACTTTCACTTCTTTTTCAAACTAATATCTTTCCAAGGAAAACAAAGATACTGAATAGTGGTCTTACCATGTCAAAGTCATTATGTAGGCTGATTGCTGTAGTGGTTCTGTGGAGTGTTGCTGTGGTTGGAAGACCCTGCATTACTCTTGAGGAACAGTATTTGCCTAACCTGGACATGCTGTGGATGTACTAAGTGCTTTCTTGCTTTAGGACAGCTTGAACTATACATAGAATAACCACCACACTCAGTTTTCTCTAGCCACTTAGCAAAATAGGGCTGTCTTGAACAATTTCACTCATTTTAGGGAACAGGAATGTTTGCCCCTTATTAATTCCTTGCAAGGAAACCAAGCATACTTCCCTATGGGACTGCCAATCTGTTTTTAGTGATAACCATTGTCTGTACAGATCTAACAACTAGAAATTTTGGTTTTATCCTAAGATGTCATTGTTACATGGAAAAAACCCAAAATCACACTTTTAATTTTTTCCCTGAAAAAAAGAAGAAGTTAAAATCATCATTTTGTCTTTAAACCAATTATACTTTCACAGCAGACTTTGGGTTTTGTGCATCAACTTGAGAGCTTAGCACAGAGCTGCAGTGACAGCCAAGAAAACCAGGTATACTCTAGATTCACATAAAACAAAGGTGGGCAGCTCCCTCTTTGTCACTGCTGCATGGAGATCCATAAGCTGGAATGTCCTGCTCTACATTTTTAAATGCTCTAAGCTGGCACTGGCTGTGAAGTGGTATCATAGCTGATGAAGTGTTATCTCTTTCATATAATTAACAGACTTCAAATTTTCTTGCTAAAGGTAGAGGTGTATGCAGCAGTGAACACCAACAGTTCCATGTTCCAAACAGTTGTTGAAATAGATTCTTTTTCCCCACGAGTCATCTTTATTGAAGTATCCCTGACAAAATTTACCATTAAAAAGATACTGAGAAGCCATAAAAGTTCTTGCTATGTATAGGTTTAGCAAAAAGTGACAAGAAAATTGTCTGGTAGTACAAATTGTTGTTTCAGGACCAAGTTATTTCTAGGTAACTTTATACAGTCGGAGAAAAGGAGCTGAAGGAAATACAATTTGAATCACAAAGTGCTCACCTGTTACTGCCTGTGTTTGCTTTTGGCACTGGAATGTTGATCTCCATAGATCAGTGGGGACAACTGTCCTGGGCCAGGAGATATGACCATGCAATAAGAGTATAAACAGACTACACTGTCTGGTACTGCTGATGAGTTAGTGCCTGGTGATGTGGAGCAGTTTGGAAGCAGATGAGAACTTTCCTGGCAGCTCCTTTGACTGATCAAGAGTTTGAATGGACTAGTGGAAATCCCTCCAATTTTTAAAACTGAATTGGGGTTAGTATGGACTGGTAGCTGGTTTCCTGGACAGGTTTTTAGCATCAGAATGAAGAAGTCATCATCACATGAGAGTGCAATGGAAATACTGAACTTCCAAATCTGTAAGAAATGCAAACAAGATTATTTCCAAAGTATTACAATAATTCCATCTTCTCTTCCTCAAGTTTGGAGAAGGGTCAGAACTCAGAGCATCTGTATTGAAAATCCATATAGGATATGAGTATTTTTTACAGTCTGCTTTCTTCCCTTTGGACTTAGCCTATTTGTCCTTTGAGAGGTAGCATGTTGAATACAAGCAAGCAAGAATGGTCTGGGTTAGAGGGGACCATAAGCAAAGTGTGGTACAGCTACAGGAAACAAGAGAATATGACACAGCAGTTAGACTGATTTTGTAGCACCTTATTAGGACAAAAGCAAACCCTTAAAAATTGTGGAACCATTTATTTTTTTCATCTTGCTTTATCTTCCCCTTTAAGATAAGTAATTATTCCTTTGCTGCAGAAAGCATCAAACACCAAGTCAAAAAAACCTACCATCTGGTTGTATTTGCTTTTGTTCTAGTCTAGGTTTAAGAGTTTGACTGTTGTGAAGTAATGGAGTGATCATTAGAATTGGCTTTTTTGCATGTTGCCCTAGAACACTGGATGAGATGGCTGTAAAATGCAGGAGCAAAATGTCAATTAATGAATTACAGGGATGGGCAGTGAGGGCTTGGGAAGTATAATTTGCAAGTCATAGCTATATAAATCTGTTCTGTCACAGCTTGCTTTCTGTCTGTAGAAGTATTTTCTCACCTAGGTTTGTTTTAAAGAAGATTCTCTCAAGTCAGAGTAGCACTTCCTTAATCTTTTTAGGAGGACCCCACTTCTGTTACGTAAAAGTGCTGTTCTCCTGAAGGAAAAGATTATTGAAAGATGCTAATGTGTTAGGAGATGTCAAACTTCTTCATTTTAGTAAAGCACATTTTCAACATTGTAGGTGTTCCTTATGTATGAAAGTAAAAACAGCACTTTTGCCACTGTTACCTGAATTTGACATTGCTGATAAAATCTAGGACATAAATCACTGTCTTTTCATATTTTTATTCTCTATCATCAGCTCTGGGTACAATTGTGAACACTGGAATTTATTACCAAAAAGCCAGGTCTGATTGTTTGCTTTTAAGTTCCAGTGCTCCCATTGTGAGTCAAGTCCTCCATTCAGCTGGTAATTCCATGGTAATGCAGGGTGCTCCTTTGAGAGGGACTCAGTGAGGCTGCATGAACCAGTTCTTGGCTCTGAAAGTACTCCCAAATTCTTGCCTGGGTCAGTCTGCATAAGTTCTGTTTGAAAATGGGACAAGTTAATGCTTCATTTTGAGGATTTTACTACATGCTGCTTAAGTACTCCAGGGCATAGAATATGTTACCTCTTGATTATCCCTTCTTCCCTGGTGCTCTAAATACTGCAGATTCACAAGCACCAGAACCAGCTGTCAGAACTCCAGCCTGGCAGACAGTCACTGGCTGGAGCTGTCACACAAACACCAAGATCATGATTGTAATAAGCAAACACCAACCACAGAATTGTTGGAGGCAATTAGATCTTAGCATGGTCAATTTTGTGATAAAACTGAACTGTTGATAATGATGATGAATATTTGGAGGAGACTGAGAGAGGAATTATATCAGGAATATTCTGAAGGTTATGAAGTTCTCCTAAATTTTCATAGGCTCAGAGTTAGTAAAGAAGTCACTGATATCTGCAAATGGCATTTGTTTTCCTTCACAAATACTGAGAACTTAAGGAAGTATAAAGGAATGGTTCTTCTGCTTTGATTGTACACTCAGGCTCAGGGTTTTGCCTCTTGTCTGTGTATGAAAATACCAGTTTACAAATTCAAGCTTTAGTACAGATAGCCAGGAAAAAGAATGAGATGTGTTTCAGAAACTGTAACTTCTATAACCAGTAATGCTGGTTATCCAAAGCAATTAATTAGTATTCTGGGTCAACTGGGTGAATAAAGGTTACTGTATGACAGCAACCATTTTTACTTATCTTGACTTTTTCATCAGAAATACCTCTTGGATCCAGCTGCATCATCTTCTAAAATAGTTTGCCTGTTTTGTGTTGTTGTTTTTTCCTCTAGAGCAAGCAATATTAGGACTCCGTACAGTGTTGTTTTCCAACAGAATTATCTGTAGTTATAAATGTGCATTTTTGTTGTATTTACCAGAGCCTGACAGTGCATCCTCTCATTTGACATCTATTATCTAGGATAACCATTATTTCATTATTTCTTTTTTTTTTTTTTTTTTTAAAGGTGGTCAGACATAATTTAGTTTGGTCTCACTTCCCATTTATACCTGTAGCAAATCTCTGATAAAGGCCAAATGCAAACAAATCTTCTAAACTTTTGTAATATTCTACAAAGACGTGTTGAAAAAAAAAGACCAAAAAACCTGAGACTTTGCGATGCTGTGAATCTCTCGAGTTTTCTTTCATATTTCAAATAATAGAAAAGAAGATTTACTATGGAAGTAATAGTTAAAGTCAGAGGTCTGCCATCACTTCCTACTGTGTATAAAACTGCATCTTGCTTCAGAGTAATTTTCCATCCTGACTGTTGAAATGCTTGTAGGGAGGCGAAGATCCCCTCAGCAAACTTCTCCAATGAGTTGTAGTCTAAGTGACCTAAACTAAGGCCTTTGTTTCACCAGATATCACACACAGTTTTGAGAATTACGAAGAAATCATAAAATGTAAGCAGACACAAAACCACCCTTGAATGAAAAATACGAAGGTTACTTCTATCTAAATGTGATCATCAAAAGGAAAGGTACTTGCAGGAATAGTGATCTTTTGACTCTAGTGATGAACTGTCCTGTGGCACATGGTTACCCCAGGAAATGGCTCCTTAGGTAGGACAGAACTAAATGGGAATTGCCCTGGACTTCAACTGTATTGTCTGGTGCAGCAAGTACAAAACTTGGGTGAGAACATCTTACATATTACTTTTACTTCATCTCTTGGGTCTGGTGCTTGTGTGTGAGGAGGTCAAGTACAAGCACAAAAGCAATCTATAATTTCTGCTGTCAGTTTGCTCAGTAGTAAACTCAATAATCAGTCATTGGAGGTCTTAGACTTTACCTGAGTGGTTAGAGCTTCTTTCTGAAGAAATTTAAATAGTTCTATTACCTACCAAAATAAATGTAGGAGAAATGGTATTTCTGACTTTCTCAAAAAGTATAAACTTATGCCTTTTATGCTCTCCAATGACCAGACTGTAAGATGCAGTGTGTTCTTACATTCTTCATTCACAACAGCTCAGGACTTGACAGTCTCTCTATTAGGTCACAGGTAGCAGCCCCCACTACATATCTGTAACATCCCCTCTACCTGTGGATGAAACTGCAATGTTTTTAGAAATCAGGATGGTCTCCCACAAAAGGCAAAAAAAACCCCAACCAACAGAAACCTTTCCTGCTTCAAATGAGTAACAATTTATTATCTGAAATGGAATATTTTAAATAAAGCATCTCAATTTTTCGGGGGGAGAGTTACTTATCCAAAATAATTTTCTTGCAAATATAATAATGATCTTAACCTGAATTTAATGATCAAGTCAAGAAATTGCTGGGAAATTTTGTCTGCTGCCATCCCTATCCCCTGCAGCAGCATTCTCCTACTTGGAAACATGCTATAGGTACCTGCCAGACTGTTCCTATTTTTAACTGTGTTGGTGATTTGCTGTTGCTTAATTGCAAAGAAAAGCTACCAGAAAATCTTCACAGGGTTGTTTTTGTAGGGGTAAAGGACAGCAGAGATGTGTTGTGGATGTTGACTTGTGTCACGGTCCGATGTGGCATTAAAATTTATTTTTTGTTTTGGATCCACAAAACAAAGTCCAACTGTAGAAAGGTTGGGTGCAAGCAGACTTTTATTTGGCAATTGACACAAGTAAAATTATAGAGCCAGGCAAAAGAAGGAGAGAGGAAAAGAAGAAAGAGAGAAAAGTGGAGAAAAAAATGTGAGAGAAAAGGGTAAGAATGTGGGAAGAAAGAATGAGAGAGTGAGCACATTGCAGGCTGACCCTCAGGAAAGGGGAGTAGTCTCCACCCAGCTGTTAGTTCTTAGTTTTTATCTCTTTTCTGTGTCTCCCCCTGCTCAGCTCTGGCCAGGCCAGGTACATTAGCATCTTCCTCCACCCTAGCCAGGGCTACTCACTTGAAAATTATCCTCTGAGACAAATTCCAATCAGTGAGATCAGACTCTCACAACTTGGAAGTGTTCAAATTCAGTGGTAACTTGAACTTTGCTGGAAGTGATTGCACCTCTGGTGTGACTATGAGCTTTATGTTAGGAAATGTTAGCCTACCTCATGGAATTAATAAGTGTGTGAGTAAGTGTGATTGTCAAGTGCTAAAGTGGTTCCTCTTGTATCAGAAAGAAAGAAAAAAAATCTAGGCAGAATACATTCACATTTCCCTCAAACTAAGCAAAAGAGTAAAAGAATGTTTTTATATTTCTTACTAATAAAATGGCTTTAAAATTCCTATAAAACTTTTAAAAATAAATGATTTGTAAGAAATGTGGAAATTACACTTCCTTTTAAAATAGGAAGAGTTCACAACTGTCATTACTCCTTAATTTCATTCTTTGTGGGCAAAGTTTATGCAGTTTACAGGAATGATCAGGACCATTTCTGAATAAAAATTCCACTGCGCTACTAAGCACATAACACAAGGTCAGGAATTGGAATTAGAGCAAAATGACACTGTAAATAGCTTTAAATAAGGTTTAGGTTCAGGGGAAATTGGATTTCTTAATGAAGACAATATATTTATCTTAAGATCACCACACAATCTCCTCTGCTGTGGGATGTTAGGTGATAAATGCTTTACCTCTGTCTGCTCTCTTCTATTACCATTCCTTTGGTGTATTTCTGTTCAAGTCACTGCAGTCACACAGAAGTTCTGTTCTCTCTTGAAATCAGATTTTTAATTCTGGGTAGGTGGCTATTTGAAAAGAAGAGGAGAGAAGGAACAGAAAAAAAATCTTCAGTAGTTAGTGGTTTTCTGCCACTGTTCTATTTGACAAGAGAAGTCTTTACAGGTGATTGAAGTTGCTCACTTTGTGCATGAAATTTGTAATACTCCTGTCACTTTCTGCATGCAGATGACAAGCTGCTGCCAGCTGTACAGCAGCGTTTGATGCAGCTTCAGGGATTTAAATGATTTCCATCCATACAAATTGGCCCAAACCAGTGAACTATTCCCATCTCCAGCATTTGTAGAGCCAGACCAATTTGCCCTTATCACAAGAGAGCTGCCGAAGGCTTTGTGAATTACAAGCTGTTTCTTGTGTTTATTGATAGACTGATATTTGGGAAAGGACCAAAATAATAACAGTAAAAATGTACAGTTCATTTCCATTTGAATTGAATTTTTTTTCTTGCCTGCTCACTTTTTACCTTCCAGGTTTGGTTTTCTTTGCAGTTTTTAGGGGGATGGTAGGGCAATAAGGGGACATATAGAGCTCAGTTTCTAAATGTGAGACCTCTGGGAGAAGGAACTGAAGTAATATAATCGGATTAGACAAGCCAGCAGAACAAAGTCATTCCGTGAGGTTTTTCCTGCACTGAGTAGATGAATAGTAATTATTTAAGGATTAGTACAAGCCTTAGATGTGGTCCACTCTGAATAGTCTTCACCATATATAAACAAAAGCAAGATGTAATATATGCTATTTAAGCTTCTTTTTATCTATGACACGTTTCTTTTAAAGCTGCAAGAACTTGAAAAAATCCTGCATGGTGAGTAAGCACTCTTACTGTCTTACAATAAAGAATTAAACCCTTTAAGCTTTAATTCTAAGGAGATTCTAAAGAGAGCTTAATTAAAGATGATTACTGTACTTTTAAATTATGTCTACCCTCATTCTGGTGTTTTTTGGAAGTATATCAGCAAGGAAGAGAGGAATATTTTAAAGGTACAAGTTCAGTTTTAATGGTTTATGGTATCCATGGTTTTTGGAGAGTTTCTCAGGTGTTCCAGCTGTGTAATTATAGTCACTTTTGGCCACATCTGTAAAAGTGACTTGCAAAGCTAATTTTAAAGTAGATTTGAACTCCAGGTTTTTAATTATCTGTATTCCTATTTCTCAAATAAGGTCATTACACCATGGTACCTCTTGGCAGACCTTTAAAGAACAATTGTGTCTTTTTTTCATTTCAAATTCTATAGCCCAGTGCACTGTAAAGATTACTTTGGATGCATTATCTGATAGTACCACATATATCAGAATTATCATTCTGTGCAATAAGCTGTAGCTGTTAGGTGATTTTTCTGGAGACCCATGAAGCAGCATAGTGGGAGATGAATGAAGCTGATGTTATGGCTGGTTTTCCTTGTTCCTAGTTCACTTAGGGAAGTATTGGAAATAGTTTTCTGACTTAGTGATCAGATTGCTTTTATTCCCCAAAGTCCTCTTTTCTTTGTTTCTTCTCCACACACTTCATTTCTTTGTTGTGTTTTTTTGTTTCCCTCCTCTGTCCATATTATGATATAAATTAAATAAAGAATAGATTAACCAGTGGGTGACCACATTGTGGATTCACAGAGGACAACAGGGATTTATTATTTAGGCATAAGCAAAACATTTTTCTTCCTGAAAATTAATTCAGGCATTGCTTTTGGGAAATTCCACCATTCTAACCTTTATGTATCCTGTCATTTGGGAAATACAGGTGCTAACTGTTGAAGAATTTTTGTTCTTAAAACTATATTTACTAGATTTGGTTCATTTTGAGTCAGATAATCATCTTTCATGGCTCCTTCTGTTGACTGTAATTGCTCAGTAGGTTAAAATGCATTAACCTGTGAAATTTTAGAGGTTATGTTCCCTTACAGGTTAATAGTCTGTGAGTACTTGATTTAATGGATTTGAGGGGATTGCCACTGGGGGATTGAGTGGACAAGAGGCACAATGAAGATTAGAGGGCAGACCAAGATCCAGGAGCAGGAGGTTCAGTTGCTCAGATGAGGCATCAATAAACCATGGATTCAGAAAGATTGCCTGTACATGATGACAATCACTCCACTGTCAAATGAAACAAAAATATGTGTCATTTCATTGTAGTAATTGAATAGGGTAGAATATCTGAAAAAAAAGTGTTTTAAATTGTTTTTCACAAATCCATAGTTCCAGAACTTCGTGTTAAAATATTTTCCCCAAGTGTAGATAATTACTTTCTGAAAATACTTACTTTACAAAGTTGAATATAATCAGGAGCAAAATTATATTACTTTGAGCATTTTGAACTACCAGCATTTGTTTTGCTTGTGTCATACTACAGATCAAATCATGGTTTGGATTTTCTGTCCATCAGTCAATACTGTCATTTGCTCATCAAAAGCCTTTTTTGAAGAGGGTGTGGCAAATGTAACAAAGACTGGAAAAGATTCAGAGTCTATTTGTGGAGCAAGTGGTCTCCAAATTAGTGTTATAGTTAAACTTTGATTAGACCACCTAATAGAGATGGAAGAAACAGACAAATTCTTAAGGTATGCAAACTCTTCTGCCATTATAAAACAAGTGATGTAAGCTTCAAGCTAACCACCAAACAGAACAAATACTGTAGGTTTAATATTTATCACTTTCATCATCGGAGGAAAAAAGTAGTTGAAAGGTACTGTGGAACAGAGGAGATGTCAGTTAGAACAAAAGATGAGAAGGTGTTCTGCTTAGGAAGCATAATAATGGAGGGAGGACCAACTGCATTAATAGAGTGGGATGATAAAGAGGATGGCTTGGTACAAGGAACTGAGGAAGGGCTTTAGGCCAGCATCTTACACTTGAAGGATGGGTGCTCTATTCAAGGTCTGTTGAACTTTCAGTAAGCTGTAGGGAATGCCTGTATTTGTTGATAGACTGATAATATAAACAATACTTGACTAGTTTTTCTAGGAGATAACCCTGAAATAAAGCACATACAGAACTGAAAAATTCTCCATCACACACAAAAGTGTCAGTGCTATGAGTTATGTTTTATCTCAGTACATGTCTGAGCCAAAGACATTCATACTTGTAATACTGTCAGGAAGGGCATTTCCAGAGATGGAAGCCAGGGTAATTGTCTGTCTTGGTAGAAGAACATTAGTATGTTACATTAGCAGCATTAAAAATATTAATATGGTGTTACAACCTTTCATTTCTAAGATCTGGTGCCACTTGCGATGAGCGAAGGCCTAAGGCATGAAAACTTTCCACCAACTTGGCTTTGATCAAGAGATGTTTCTTCTGTCTGTATATATCAGGCTTTTGTTATAATTGGCCTTACCAGTTTTATTCACACTTCAACCGTGCAGAATATGTAGCACGCTGGTAACGGGCTGGCTGGTGTTGATAACAAGCTTGTTAATAAATCACTCATTCTTCCTATAATAATAGGACTTTCTGCTGTGTTTTCTTCTCAGAAGTAAAGCAAAATAATTCTGCCACAACAATTCTGTATTGTCATTCTCATGTCTGTCTCACTTTCATTCTTTTATGGCATGACACAGTGCAACATCATAGTAAGATAGAAAGGAAAACTGGTGTTTGTTGGTGGGTTTTTTCCTTTTTACATGGCACACTAATGTTGTGTCACAGAAGTTGCAGGACCAAAGAGATTCAACTGGAACAGGGATGAGGATGTGAAGAAGTGAACAAAGTGAGGTAGTGGTGCAAACAAAAAAAATGCTAGGCAAAAAATTGAGGAACAGTTTAATTTGAATCTGATCATTTCTTGCTATAGACAAACACTTCTGAAACAGATCTGAGGTTTTTTCATTTAATTTAATGGATGTTGGGCACAACCCTGAGACTTTGGACTGCCTAAACAGCCTACTTAAAAGACCAATAATGTGTGTAGTAATACTTTTTATAATGTGGACTGCTATATGCATCTCAACATTTAATTTTCACAGAAAATAATGCTGAGAGGGACTTGGACACCAAAGGGATTATCATGTCCTCTCTATCTAAAATTTGTTATTTACCATCACAGACTTGAAATGTAATCACTGTAGATGATCAGTTTTCTCAAGTTTCCTTCATGATTGCATTTCACAAACTGAGCCCATGTTATATGAACAGTTCCACAGTGTGTTCCTACTTTTCTGTAGTAAGACACATGTCTCTACATTCTCAAATCTGTATTTTAATTGAAACTGAGAAGGTTTTTTGTAAAAAATAAAAATAAAAAATAAAAAAAATCAGAGCATCCAGATGAGGAAGATTTTGAAGGTGCAGTTTGGTACATCTGACATTATCTTCAAGATAAGAATGGTATTCTCAAACACAGATAGGCAGTGGGATTTTGAATATCTTAGAGGCACATAAATTCATAGCAGAGACTTGGGGGGCTGGAAGGCCCTCTAGGCATTATTCACCTGCACTGAAAGTCAGGCTGTAGAAGATATGGGCCCTGTGCAGGTTCTTTATCTTCCTCTATTACTTTCCAATTACATTTTCCATACTTCAGTACCTCTAGAATTACACAAAGTATGTGTCTACTACAATCATAAACCTAATACTGAACACATCAGTTGATCTGTTGAATTTTATTGCTCACAAGAAAGAGACTCAAATTTCTTCTCATCTAGAACAACAATCTTATTTTTACATGCACACATTGTCTAGCAAGCCCTGCTGAATCAGTGCCTGTCTCCTGATCCCCATGTTTGCCTCACACCTCTTAACAGTTGGTTGCTTTCCCTCCTCTTTTTTCAGAACACTTCCCCCATTAAGATTATGATCAGCTTCCTTTCCTCAAATGAAAAAATACATTAAAGCCTTATTTTAAATAATTTTATTTCAGATGCAAACATTTATTCTTGTCTTGCTGAAAAATTCATGCTCTTTATGTACAATAACACTGACAACACCTATATTTGGTGCTGCAGCTCCTTTGAAGAGTTTATTTTATTTCTATGGTGGTGCCTTGATTAGCTATCAATTGTCAGTTGGGTCTTAAGAGGGATCCAACCCCAAAATATATTAAGTGAGTTTGAAAATTTTGCATTATGTCCAACCTCTGCTGTTCCATGTGGAGTACCCTCAGATAAATTGAATTTTCAATTCTCACAGATGAAGGAACCCTTCTTCTTAATCGTTATTTTAGTCTGCAGACTTACAAAAATGTGCAAACATCCAGTAACCTTTAGAAGATTTGAGCTGTCTCTCTGGGTGAGATAACTGAATAGCAAAAAAAAAAAAAAAAAAAAAAAAAAAAAAGAAAAAAAATTAATATAAAACCTATAAACCAGTCTCATTGGCAAAGTCATACTGGAGTGCTGCTCTAAGAAATGTGCTGCATTAGGAGCATCATTATTGCATGATAGGTATAAGACTGTAATATTTAGGTTGTAACAACAAAGCACGTTTGGGAATCATTTACTGGAGCTCAAAGAAGATGGATAAAAATCAATATTACATGTTGCCTACATAGCTATTTCATTCTCCAATTGCCAACAAGCAATAAATTGGTGCTAGTATTAGAATTCTGACATATCATTAATCAGAGGAATAAATGTGAAACAGCTTGATGAACCTTGGTATAAGAAACAATTTTAAGCAAAAAGTCATCCCATATGTGTCATTTCTTGCTAGGGCTTTATATAATTCAGCAAATTGTATCATAAATTCTGGCGAAGGGGACACTGGAGCTGTCAGCTTAATTTTTTTAAAGGGAAAAGCTCAAAAGAAAATATTAGTTCCACGTCACACAGAGTAATCTCCCATTTTCTATTCTTACATGGTTTTAAATAGTGTTCAGTAATGAGGGTATAATCCTGTGAGGATAGGTATGCTCCCAATTTAACACTTCTAAGTTTTACTTCTCTGTTTTGATCCAGCTCTCTGATCTGTCTTACTTTCTCCTTGCATCCCACAAAAGGGCTTAATTTTCTTCAGCCAGCATAGTCATAGACTAACAATAGACTGATGAATTTCATTCACTGAAGACAAACAGGAGTTTTGCTGGAAACCTCTGCAGTGCCAAGGTTGGGCTCATTTGTTGATTGTAGTCACATCTCAGCACTGACATCTTCCAATGTTGTGCCCACAGTCCAACATTTCTTTTTAAGAAGAGAAAGGAGGTTGTTCCTTGGCTAGAAGAGTTAATGAACCTTTTATTTTGCCCTTGGGTTGTGTTCTTAGACCTTTTCCTTTCTCTTAGGATTTGCCTTTCTCTCTTGGGAATAATGAGGAGCATCTCTTAAGTCCAAAGTTTGATCCTGAATGAAAAATGCTCTTGACCACCAAGTCCTGTGCTGCTGTAGAACTAACTGGGCAAGGGGTTAGTAGTTAGAAGGAAACTTCTGAAGTGTCCTCTCACTTTGATCTTGCTGTAGGTGAAGAGTAACAGGCCTAACAGCAGAAGCTGCAGATGAAAATGAGAATGGAAAGCTTTTTCATCTCCACCATTGCTAGAGAATTAACTTTTCTTCTGGTCACTTCCTAGGACCCGTACCTTGATGTAGAGTGGCTGTAGTCTTCTGGCATGTTCTGTGGGGAAAAGGGAAGAGAGCAGCAGTGAGGGGACAGATGTGAAGACTGCAGACCAGATCCCTCTCCTTTTCTTCCCACTGCAGAGGGAGCCTGCCCAGGCAGCACAGCTGAGCAGGACTGAGAGTAGGGAAGGGACCGGGCAGAGGTAGAGCATAACCTGAGTGCAGCAATGGGCAGGGAGGGACAGAAGATGCAGGGCATGAGGGTAGTGCCATAGGTACCTCAGTACCACAAGATCTTCATCCTCAGCATTTCATATTGCTTGTCTTCTCCATGTGCTGTATGTTCTGCACACCTGGAATTGCAATGTTTGCATTACAACAGATTAATTAGCTACTTGGAACTATTGCACCATTATAGTGATTCTTTTTTTTTTTTTTTTTTTTTTTTTTTTTCTGATAAGGGTAATTTTGGGGAGGAAGTACAGATGATTTCAAGACCAACTCTCTTTTATTAAGTGTAGAGATACAGCCTGGGTATCTACCAGTGTTCATCAAGCTGTACTCACCTGACACTGTACACATATGTTGTAGCTGTACCTGTGTATTTGTGCACAGGTGCACAACATACACACACGGAGCTGTAGTGACCTGACTGCAGCTGGTGACTAAGCAGATGTGTGCATGTTGTTGCCAGACTTCAAAATCACAGCAGGTCAATGCTGTGGCATATTCTCTACTTCCCTTACTACCTGCTGTGGTGAGTGGGTGTTGCATCCCATTTTAGAGGTGTGCCTGTTGTCAGGTGTAGCTGGAGTTTTCAGTCCCTTGCAAGTGTTTTAATTGTGTCTCTCTCCTCAGGTGCCTTTAAGCTCTGCTGTTTGGACGTGAGCATTAATTCTGCCACAGTGCAGTGTTTCAATTTTTGTCTGTTTTTCAATTTTTTTTGTCTGTTTTGAAATAATCCTTATAATCCTGTTACATTCTAAATTGTTACATAATTTGGACTAAGTTAATGCACCGTATGTACCACTGACCTGTTTTACTTACAGACTGAGCATGTAAAGATCACTCTGCTTTATCAGAAAATGAAAGCATTAAATAAGCAAGAATTGTCATACACTTCAAGTAAGTGCTGGTAATATCCTGCATTTCAGGGAAACAGCTGGACCCAAGCCCACCATATTCAGTCTACCCAAGAAAAGTGTTCTTTGTTATTTACTTCAAAGCAACAGGCAACTGGCTGGGGCAAACCTGTACAGATAAATGAAGGGATTCTAGGCTGCTTGAATGCTATTTTTAAGTCTGAGTATCTCTAAGGTGCTACAAACAGGTGTGAGTGATGCAGAATAATCTGCCCAGAAGTTATTAGCTAGTGTGTAAAATATTCTTTGTAAGATGTTTTGGTTTGTTTTTTTTTAATTCGTGGAGAAGTGTTCTCAACAAGCTAAGTGTCAAAATTAACCTTTTGGCTTGTCTTCAGTGGCCAATTTTCTTATATCTTGTATTCCACAAACAATTCCAGAGATAAAAAAAGTGTGATGATTCCAGCCAGGGAGCCAGGGAATGCTGTGAATCTTCTCACTGTATCAGTCTCTAAAACACCTGCATTACTCAGTGCTGAACAGATCTAGTGTGAAAATGGCTGAAGGGCTCCCTTTCAGTTGCATATGATTTCATACAGAAAAACTGTTGGAGGGAGGTGGGGAGGCAAAATGTCTTTTGAAGGTCTAGTTGGTGAAATTTTTATTAATGAATAAAAAGCTGAAGTATTGAGAGATTCTGAAAAGTGAAGTGTAGTAACATCTCAAAAAGCAGGGTTGCCTTTTTGAGTGAGAAAACAAGGTTTTCACCAGCATCTTTCTCCTTACAAAACACAGTAGAAGACATTGTGATGTTAAGCCCTTAACATATAAACCAGGAAAAGAATTACTCAAAATCATGTGACCAATTTTACCAGTTCTCTCTCAAAAAAAAAAAAAAAAAGGTCTCAAGAAGCTGCATTTTAAACAGATGTGTTTATGGGACTGTCTATTCTGCAAACTGCAAAATAAAGAAGGCAGCTCATGTGCAAGCACTTGCTTTGCTGGATTGCCAATTACTAAATTTCAGGTAATTTACCCACCTGGCAAACAAACTGAATTAATCTTGGTGGATTTTTCATGCATTCAGTGGTAGAATGGTTCAGCTGTTGCTGGACTCTGAAATAGCTCATTCAAAGCTATCTTTGTAGCAACCTTCATCAGATCTAGTAGGTTTTTATAGTAGCTTTTCCCTCTTTTTTACTGGCCTTTCCAATGAGTTCTGCTTTTAAGACTTTGGAGGATTAATCCAGCATATCTGTCTGGCTTTGCCCTCTGTGATCTCTCAGGATAAACTTAGAATTAATTCCTCATACTCCTTCTGATGGAGGAGATAAGCTTTTAGATAAAATGTTATTGCAGTTGCTGTCTTATCTGGATGTTTGAGCTGCCTGTTAAATTGTAAATTAAAGGCTCAAACCTCTGGATTATGGACTCCAGCTTCATTATTAATGAAAAAATATGCCCTTTCACAGTGTGTCATTTTTCTGTCTTCCAACTAACTCCCCCCCCCCAAAAAAAAAGGTGAATCTTTTCCCCTTCACTAATCACACTACGGTGATTAGTGCCTATTTTATTCACTTGAATGAACAGGCTATAGGAATGTGTTGTTACTTCCACAAGTAACAACTCAGAGCTCCTTTCCAACCCAAAAGGTTCTGTGATTCTGTAAATTTAGTGGATCCAAACCTGTACTCTGAACACTTGTTCAATAAATATACCCTTCTTGCTTTGGGACACAGAGAAGCCTGAATCAGGCTTCCCTCAGCGTACTGCTCTGCAAAAGTCACATCCCAGATTTTAAAGGGACAGAAACTTCTCCACCACTGTCGTTGACATTTGCATACAACCTGTCAGTTTTGCCACTTCCAGTGACTCGTTTTCCCACTCCCACAGTGGGGATTTACCTCTGTTATCACTTAATTTTAAATTTAAATTAATTAAATTACTGTATAGCAATTGACCAAATGACGTCAAAAACTCTCTCTTGTATTTGCCCTTCCTTTAAGGACGGCCATTCTTTAGAGGATGCTACATAGATCTACAGTTTTATGTGAAATCTTTGTGAAATTAGGGTTTAGTTATTAACATGGAAATCTCACAAGAAAACTGACTTGTTTCCAGCATCCATGAGGCGTTTGTTCATTCAGATACAACCTCTGTCTCTTTTTGTGGTGTTTTTAATTCTGGTCATTGTGTATATAAGTGAAAAAGTTTGTGGAAATGAACAAAATATTAACTTAAATAGAAAAGAAAGATAAAATCCTCCATTTTCCAGTCTGCCCTTCTTTGTCCTGTTTGACTTAACCTTAGCATGACATATGCAGAAGTGCAGATAATCAAAGTATACCTGCAAAGCTTTGCAAAGACATCACAGCCCTAACATGCAAAGTCTTCATCTGAAAGTAAGACTATGCTAGAGAAGTAACAGATATTTTAATGTACTGCAGTGTGAATATTGCCAGTAAGTGTCCTAGGATAACATATATCAAGGTAAAGTGGTTGTTCCACAGCTGGATGATGTATGAATGTGTTCCTGGTGAACTCACAGGCGTATACAGATGTAATCCTGTGATGTAACCAATCCTAACAACTGTCATGCCTTGTTTAAAAGTCCACTTGATAATATTTATCATCTTCATACATTTTCTGTTCAGTACAAGCATGACTGGTAGGCAGACCAATTCAGTGGGCTAATAAAGTGATCAGCCTAAAAAAAAAAAAAAAGGAATTTTAACAATTCAGCATTACCTGCTTTTTTTATCTCTTTGCTGTGGGTAGTTCTTCAGCCTCAGTTCCCATTTCTGTCTGAAAGCAGTGATTCCTTAAGGCAGAATGCATGCTGGTCAAATCTTGCTCCCTGCAGTTCTCTCAAGTTTGGCTGCCACAGCAGCTTGCAGGCTTCAGCCTCTCAAATTAGCACTGAGACATGTTCCTGAGATCCTCTGCTGTGTGCCACGGGCGTCTGCACTTTTTTCATACTTTGTATGTCAACTGACCTTGCAAGTCTGAGATTGTTGTCACCATTTTCCTGAAGAGGGGTGCATGTGGGAGTTAGGTTCAGTTACAGATTGAAACTGTATTAGTGAAGTGTTTTAGGGCAGTTTGAATTGAAGGCATCATAAGTATGTACAGTATTAATTGCAGCATTAAGTACTCCATAATACTGTATCTGGCATATTGATGAATATAACATGAACTGCATTCTTCAGAAAGAGCTATGGAAGACTGATGGGCTAAAAACAAAAGGAAAATAAGCCTCATCTATCATACATAGGATATGTGGGATTGCAAGATTGTGTCCTGAAAGTGAGGGTCAGTTTGGAGGAACAGTGAGACTGAACAAAAATATAAGGACTTTAGCAGTTTGTCTTTGTTGGCAAGTAGTAATAGTTCTCACATGGTCAGGAGACCTATTTTGTATTCTTAGCTAATAGAAGCTGAGTATCTCTATTAAGGACTCTTCCTTGCCTCATTTTCAAACCAGTCAAAAACATTTCTGTACATTCCTAAAGCTCTAAAGCACACTGAAGTTTCTGTTATTGGATATTTGTCCTAGAGGGTTTTCATCTTCAGTAGTCAGTGAATATAAAACAATTAATATTGCATATTATGCTGTTCTAAATGGAAGAATAAACTATTCTGTTGGTTTTAGACATAAACTGGGGAGAGATGGAGTGGTTGGAGGCTGTCTGGAGCACAGTGACCATGAATAATAGAGTTTTCAATACTCAGGGATGCAAGAAGGGCCATCAATAAAACCTCTACACTGGACTTCCAGAGGGCAGATTTTTGCTTGTTCAGAAGACTGGAATCTTCTCCAGTCCCTGGAGGTTTTTAAGATTTTTAATGTGGCACTCAGTGCTATGGGCTGGGAACCATGGGGGGAGTGGATCAAGGGTTGGACTTGATGATCTCAGAGGTCCTTTCCAACCCAAAAGGTTCTGTGATTCTGTAAATTTAGTGGATCCAAACCTGTACTCTGAACACTTGTTCAATAAATATACCCTTGTTCAGTGTTTGCTGCCAGGGTGGGTCCCCTCAGAGACTTCTGCAGATTCCAAAACATGTGGTTTGTTTCTCTCAAGTTTCTCTCACTCCTCCAGTTTTAATAAGGTAGGATCTCAAGCTGTTGAGTTGTCCATGTAACTCAGGTGCATTGGATCTGCAAAATCTTCTTTTTCTTTTGACTTCTGTTGATTAATACTTATTTCTTCTGCCATCTGCTTAAGTGATAACTGTGGTATGCTACCATACTTCACACTTGCCCACTAATCCTTAAATTTAATTCTGTTTCTTGGTGTTAAACACCAATGAATGGATTCAGGGAGGAATAATTACATTTTATTGTAGCCTCACACAGACAGAGAATCATACCACTCAGATATGATCCATCCTCTTGACTATCATAGCTTGCTAAACAGCATTAAATTATCCTGAGAGAGGTTTCTAATTTTTTTCCCCATGGTTTGATATCAGATGGAGTCATAATTTTGTTCTGGAGGTAACCATATTATCTTTAGAATGCCTGTTCTATTTAGAAGCAATCCTAAATTATTTATTCAATATTCTCAGAATTAGAGCCAGATTCTTAGCTCAAATGATGGGTTACTGAGAATAGGGAGGTGCAAATTGTTGAGTATTTTTTATTTAGCTGCTCATAAGATCCTTGAGTTTCCACAAAAATGAATACTTTCTCTGTAAAATGAACTTGAATCTATAGTAAGAATTTTTATAAGACAAACCAAGTATCCACACTAGTTATGGTTTTTTGTTCTTTGTTTCAAGATTTTATGTCATGTACAGCAGTCAGCAGCTTTCAATCTGCTTTTTGTCATCTCTGTTTTCTGTTTTTGTTCAAGTAGCTGTAATTTACACAACAAGGGGGATATTCACCACCAAGATAGAAAGAAACTTTGTGATCAGAATGCATAACAGTGAGATGCCTTGGGTTTGTTGCCACAGTTCTTTTTCAAAGATACTCTTTTTCTTTTAAAGTAAAAGTAGTGTAATTAAATAAAATGGCAGTGTATGTCCCTAGGTGAAGTGTGAGTTGCTTCAGAATGAACAAAACTAATGTGCTTAAGACTAAATCATTCAAATTCTTATTTCTCCTCTATTAAAATTGCTGCATTGTGATCAGAAATAAAATGATGATTTAGGTAGGACTTGAAAATTCTCTCTATTATTGTCATTGTAAAAACTGCAAGTCTGCTTATTCAAGATTCACATTTTGATCAAAGGAACCTGTCAGAAAAACACAGGTAATTGTCACCTGGGATGCTGCTCACATTGTGTCATAAAAAAGCTAAGGTGTTATTTTGCTACTAACCACTGACTCGTCCAACTAGTCCTTTCATCCCAGGGAGATGGTAGGGAAAGTACCTGCTTGTTACTGCAGTGAAGGTAACTGCCTAGGTTTTAAAGACTAATTAAATAGGCTTTTAAGTGTCCTAATTCATCCTATGTTTCTTAAAGGGCTTTGGCTTTATAGTTAAACATTTTATTGTGCTCTGAGGGTCAACTTAAGAATTACTGTTGATTCACCTGTAATAGTATTCAGATGACTGGCAATACCTTTGCTGGCCAAAAAAGTCCAGACTCAAACATGAGTATCTGAGTGCAGAAGTTACCTTGAAACCTGGAACTAAAGACCAAGAGCTTCCTATTTGCTATGTCCATTTGGGGAAGCTTACTGATCCAAGTGTTTCTGTTCAGTGTAGAATACCATGGAAAAGCCTATAGCAAGAAACATTAAATCCCAGCTTTTGTGCAGTCACTCTCATCTACTCTTTCCTTCTTCTCAAGTCACATTTTCTCCCTTATAATAGTGTTCTGTAGAGAACTATATTTGTACAGCTATAGCATTCTTTTGGGGTTTTTTTTTGGTTTTTCTATAACCAGATGTAAGCAACCACAAGTACTACAGGAAGGGTGACAAGTCATTGGGAAAGTAGCTCAACTGGACTGCAGCTGCATGTAACATGTTTGGGAAATTTTATGCCAAAAGTTCCAATATGCAGCTTCTTCACCTAATTCATTTGGATAACAGCTGTGTCACAACCATGCTGCTGCCGTATGATAAACAGGGCTTGGGTGGAATTGCTGGGTGGACGAGAAGCAGCAGTTCCCAAAACTTGAGTCCCCTGTGACCTTCTCAGTCTTCTCAAGGATGTAGCTACTTCCTACTCCAGTTACTTGAAAATATGACCCTGATAAAATCTGCTGAAGAATGCTGTAAGCAAAATTCATTTTAAGAAAGAAAACACACCACAGTGAGAAACTGCTCAGCAATAAAATTCAATTAATAATGTCATCAAATTATTTCCCCTCCCCCTGTAGGAGGCTATGGTGATGCTTACAGCATACTTGGATCCACTTCATTCATGTAGGTGACATACTCGTTTTTGTCTTCTAGAAGGTTTCCCAAGATGGGCAGAAGGTGGAGTCAATGTTGTCATTACAGACCCAGGAGAAAAAGGGTGAGCTCAGGTCCCTGTGGCAGCACTCCTGACCTCTGCTTTTTAAGAGCTCAAGAGTCCTGTGCAGGCCTGGCAGACTGATAAGGCACTGAGGCATATTTTGTTTCTCTGCTATTTTGACAAAGCTGAAACACCTACGTTTATGAAGAGACCATTAAATAAGCACACATTTAAAAAAAAAAGATCTGTTGCCCTCTTGCTTAAATGTAAAGTTTAACAAAAGACAAATGTTATTGTTTGTGCCCAGCCATAGTCACTTCAAATGTTCTTATATATTCTTTGAAGCTACTTCTACAGGTATGTTTAAAAAATCTGTGCTATCAGTTACAAAATGCTTTTGATTCTCAATAGAAAATGTGAGTGAAGGATATAAAATCATTGCTATCTAAAATAAATCTTAGAACTCTTTCCTTCAGAGGAAAATAATAAGAAATTTTAGCGTTACAGAATTAGAACTTGTACTTCAGGAATAAAATTACTTTAGAATAAACTCTGGATAAACCATTTTAAAGACCTATAATGACTCCAGTAGGTGAAGGACCAGGGCTGTAAATAAAACATATGAAACTACCTTCTTCTTCATCCAGGAACTTAGGAGACCTTATCATCAGTGTGTAAATCTCAAAGGAGCAGCTTGCTGCTGCTTTGATTTATGACCTCCCAAATTCATTGCAGTTCTTGTGGGAATCAGTGTGATTATGGTAACTCAGGCAGAAGGGTTTAAATCCAGTGATCAGCAGAGTTTTGGGGTAATGTATGGTGTATGGATCTTGGTCAAAGGGGATAAAAAGTGCTGGGAGTCATATTTTTAAAACATGAGGAAATTTCAGGAGAGGTGGCCAGGCTGCTTTCATTCTGGCTTCCATAATACCAGGGACAACTGAACTGAACTCTTACTTAAAGTTCCACTTTTTTGCAGGAGTTCAAAAAGAGCTTACCAGGCTGGTGTGAATAAGTGATTGTCTCACTGTGAAATACCATTGACCACCTTGATTTTCTTGCTTCCAGGTCATCCAAAAGTGCCAGCTCTTTATAAAAGAATCAATCATGTGAAAGCACTAGGTGTCTGTTAAAAGATTTATTTTATTTATTATTTTTTATCAAATGGGGTTGTTTTTCTGTTGGTGTAAGGAGACATTCCATATGGATCACCAGCTATCAGACAGCTAGAAAGAAACTCTATCTAATTCACAGGAAGGAAAGGAAATACTGCAGCATATAAAGATGAGGGGTTTTCAAATTAAAGTGTAGATCCAATCATCTTATGAACCAAAACACATTATCTTGAGCAATAGCTAGTAAACTGACAATCACATAGAGGAAGAAATCTTGGCACCATCCTATAAAATCTCTGATGTGTATCAGAGGGAGAAGCAAGAGAAGACATTTTTTTTTCTTAAAAAATCATAGGGGCCATTTAATCTGCTGCTCCTCACAGAACATAGTAGTTTATATATATATAAATGATTTTATATATATATAGATAGATAGATAGATAGATATGTAATATATTTTGTTCCCTTAGCTGAGGTTTAAATTAAATTCCTGGGTGGGTGAACACTTTGAAAGTTTCTTGGTGTGAGGTTTTTTATGTATAAAAGACACTCTGTCAGGCAACACAGAGTACATGTCTTTTATAGGAAAGAAAAAGCAGAACAGATAAAACAACAACTCGGTGTGTTACCTTTACATCATCCTTTCTGAAAACTATACTGGCATTTTTAGACAGTCACTAAACTAAATCCCATTTCAAGTCAAATATATTGAGATGTTTGAGTGTATTTATGTGGAAGTTCCTGGATATATAGGTTTTGTAAATATTTTCATGCTTACATTGAGTTGGTTATATATTTTAGATTTTGAGAAATGTTTAACTCCCTGTCACAAGGTAGTGTTAAAAGAATGGGTTAATTAAAATCTGATTTTGCCAAGGAGAAGTAGTATCTTTAAATGTATATGTTATTTCATTGTTTTGCATAAAAAATTTGGTTTGAAAACATTTCTGTTCTGATTTTTCCAATGGAGCTCTTTTAGTAATGTCTATGCCTAAAATTAATTTTTGTCTGGTAAGCGCTAAAATAAAACAGG
Organism: Heliangelus exortis; assembly: GCF_036169615.1. Taxonomy (NCBI): domain Eukaryota; kingdom Metazoa; phylum Chordata; class Aves; order Apodiformes; family Trochilidae; genus Heliangelus; species Heliangelus exortis. The sequence goes on along the minus strand of NC_092436.1, from coordinate 14,065,532 downwards.
GAGAAAAAAATGGAAGAAAAAGGCAATACTTCTAAGTTTTTTAGAATACTCTTGGAACAGAACAACCTTTGAACATATTGGAAATAGAGATCTGATTAATGGATGTCTATTGTAAGCTGTAGAACTACATAGCTAGAGTTGCATTTTTTTCACTCCCTCTGGTTCTGTCAGGGCACAGGCAGTTCTTGGGGGAGGATTTGTTGGTTTCATGTCATTTATGCTCACGTGAAGGCCACATGTTCCATGGTCCTGTGAGAGATCCTGATCTCTTTTTCCTGGTGGATAAAAGTCCTCTTCCACTGCACAAGCGGTTTTTGAGGTTCATGGAGTCAGTACAACTGTGCTACCCCAGGATATTCAAATCAACTTTCCCTTTTGGTTGATCCCTTAGGGGGAAACTCTGTCACTTCTGACATCTGGTGAGACAGAGGCTTTCTAGTCAAGCTGTCTGTACCAAGCTAGACCTCTACAGCCTTGGACTCTGAATTAAAAAGGAGGGTGGCAGAGCACCAGTGTGTTTATGAACCATATACTGGTATATTCTTAAGATAAATGAAAGAATCTTGCACCTGATTTTGGTTTTCTCCCCCAAAGGCAGCAACTGTTATCAAGAATTTAGAGCAAAACTATTTCCAGGTTCCTTGCAGACTGTGAGGAAATAATTTCCTATAACATAAGTAGAGCCTGATCTTGTCACATGCAAATTCACTTGTGTTCTTGGTGCATCCCTGTAGCTCAGGCTTCCTGAACAAATCCATTTTTATTTTAGTACTTTCTGATTACCTAACAGTGCTCTCCTTTTTTCCCATCCTCCTCTTCCCCAGGATATGGCTTCAGGGCAGGTTATTGAATCATAGCATTCAGGGTAGGGGCTTCATGAAGGCACTGACACTCTTTGGTAGTTGTCTTGCCATATATTGTCCATCTAGAGACATTTTCAACCTCCAGGCAGGTCATTGAAGCTCTGTCTAGAATGTTAATTTCTAAAAGGATTAAAATTACAATGTTTTGATAAGAGATATGTTAATTGGAGACCCCAAAAAATAAGTATTTACAAATTGCCTTCAATGTGTTTCCCCCACATCAGGAATTAATGTCAGGGGAAGACTTCTGTATGGGCAATGCTTGGCTTGTGACTGACAGCATGAATGAGTCAGAGAGATGGAAATTGTTCAAGAGTTATTGTCTATACAGAGAAGTGTGTTAAAAATAAATAATAATACAAGTACTGCTATAAAAAAAGGGGACCCGTTTTTTTCTCCCTGGCTAAATTTATGATCATGCACTGGGCTTAGCTGCATTCAATAGCCTAGGAATTGAAATTAATGAGCAGAACTGAACTCTTGCAGAAAATTCCTCCAGGCTTGCTATGAATATTCTGCACGGGCATTAAGTATGAAGTTTTTTGTTTAAGCCCTTTGTTTAGGTTTTTTTGTTGGCTTTGTGTGTGGGGTTTTTTGGTTGTTTTGCTTTGGTTTGTTTTGGTTTTTTTTGTAATTCCACCAAATAACTTTGACTTCTTTGAATAGGAAGCTTCCTAAAGCTTCCTTGTGAAAGTTGTGCTCTAGCTTGCCATTTCTTTGCAAGCTATTATTTTAATGATGAAATTTAATCTTGTCAAGCATCCTTAATGAAACAAATGGGACAGAAGGAAGGGGGTGGCATACCAGTTCCAAGTTTTTGCTGCTTTCCCAAGTGAAGAAAAATTACAAGGCATGTGGGAGTTGTAAAGAAAGCAAGTTTAAGGGTTGTATGGGGTTATTTGCAATAATATACAGGGACTCCAGCCTCTTGTTCTCTCTAAATGAGAGATGCAATAGTCAAGGCTATGACTTAGACTACATAGTTAGCTATAACTTCTTGTAAGTGGTGTCTCTGGTTTTGTTACTCACTCCCACATTTATCATCACAGTACTGGTGTAATTTTTCTCAAAGTTTGGTTATGGGAACATGGTGTTCTCTGTGGAGTACTTATGGTGCTCACCTAGCACAAGGAAACTTGCCTCACAGCTGTCAACCTTTCCTTTAGAAATTATATGGAAGGAATTTGCTTTCCAGAACAGATTTTTTTTTATTGAACAGCTCAGTGCAACAGAGGAGAGATCCCCCCTTCCATGTTGAAGGCTGTTACAGTTTTCCAGCCATATTGTACAGGTGAATGGATATAGCTTTCAAAACATCTGCTTCACTTTACACTTGAAAACTTAAGCCAAGATCTGCTGAGTATAGATTAAGCCATAAAAACTGCTGGATTTTGTGTGAGATGGTTTCCACCATTTGACTGAACCTTCTTTATTTGCATCAGATGATACGCAAGTAGAAGCATTGAAAGTGAGTAAAAAGAGGGATGAAAATGACATTGGTCTGAGACACAGGTTTTAAGGACCTTTTACAAAGCAGATAAGGTAGGCCAACCTATTCATAGCAGCAGCTCTTGATTTAACATTCACATTTTCACACAATGGCAGGATGAAACATATTGTTTCCAGCTCCGGAAAACCATTCTCATCACCGTTTTGCTGCTTTTCATATGTATTAATAGATAACATTTATATCTAGTTCATCTGAAGCTTCCAGTGTCTGTAACAAAAGCCTAATGCTACATCATTTTTAAACTTATAAGCACAAGATGTCAAGGGTAAAGTCTGTAATTAAAAGCTGCGAGGACAAATTCCCCCTGCATCACTTCATATGCTAGGGCTCTGTCTTACACTTTCTGTGTGCACACACACACCTTTAGTCAGCAGCCACTGAGGTTTATGCTGCTGAAGGCTTTCCTAGACAAAGGGCTCAATGACCTTTATGTGAGAAGCAATAGGAGCTCCTTTGTGTGAGGAAGACCTGAAATAGAGCCATGGAGTCAGAGCATTGCCTGCACTTGTCCTGAGATACCATCCTGCTTCAGCTGAGGTGTAAAGACAGAATCATCAGAGAAATGTTTGCAGAAAATGCATTTAAGCCTTCCAGTCTAAGAACAGCCTCTCATATTTGCTGAAGGAATTTACTGATGTTATAATTAGGACTAAACTGGAGGAAAACAGGACAGCAATCTGAACTGGATCTCCTATTAGGATCTTGGCAAGTTAGGGGAGAATGTGATGCCCTCTGCATACAGAAAATTGTGCAAAGCAGTAGTAGCAGCAGCAGTAACTCATACAAATGAACACTGTTACTTCTTCCAGGATGTAAGATCATCAAGATTATGTTGACCCAACTAAGTAGTTTAAAATCCTGTGTAATTGTAATATTGTCTCGGCTGAATTTGCTTTCATATTAATTGTACTCCTGTTGTGACAAAATAATTTTGGAAAGTCATTAGAAGCATCAAGGTACTCACATGTTAAATCACTTAATTCCAGACATACTAGCCAACAGCTCAAAATAAAAATTAAAAACCAGAAATAATTGTAGATATATTTGTAACAGTACCTGAAGGGTTAATAATTGAGTCACTATTTGAACAGGCAAATTATATCCCTCTTCAGTATGTGCCATTTACACAACTTCATCATGATTTCTTTCCAAAGGTAATAGGCCTAGAAGCTAGCTGGCTGCTCCTGCTGTACTTCAGCAGCTGTCATTTTGACATATTTTATGCTTTCTTTAGAAGAGAGAGGTTGATTGAATGTGAGAAAAGTGGAACTTTGACAGGCTGTCAGAATTCCTTACAGCACAAACCTACCTGCCAGATTACTTGTTTCAGGTTTATTTCAAAGAAGGTTTCCAGGACACAAACTTCCATTAGTAGCCCAAGAAGGTCTTAAATAGGTAGATTTCATTTTCTCAAAAATCTAAATTAATTCTTACTTCAAAGTGGTTTAAATTTCAGGAAGACCAGGTATATCTGAGAAAGCAAAAGCAAGTTCCCTTTCCTTTGCCCATATGCAAAGGCATAGGTGGATGAAAAACGTGTTCTTTACTTTCTTTCATTATTTTTGTTGTAATCAGTTATTTCTCCACATTTGTGAGCAGACTCAGGAAATTCTGAAGTTCATATTGTAAATGATCATTCCTTAATAGGGCTTCCAGCTGGGAGGAGATGCAGCTGTTATTACTAATAAAAACAAGCTGTTAAAATTATTACCAGACAACTATTCACACATTCACTTGTTCTAATAATTCACTTGCTTAGAGCCATCTTGTCGGGGCAACCCCAAGAACATGTCCAGAGTCAGAGGCTGTATTGATGTCGTAATGGCCTCTATTTAGGGAAAGTGCTTCTCAGTGCTCTTTGCTTTTTTTTGTATATAAATGTATATTACCAAATTCCTCTTCTGCACGTAGCAGCCACAGGCCCCTTGGATCCAGTCAGGGTCTCACAGCCTGTAGATGATGCTGGGATGGGCTAAGTGGCCCAGGACAGACTGAGTGTGTTGACCATGTTCTGTGTTTATCCAGTCTTGAAACAGGGTTATTGATCTCCAGAGTTAAATTAACATTGCCACATTATGTTCTTATCAGGTACTTATACTTGCTCTAGCCAAGAGTTTTCTGATAACTACATCTCCATTTAAACCTAAAAATGGCTGTAGAAAACCATTCACTTCATTCACTGCAGAGTGTTCTGTAGGAACAGCAAAATAAATGTAAATTAGTTTAGCTCAAAGAAAGGGACTTCCAGTCATTCTGCTTCTCCTGAAAAACTGGATTTACTTTGACATGTGTCACTTTTGCTGAGCTTGGTGGCTGGTGTGGAAATTGTTAATAACAATATGCAATATTTATCTATCTGCATAATCATGTTTTTTGGGGCACATCCATGACACTGTACATAGAACAGCTGTGGAATTTGCACTTACCTAAATTTGCTAAAGTCGTCTGGTCTGCCTTACTGATTATTAACCCCTGTGTTTTTGAAACTGTGCATATTAATCAGTTACAAATTAAAACACTTGGATTATTTAAAATGTTATTAGCCAGTTAATTACTGAGAAACCAGAGCTGACTTAGAAGTCCAGTCTGTACTGTGATTCCTTTCCATATAGACATTAACAGGAAAAGGGAAGAAAATTTTGAAGAGTAGTAGACACAAATCTAACATTTAAGTGGTTTCCTTGCTTGAAAGGGAATGTACAAAAGCAAATCAATGGCAGAAATTTTGCTGTCAGAGTAGTTGAGAGTTTTGATTTGATCGTTGAGAGGGGTTGCTGAAAATGTAATAATGGAGCTCAGTTTTAAAAATTATGCTTGTTACCTTCAAAAGCAGAAGATGGCATTGGAAAGAAAGCTAGAAATCCTGAGTAAAACTCAAGACCAGTTTCTCTGTCTAAAAACAGGAACTTGATGTATTAATTGTTAATGATTTTTGTTCAGAATATGTCTTTCATGTTGATGCATTCATATAATCTAGTTTGACACCTTAGCCCTATTCAAGCTTTAAAATATTGCTGCTATCCACATTTTAAATGAGGAAAATGTCAATAATAAAAGTAATCCATGTTTTTACTCTTCCACGTGAAATTTTACTTTATGGAGGTAATATGCCAGGTGACATGTAATCAGTGGTTTCTAGAAATAAATTCCTATTTCTACAGGACTTTTTCTCTCCTCTTTCTGTATTTGGCTACCCTTTTATCAGTTAAACTTAATAGCTATAAAAGGTGGGCATGCAAAGACCAGATAGAGTGTGAAAAACTTGAGCAGTTTTGCACACGAGTTTACCTGTATGCATACAGAAAACCACGTGGGGTTCTGTATGGAAAATTAAGGACAGCGTGAGCTAAGTGAGAATCCAAACTGAGTTTGTTTGAATGCTAATAAATCATGAAGTCACTTTGTTTTCTGACCATTGGGACTTGCTACATATGAAATACTTCAACACACAGAAGTACTTTGTGAGCAATTTTATTGTGTCAGCTCAAGTCACAAAAGGAAGTCAATGTTCAGCGCATCTTCAACATACTTATCATTTCACCCTTAAATTTTATGATGTTACCATTATTTCATGAACTTTTATTTTCTTATTCTCACAGATTTATCTATGAACTTAACTTCTAAAATCTTTGTGGTTCTGTCTGAAAAGGAGGAGTGTGTGCACAAGTATGCATTTGTGTGTGTGGCCCTTAAGCTTTTGGCAGGCAAATTTATTGAAGGCTGGATTAGGTATCTGTACAGTGGGTTGGGATTGACATGTTTAGTTATTTTTTTTAATATCTGTGTGTATAAATGCAGAAATAAGTATGCAGACACCCCCCACATTTATAAATCTACAAGCACATATGAATGCAGGCAAAATACTAAGATATGTGTATGTAGATGCAAAGTTTTACTCTGACTTGAAATCATGGACTGTATTCCTCTTTTACCAAACTCTTCCTTTGAGGCACTTACTAAATTTAATGTATTTAGATAAGGAAGAAGATGGTCCTGCCAGACAGTATTTTGAAGTGGAAATGAGAGAGCTAATTTTCTTCACAATAGTAGGCTCAACCAAAAGCCTCTCGATAGAGTTCAGGGGAGGCACTGGAGGCAGAAGCAGGCTTTCATGTGAAATTGAAGTTGTCTCAGACTATCACTGTGGAAATCTTTAACATACCTCTTTACAAAAATGAAGGAAAATGTCAAACCTGTCTTTTTCCAGTTCAATGACAAAAGTCTTCTTTAAATTTACTTTGCTACAGGGTAGCCATTTTGCTTTTGGATCAAAGAATTCTGCTCCTCGTGTTGGCCCTCCAGACTGTGACATGAAAGCAAAGAAAAAAAATTGACCCTCCTGGAAAAGGTCCCCTAATAATTGTTATACATCATTCCTCTTCCCATGCCAGGGGCCAGCCTTTTAAAGGTAGGAAATGGCATTAATTTTGTAGGTTGGTTGCTCTTCTGTTATACCAATGACTGCTTTACAGGGTTCAACAGGTGTTTTGGATGTAGGAAAGGTACTGTCAGCAGGAAAGATACACAGTCAGCATATTTCAGGTTGATTTTTGGTCCCAATGGCAGGCATGGTTTTACAGACCTTTATTAGGGCCTCAGACCCTAAGGCCCTTCCTTAGACAGGACAGTCCTAGCTCAGAAAGCTGCTGCTTTTATAGAACCTACTCCATAACTTCTAATCCTAATCCAGAGGGTATCAGTGTAAAGTTAGATTAGAAGGTGACAGCAGTGTGATGGGAAATAAGAATCTATTTCTCTTTTCTTTTTCTTTTTTTTTTTTTTTTTTTTTTTTATTTAAAAAAACAAAAAAGTTTGTGTATTTCTGGTCCCTTGACTTAAAATGAAGATGTTTGAGTTCTACTGCTGCCTTTGCTGCCTTGTCAAACCATGTGATTTAATCACTTCTTCAGAGACTTATCTGCAGAAGTACAATAGTAATTTTATAGTATATATTTAACATTATTATGATGATTATAATAATATGACAATAATAATACTCAACCAAAAGAGATGTTGTGAGGCATAATGGGCTATTGTTTCTGAATACATAGGAGATCAGCAAAGGAGGACACTGGAAATGTGAAGTAAAGAATTGCTTTGCTGTATTATGAAATATAATATATAATTTCTAAAGCATTTATTATGTTCATTACATACAAATTCTTACATTCAGTGCATTCCTATACTTCCGTCCTTGACCTGTAAAACATTTAGTTCCAGTGCAGTTCATACAAGCATATAAATATTATGTTTATCAATCCCAAATCTGATTGGGATTGCAAAACTGCAAAATCCTGGCACCCCACAATGAAACTTTATTTCTGCTTAGGAGCTGCCCAGTAAAAACAGTTTCATTTCACATTTCTTTGTGGGAAAGAATCCACTGCACCTCACTCCATCGTAGCTGTATTCACCACTTCCCAAATGACAAAATCAAGCCAAATATTTCAATGAAATCTTTTGTTAATCAAATGAAATAGAACTTCTGGAAAGATGGTGACCACTATTGTCATCTACTATTTGAGTACAGGGTGAGGGAAGAAGCACATTTTGCATTATATCATTTACTGAGGATCTTATGAAAACAGAAGTGTCACTACCTGAGTTCATATTTTTATAGAACTCTTCCTTAGCCCTACAGCCTGCATTTTCCTGTGGCTTTATATTATTTTTTTGATTAATAAAACCTGAGGGCAGTGCCTGCTTGTTGAGATCTAAGGTTAAGTTCTGCATACTTATTCCCAACAGATTTCTTTACCAAAGGCTCCCTGATGACACCTATTGATTAAAGCTGCAATGATCTTCTCCACTACATGGCACTGAGGCAGGGAGTGTGCTAAGCACCTGGGAGTACTGACAGGGAGTTATGCTAAGAGGAACAGCAGCATCTGGACATGCTGCACCCAGCAGAACAGAAAGTTAGGTAAGCAACTTTTTTATTAAGAACGACAGGAAAAATATGAATCTAAACAAAATTAATTTAAAAAATTATTCTTGAGTATCACTGTTGTGTGTTACTCTAGAAATAACAGCGTATGATGGAGTAATACAGGGAGTCACAGAGCAGTAATAGAATGAGTTTAATTCTGAGGGGTGGGATGGGAAGTGGCTGCTTGGCTGAGTGACTGGGGTTGTGCTGAATGACACCAGAGAAGTTGCAGTACTCCCCCTTTTGCTTTGGTCATGTCATGGGGTCATACCTGTAATCTGAATTCAGTGCCACTCTACCAAATGCTGTTAGAGGAATCTCTTCACAGGTATCATTGGTTGTCAGGACTTTACTATTCCCTTCCTGTCTGCTGGAAGAGGCCACCCATAGATGGGCTTTTGGACACTTTTCTCACAGAGACATAAGCAAACAAGCCCTCTGCAGCTCAGAAATCAATAGATCCTCTATAGCCATCTCTCCTCCCTATTGTGCCTTCAGAACAAAGGATTGCCAGGTGCCAGTTGATGTATATAATGTGTATTTCTGAAAGCTGAAATGAGCAAATGGATGTGAATAAAGACATAAGAGTAGACTGGGTTCTGTTTCTACAGGCTGGTAAAAGCATTGCTTCGATTAAGTTTAAGTGCCACCACAAAGTGACCAAACCAGTGTTTTCCTGTTCTACACCTGTTTATCTCTGCTTTTTCTTCTGTAAATGGACAATGAGTGTCTTGGCAGTGCTACAAGATACACTGTGCACGTGTATGTAAAGCACAAGGATACACTCCGTATCATTTTTCTCATGAGGATTACTTTAAAATATTTTGCATACTAAGTATGCAAAATATTAAAATAAAAATATTAATAAAAATATTAAACATTAAATATTAAAAATGTTAAATATGCAAAATTCCTCTACCTTTATAATAGCATCAGCACTGTGCTATAAAGACACTTCAGGGAAAGGAAAGTAGATTGTTAATGCTAGTGTATCACCTGCCATCTGGCCACACTTAACACATGGTGAGATGTAGAGATTCAGCCATTTGTACATTTGATCCCAGAGCTCACTTTCAATCAGGTAAAGTAACATCAAGACAGGCACAGCTGTTGTGTGTACATCTTGTAGTTTGTTTTATTTATGGCTTGATTGTGTTAGAATAATTCTGTATTGGGATTAGTGCAAACTAATTCACTCTGTCAGGTGAACTGGTGACATCCAGGTTCCAGGGAGTGTGATCTGCACCAGTGTCCCCAGTGCATGGCAGCTGATGTAACTGCTTCACCATGGTGGCAGATTCTCATTGATTTAGAGAATGGGCAAAAGCAGACAACAGCAATTTTGCACATCATTGCAACCTGTTGAGTAGCTTGTGCTAAAAGGCCTGTAATAGTATCTCCAGGGTTCTCCACAAAATACATATAGCAGTGCTGGTGGTTCTTCAGTTATGCTTCAGACAAATGTTGATTTTTCATATTCCTTCTGCCCACATTGTGCTTTTTGACCCAGGGAACATGCACGTTCCCTTTACCAGCTTTTGCATATATGATCCTGAGTGTATAGGTGGAATCTTTCTTAATGTAGACATCTTTTAAAGGTAGATAAAACCTAATAGTCTAAATACATCTAAATATATTTGGTGGTCTACTTTACTGAAGCAGTTCCTTATACTTACATGAACAGTTATGTTTATGGGAGCAACCATACCTAAAGTACCCAAAGTTCTCTTCAATTTAACCACACGTCCTAACAAAGTATTTGCATGGCTCTTTTTCTTCATCAGAAATATACAAATTCTGTCTTATTTTTTCCATTCCATAAAAACGTAGCTCTTTTCTATGGACTGTCTTTACAGATCTGTGTTCTTGGAACACAGAATTTGTAGGCAAATGCAGTAATAATGCTACTGCCAGGCACTTTCACTGAGCAGTGCACAGCCAGCCTTGTGTCTTACTTGAGCATATCTCAACACTGAGCAGAACACATCAGCCTGCACAGCATCTCTCGTGCTACCTGCATCCTGAGTCTCCCTGTGAACCTGTGTATTACCTAGGGACAACTCAACACTCCTTTCATATTTCACCTGTGCACAGGTACTGGCATGAAAAAGGTGAAGAATGTTTTTTGACAGCAGCAGTTGTGAACAGAGCTTTGCAGATGCAGGATCAGGGATACATACAGAGGGTTTGTGGCATCAGAGCTGTTTTCATACAGTAGTGGTACAGGAGAAACAGAGAGCAAGGACATTATGGATTGAAAATGGAGAGTAAAAGGAAGAGTGGAGGGTCAGTGGAGATAGACCAGTCAGTTTCTCCTCTCCAGTGGCAGATGGCACTAAAATCATTTCAGTCATTTCTGTCCTCACAGTGATATGGTTTTGTTCTAAGAAAGATGTAATCCTCCTGAGCCTACCATCTGTTACCTTCACTAACACAGGCACTGTGAGGTAGGTACAAGCATCCTTTAGGGAAAGCTGATGGCATCCATTTCCAGAACAGGGCTGCTGTTCACCACAACTGGGGATATTCAGAGGTGCTAAAAAATCAGCATTCACCATTGAAAATAGCATCTCTGTTACACATCCTGCAGCTAAGGAAGGAGAGCTGTCTATTGCTTGGACATTTCATTGATCCCCAAAGGCTGGATGTTGCCTGGAATATGCCACTCAAAAGTTGACATTTAAAGTGTAAATTTAACATTTGTCAAAAATTTCAGTCTACATGTGATGTCTTCCCTAGGAATATATTACTTTTACAAAATTTTTACCTAATGCCAAAACATCCTTAGTTAGCCTTAACATTAGCAAGCCTTTCTTCCTTTTTATTTCTGGAGCTAGAGAAGGCCCTCATGAGTTTCTACAAAATAGTAATATTACAACTATTAATTTATCTGTTGAAGATGACATACCTTTTTCTTGCTTTTGTTATTGAGTCAGGATGACTTTAACATTTTAAAAGGTCTGTAAACATAGTGAGTGGTACAGAATTTTTTACATATACTTACAAATCAAGACTTAGGAAAGCTCAGTAGCAATTGGAACAAGAATTTGAAGGGTGTAATGAGTAGTTTTCAAGTATTACTTGGAGTGGTTCTGGCTGACCAGTAGTCAGCCAGACGAAAAAACCAAAAACAAAACAAAAAATGACCTTCTCTCACACTCCTAGAAAATTAGTGTATGTGTCTTTTTTCATACTTGTTTCAGATGTTATGGCTACCCATGCTGTCTTGCCCTACAGGATATTAAATAAGAGTCTTGAGGCAGCAAAGTGAAGAACTAATTGTTGTTCTTCTTCTACTTCACCACTGCTGCTGTAATTGGAAGTTATCTCCTTATAATTGCATCTGTAGTGAATAGTAATTATAATTCTTATAATCAGCTTTTTCTTTTAATTAGTTTCTACCCCCATAAAATATTATTTAGTACTAGTTCTTGTCTGCTCTCAGAACACAAAGAACTACACAAGATCAGTATTCCAGTACTGCTGTTGCTGTGTTCTTAAATGCAAAGGCAGATTCTGCATAGGTAGCAGTAAGCTTTGACATGACCAGAAAAATTGAGTCAAGTAACAGCTGGAAAACATGAGCTGTGAATAGAGGAGCAGGGATTTTACTTTTATCTATTTCTTAGTCTGTACATAGAGTGCTGAACATAGAGTTTGAGTGCTATGACTAAGTGTAGATTTGTAGATTTCTCAAATTGAATAACTTAAGAGAACCAAGAAAGCAAGCTTGCAAGCTCTTACTCGAATTATACAGATAGTTTTTTAAAATTTTTAAACTATTTTTTAAATCACCATTTTGGCATATGTTAAGAGCAGGAGTGAACATTTTAACAAGAGTATGTTCTGTATAGTGTAAGCATGAGGAAGAGATTCCCAAGCTCTCTGGTGTGACTGTTTTGTCCCAGACAAGAGTGAAAGCTAATCTCATCTCTTTTCCAACAGTTCCAATTTTTTACCAAAGAATGTTTATTTCATTTGAAAAATGTGGATATTTTAGAATTATTCTGCATGGAGCCAGCAAAAGGAGAGGTGTGAGGATGGCTATGAAGTTTTGCTGGAAACAGTTTCCCTTCCATATATATTGTGTAAGGATGAAGTTCTTATGTGTCTGCTCACAAACTGAGACACTACTAATACCAAAGGATGAAACATATTTTGACTGTCTTTTAAAACTTAAGCTGGACTGGAAGTATTGGTTAAATGCTTCATTACTGTATGCTTGTTACTTACTAGGATGGTTTTAGTAACATTCTTTTTTAGGTCCAAACAGCAGCATAAGGTCAGGCTTGCAGCACCCAGCTGAGTGAATGCTGGTAATTGCTTAAATGACTTTTTTCACCTAAATTTTCAACTAGACAGCAGGGGTACCTGTAGCTGAAAATGTATGGTGAAAGGGTCTGTGATGCACAATAAACATTCCATATAGAATGTGGTAGACTATGCTTGTGGAATCTAATCTCACTGCAATTCCTGCTATATTGTTACTTAGACTAAAGCTAATAAGTATGGGCTTTTTATCCTTTTTTTAAAATTATCACTTTGACTTTCAGTTGTGTTAGAAATCTCTTCTCCTCATTTTTCAGGTTAGACCTAGTATTGTACACAGAGCATTTCTTAAGAACCTTAAAAATCCTGGTTTTCCTCTGACGCATATCTTACCTCCAACATTTGGCACTGTAGATGTAATTAAAATGTCCTTTTATTAGCATTGTGCACTAAATATATAGAGAACATGTGTTCAACCTTTCCATAGCAAAACACAGACCATGTGTGTAGAAAATTGCATTGTAAGTCGACTTACCTATTTTTTTTTTCCATTGAATAAACAAAAACACTTGACAGATGTGAAACTTTAATTAAGAGGAAGCTATTTTGGCTTTCTGTCCAAGAAAGAAAAATATATAGAGCTACAAAACTTTTCTTCTTTTGTTTTGAAATTATGTAATTTAACTCATGTGAAAACTCTGTGTATCTGCAAACCCAGATTAATATATCTTTAGATTTATAGGTAAGTTTCCACTTCTGGGATGAAATCTTGTATGATAAGATGTAGCCTTCAGGGAACTTTTAGCAGGAAGTTATAAACCCCAAGGAGCAGTGTTTTATCATGGAAATGCTGACACAGCCTTAACTAAAGTGGCACAAAAGGCAAAAATGCAGTATAATTAAAACAACAGGAGTCCAGAATGTCAGCATCTGAGCAGGTCTCCTAGACAAGTTCTCTGATTTTTAGCTTTACAGCTTTAACAGCATCCACTCTTTGGGGGTTTTTTGTGGATGGTTTGTTGGTTGCTGTTGTTTTTTCTTTTGTTTGCTTGGTTTTGTAGGTTTTTTTTTTGTTTGTTTGGTTGTTTTTTTTAACAGATGTATTAGAAAGGGATTTATAAAACTGCAGCAGAGGGCAAAAAAGCAGTGCAATGATTGAAGAGGTGCATTTGAATCAGTTTGGTTTACAGGGATTACTTAGGATATATGAAAATCTATGAAGGTCATAATAACATTTATGTAATTCTAAAAACTGATGTCTGCTATTTTTTATTCCCTTTAAAGACTGAACATTGAACAATTTAAAATGTACTGTTGAATTAAAAAGTAGTTGCATTCAGCTTTTAGTGCAGAACAAACTTCTAAGGATGTACTATATATAATCTAAATTCATACTTCTTGTAGCTAAATAAAATTTTCTAATGCACTGCAGTTTGACCAGAATTAAAAAGAAGCATATACTCCAGCTAATTAGGTAATGGGTAGTTTTTGTAAATGGGCATTTATGGGGATGCTTTAAATGTTTGTTTGTTTTTTAAATTTTGATGACTCTGCTTTGCTGTCAGTAATGACTAAAGTCTGAGAATTAGAAAATACTGGCATCTTGCATTCCATCTACATCATCCTATAAGCTTGCTCTTTACAAGTATATTTTTTAAAAATTATTTTTATAGGCACATCTAGGTTATAAATTCATAAATATACCATAAACAAGCCCTACCTTATGGATGTCAGTAGGCACCAGATTTTAATAGTCAGGCATCTTTTCATAGAAGCTTGAGAATCAAATGGTGAGTATTCCTAAATCACAAAAATAAGAGCACATTCACTTTTAGCAATAAGCTTTAGTCTCTGCATTTAAATTTGTATCTCCATAATTTTCAACTAGACACTGAGAGGGGAAAAGAAATCCGAGATTCATGGAACTCCAACTTATAGAACTGTGAGCAATGCTGATATTATACCACTTAGAATATTCAAGGTACCTTATTGACCAAGACTGTTTCACAAAGGATTTGTTCATATGATATAATTAATGCTTGCATGTTGTTCTGACTATTTTGTATAAACACATTTCTTCTCATTTTTTTTTCATTCCATCATTTTCATTTTTTTTTCTAAACCCTTAATCCTAACTCTTTAAACAAGAGGAAATTGTGTTACAACCTTTATTTTCTAAATGACCTTCTAATTCTACATCTTTGATCACCACTGACCAGTTGTCCTTCATGTCTTATTAACAGCATTCTTGCAAAAGCCTTTACCCACATGTATAACTTTGCAGATATCAGTTATTGTACCTCATTTCAAATGCTACAGTGGCACCAGTCGCATCTGGAGCTCAGAATAAAAGGAAAACTTTTGCATTGTTTTGTAAGATGAAAAAAACCACCATTTTTATCCTTATCAGTTACAGCTGTAGTTGTAGATCAAGACCAATATTTAACTCAAAGAACTGGTCGTGCCTAACATAGAAGAAGACTGTTTTATGCCTAACATAGAACAAGACTTGTGTTATCCTTTTTTACCTCACATGTAAATCTATAAATAGAAATGCAATTGGAAAAATAAATAAATAAATAAATAAATAAATGATGAGGACTCTACTGAAGTAATGAAATGGCTGCAAAGACAAAGTTATTAAACTTTGCTCATGCTGTTTGGCTCAATGCTAATGAAATAATTTTGGTGTTTCCCAGCAATTAGAAAACTTTTAAAATATATCCCTTAATATTTATGTAGAAGAAGCACAGACAGTATGGAATATATAAATCACTAACTTTATTAATTCCTAGAAGTCACATATGCATGTGTTGGTTCTAGAATAAAACCCTTTTAAATTCTCATAGGGTGGTATAACAGGTTATTGTTTGTTTGCTTCCCTCAAGGCTTTTCTTAGAATTCCAAAAAAAGCCACCACAATACACAAGCCAATTGCAGAACCATGTTTGCAGGAAATAGATCGATTTAACCCAACGTGTCAGGTAACATGTCATGTTACACAGGATATTCTGCTGTGAAATAGGAACGTGTCAGAGTGTGGACTGACATGCCAGGGAACACAGTGGTCCCAGAGCATTGTCTCTCTAGACAGAGTTAAATACTTACACTGTGATTTCTGCCTCCTGTAAACCCAGGAAAACCAAACCCCAGCACTTAATATTTCAGGTAACGTTTTAAAGTTGCAGCAAACACTCTGATCTCCTGTGCTTTGTCAGCTGCCTTTTAGACTTGTTGGGAAGCTGAAATGAGAACTCAGAGAAGCTTTGCTGTGCAGTCCAGAGGTGGCTGACATCCCCACAGCTGCCCAGGGCTGCAATGTCTGTGTTAGAGGGGTGCCTGGCTGTGGCAGGGCTGGCTGCTTTTTGTCAGGGTTCACTAGATGAAGAAAAGCACCTACACTGTCGCCAAAGGTTTCTTGCTATATCCTGAAGTGTTTGCTTCCCTGTCACTGAAATATCTGAAATAGGTATTTGTGTGTTTTTCAGAAGAGGAAAGCTCAGTTTAGCTTTGTATTTATGCAGCATGACCCTTGAATGTTCTCCTCGAGTCTTTGATGTCAGTTATTGAATTAAGAAGCTGCTTTGGGAGTCAGGGTAGGGTGGGAAGAAGATCTGGAGACGGTGGAGTCCTGTGGATGATGATACTCAGCCAAGGAGACAGGCTTTGCAAAATAAAAGAAACAAACTCAAGTGCTTCTGCTGCCCTGGTGCACATCTCTGCCTAGAAGGACCTGTTTGTTCTAAACACAGAGTGCTTCCTCTGCAGCATTCTGGCTTCTAAAATGCTGCTTCTAAACTACACAGCAAGCATTTCTCTTGTATGAGGAAAAGGTAGCAGGCTATAAGGCGTATTTCAAAATATTCTAATGCTTAATAACAAATTAGAACTGAAGATTGTTAGGAAGGAAGAGGAATATGAGAAATAAATGATTTTTCTGTGTATACATTGGAAAAGAAAATTATGTTTTCAGAAAAGGGAAAAATGGAACTATGGGTGATGTTTAAAGATCCTATTTGTTTTCTTGTTTATTGCAGCCACTTGTTGGTTGCAGTAGGTTGGCTTCTCATGGCTTGGTAGTTGTTGGAATATGTTGGTGATTCCAGCATCAGTAGGATCAAACAGCTATTTGTGCTCTTTACTCCTACATAGGTTCCAGTTTATTTTGCCATTTAGGTCAATCTGAAGTCAGGAACCCAAATGCATCACTGAATATGAATTAAGGTGGCTGTCAGAATGGACTCTATAGCCATTACAAGTAAAAGAAAATCAGAGCAGTCCCAAGACTGTAATAATTTATGCTGTTAACATTTACCCCAGGTAGCTGGGCAATACACTATACCAGTAAGTCATGTTTACATTTATCACAATGTAGCTAAACATAAAGATCCAGCTTCAGGATCAGTTGAATGTTTTATCAGCTACCAAACAAAACCTCAGGATCAGGTGCTATGATTTGAGGCATTGCCTGGTACATCTGAGTGCCAGTATGCAGATTCAAGGAAAGAATTTTTTAGAAATCTATTAGATCTTCTTTATAAAATATGCAGTAATATGGAAAGTCAGATCTAAAATAATTTCAAACTTCCTGGCTGTAAATCAAAGCTTGTGGCCATGAAAATCATTAGTTTTTATCTTCAAATTTAATGGCTGTATTCTGCACTGTGTAAATTGCTCAGGAGCATTATGGTTCTCAATGTCTCTAAACTATGTTGCTGGGTCTCGATTTTAAATATTTATAAGTCTACTGTTAAGAACAAATAATTTTCTCAATCTATTTCACTAACAGAAATTATTTATAAGTTTGTCATTAATTATTTAAATTTTCCTGGTATTATATTTACATTAATAATTAAATGCATCTAATTATTAAATCATATAAATAAGATTTAGTTTCATTGATGAGCTGAAGTGCAAACAGAAATGCTATTGCTGACTGTAAACATTTGAAATGAGATACTCTTCAATAACAAGCTACAAGACATGACAGTAACCTGCTGAGCTAACTCTCAGTGTCTCTAGTACATAATTAGTGTACCTGTGATAGGTTTCTGGATTCTCCCAACCAGAATCAGCTTTGTCCACCTCTCCCAGTTATTACAGTAGCAGGTAGCCAGCAGTCAGGATGCCAGGGTCTTTACACTGGCCACCAGTTACCTCTGTACTACCTAATGGCAATTACCTTTGACAGAGTAGGTGAAGATCTGATTCACACTCCAGGAATCATTGGCCATCACCTCATTAAAGTTTTCTGACTACCAGAGCTCAACAAAATGTATGACACTGTTCCTTAATCCCAGAAGCTATAACCCCTCTTAAGGGGCACTTTGATTACTGCAGTGTTTCACCACACACCCCTCTGCCAAGCTCCAGCATTATCAGCTTCCTCAGCACAGCATTTCCAAGCCCCAGAAGGGTGAGGTTCATGCTCCCTGCTATACGAAATGTCACAGTTAACAAGTGGCTGATTTCTCACTCAGTTGTGTCTTGTATAAAATATAATTACATGATGAGTAATATATAACTTGTTTCAGCCCCTGATTATGTTCAAGTTAGCCTAGGTTCAAAAGCCTATCATTACCTATATGAAGTCTTCTGGTAATTAGAGTTCTTTGGCATAAACCTTCAGCTACCACAGTCCCACTGCTATTTCTGATGTTTGCATGAGGAGAGATTGCTCATGTTTAGTGATTATGTTCAGCAGTTCTGTCATGTGTGCAACCTCTGCAGCAGAACAGCACAGTATCTCAACTTCTGGTGAGAATGTGCACTGGCTGCTTCCCAGGGTTCTTTACTGGCATTGGAAACAAGTCAGTATTTGACCCTGGCACCTGGAGGCCTCAGATCTGCACTCATGAAACTTGGTATTACACATTTATAATGTTTTAGATATTTAGATGGAACCAAACACCTAGTGCATATATTTATATACACAGCATATAGCACAGGTCTTTTCAACTTCTCTTTGCATTCCTGAGTGCCCTTGGGCATGTAGCCTCTTAATCTTAGCCTAAAACTTTATGGTAAATTACAGTGTAGATTTTCAAAAGAGGATTTTCTGTTGCTTGTAACAAGTAATCACCTATTATAAAGAGCTGTCCTTAGCTGAATACAGACATTAAAAATATTGATAAATGTTTATTATGGCACTCCATGGTTTCAGTACCAGACTGATATTTTGTTCTCAGGGTTGCTTTTTGGTTTTTTTTTTTTTACTGTAATCCTGAAATCTTCAATTGCCTGCTTCCATCATAATTTCTTTAGTCTTTTAACCAGTTTCCAACCATGCTGGTTTATTGAGAAATAAAAGTAAGAGGAATGTCAACAGTTTCCCAAGCAAAAGGACCCTAGGGAACACTTCAGGACAATGTGCACTACAAGGAGAAAGAGCTGAGCTGCTGCTAACTTATATAAAGTTTTAATCTGAGGATAATGTTAGAAGTGAATCATGATTTTCAAGGTGAAAAGTACAGTAGCTTCCTAACAAAGCTGACTTACCCTTAGCAGTAAAAGTGACATTAATTGCCTAACATGTCTCTCATAATTAGGTTTCCAGTGCTACAAAATCTGAAGAATATTCATTTTCCAAAGATGAGGCATTGGCAGGGTGTATACATTCAAACAGGGAAGAGCATGCAATTGAGATGAAAAAAAAATCTAAGAAATGTTCTCTGTCCTATATTCAGATAGAATTTCTTGCTATGTCTAATTTTCTTTCTCTGACAGCTTTTCACAGTTTTGGTCATCTGGTAGGTTTACTGAAAAACGGAACTATAATAACAGAATGTGATGAAGAGGTACAAGTGTGAAATTGTGCACACCATAGGAAGCAAAGAGCAGAGTGCATGCTATAATAGTCCAGTTCTACTTTTAGCAAGATTAAATTGCTAGTGAACTTCAGAAGGGAGCACTCTAATAGCTTGCAAGCATCATGCCTTAATGCTTTTATGTTACAAAGAGCTCTATTTGTTCATGCAGGGGTAGGAAGTCAGAAAATAGATGAAAATCATGGCAATAATTGTCCTCAATGTAACTGTTAAACTTCAGCCAAGACTGTCAAACTTTGTTTTATCAGATTCTTCCTTGATTTGATTACGTAAAGCTGTTGCATCTAATCCTAGAGTGTGAATTTTCTCCAGAAGAATTCTTGACTTTTTTTTCCTCACTGACTGGTGTTTGCATCCCTAAGCTCTTTGTGATTCCAGTTGTCTCAAACTGCGATATCAGATTTTCTTCTATCAAAGTTACTTAGTTTAAATTATTTATGTATAGACAAATTTACACATGAAGGAAGTTGTATCAGCACTTATATGTATCCAGGAATTCACTGAATCTCTCAGTGGGGAGGAATTTGAGTGCATACTGTATTTCAGCTCACTAGATGAATATATTTCATAAAAAATTTTCTAAGTAGTGTAAGGACTTAGTGAAGTGTTACAGAGCTTAGGCAAATCAAGCAATTATTGAGTTTTAGCAGGTATCACAGTGAGTACAATGTGATGAAATTCCTGAATTGCAGAAAGAGGCTCTAAAATAAGTAGCACAGATACAAATAGCAAGAGGAGTTTTTGTATCCATGTTTTAGCACAGATTTTAAAGGCTATCCATAACCCTACAGAAATAATCAGGCAGCAAGCTCACCCCAAGTTCTCTGTAGACAGACATCTGCTACAACCCTTGCTAAGCTCATTTATAACTAGCTCAGATACATCTGCATGAGCTGGAAGTATTACTTGAATTTGAAACATGGAGCTGAGTTTTTTGTATAGCCAAGCCCTGTGAGGTGGTTTCATCTTAGTCTAAATGTTTCCTTGTTGATTGTGTAAGTATTGCTTTCTGGGCTTGTCAAAAGAAAGTCATTTGATACAGGCATGAAATTATTCTGTGTCTCTGTATATCCACCCCAGTTAAAGAGAGAACCTTGCTTCCCTGTCAGTGGTTAGATCTGTGAAATATAGCCACAAATAAGCATAGATAACATTATTCAAACATAATGGGCACATGGGCAGAAATGGCAGTAGCAGGCTGGAAACAGCTCTCTCTTGTCAATAGAGATTTTACATCTCTGAACTCTCATTCAATTTGCAAATAAATAAAATGTAATGCTCTTTAACAGGGTTAGGCAAAAAACCTTAATCATAAGGCAGATTGACCTACA
This sequence comes from Heliangelus exortis, assembly GCF_036169615.1. Classification (NCBI taxonomy): domain Eukaryota; kingdom Metazoa; phylum Chordata; class Aves; order Apodiformes; family Trochilidae; genus Heliangelus; species Heliangelus exortis. The sequence continues at coordinate 14,044,803 of NC_092436.1, read as the reverse complement.
TGTCTGATAGACTGAAAAAATTCAGCCTTACAGAAATTTCTTCTGATTACAATTCTTGATGGAAAGAGTTATTTAAGAATGGAGTTTTGCAGGCTCTGGACACAAGGGGATCAACAAGTGGCTTTCAAAGCTGAGTAAAGCACTGCAACCAACTTCTGTAATCTTACTGAAGTGTGCAGTATCACCAAGCTGAACATAGTTTCCAGGAGACATCAAGAATTTCTCTTTTCTTTAGAGCCACTACTCTTCTTTTTGAAGGGGAGCCATCAGGGTACATTTAAAACTTAAATATCCCCAGGGTGGCATTGCATCTGGACCAATTGCATACTTCTGACAATGATGAGATAGATAAAATAAATTTTACTAGTAGAATACTAGTGGTACATGATCAAACATATATTTAGATTAATGACAAATATACATGCATTTGAAAACAAGATTTCTAAGCTCTAGCCAAAAGGGAAGTCCTGAAACATTTCCAGACAAGGTAGAATATGAATGGTGCAATATGACAGAGCTAATAGACTAAAAATTAGAAATTAAAACCTGTGACCTTTGTCTTTGGGTGATCAATTTGCTGGTATCCTCAAGAGGGGGCTGCTAAGACTCTTAGTTGTAATTTGTTGATTGTTACTGTTATTGAATTTATATTGACTTTAATTAAATCCGTGCTTGAAGGGTTCAGCTTGGAGACTTAACATGGCTGGAAGGAGTTGCTGAAGGGATGCACTAACATGCCTAGAGATATTAAGAAATCTCATAAGAGATTAATTCATATACTCTCCTTTCATCAGGATTTAAATGGTCGGTTTTCTCAGAAGAAAAATTTCACTGTGTCAAATTGTAGTCTATTGGATTTGGGATGAGTAGGAAAAAAAGAAGACTGCCTTTTTCTGTAGCTGGGGAGCATGCTGATAATATGCTTGGGTTTCCCTTAAGAAATTCACTCCCATTGCCAGGGGAAGGAATGCTAGTGATGTCTTTACTAGCACACTTTACTTTGAGTACACAGAACTTGTGGATTCTTATATTTCTGCCAGAAGGCCATAAGCCTGGTAAAGAACATTGTATGTGCCATGCCACGAAGTGCATGGGCTTCATTGTGGACAAATCACCTTTTCCTGGATGGGTAAACATTGTGAGGGATGGACTCTTCCCATCCACGTTTCTGTGCTCCTAGATCCATGTCTGTAACAAAACCTCAGGTGCAAATTCCCCTCAGCTTCTAGAATCAGAGATCAATTTTTAATACAGATAAACATTATCAGAGGTGAACTGATGTTCTTGTTTGCAAATGTCTTGACTGTGTCTTACTTCTCTTTTATACTGACATCTATCCGCTTCCAGGAGAAAAATGTAGTTTTCTAGGTAGTTTTCTTACTCCAGCTGAATATTAAGCGAATTTTGCCGCTGAAATATCTATTATAGCTTCAGAAGTTCATTGAGTGGTAATAGCTAGTTTAGATTCTATGATTTTATATGTTAAGTTAGTTGTTTCTCCCTGAAATCATTATTTTGGATTTATGAACAGTGATTTTCCCCTGGCATTTTACCATTGAGACATGTGTCACCATTTCACATTCTGTATGTCTTCTCACCTTCATTTTTATTACAAATAATAAGTTTGCCACTTCCCCAGGTCATGTGTGAACACGTTGAGCAGCACAGTCCCCAGCATAATTCTTTGTATGATTTTGACTGTAAAAACTGGACATTTAGTACCTAAATGTTGTTCAATCTTTATTTTCAGATCCATACAATGGCTTTATTTTGTATATATCATGGCAGCATAATTTCAAGGATACATTATAAAGGGTGGCAATGAAAACCCTTTGCATACACAATCATAAATTTTCCCTACTAGGGATGTGCTTGAAAATTCTTATTAACTCTGGAAAGCACAAGAGTGCTTACTTATTCCAATTATATCACACACCCGTGCATCTGGAGATTCTGCTCTCTTTAAGCATTGCTGCCAATCTACCTCAAATGTTTTGCTGTATTTTTCTGAATTCCTCATTTATAAAATCATGAATTTCTACTTTGTAAAAATTATATCAGATTTACTGGGTGCCATTCCTGCTGCTTACTGGGTGCTGAAGCAGACTTAAAAAACACAATGTATATAGAGACTTGAAGGCTTTTTAAAAAGAGAACACTTCTCATTTGGTAAGAATACGTGAAAGAGAAAAAGTAAATGGGGCCAAATTTTGCCCATAATGTTCCACTGATGTAATGTGATGTGACTGGCCAATCCACCAGAAAAAAAATAATCAACACTTCAGTAGTCATAGAGGTCAGTGCAATTCACATAGTTGGCCTGGAAATACATCCAAGTGCTCAACTGGGCTTTACAGCTCCTATTTACTCTTGCTACAGGGAAGTGCAATAATCAGTTTTCATTCTAACGAGGTTGAGGCCTTAATTAAACAGCAGACCCAAGGGAAGGCTGAACTTTACCAAAATCATTAGTCCTAAATGAGGGGTACAATACCAGGGGCTAAGTCAAAAGTAGCTCAGACAAAAAGCTTTGCCTCAGACCTCACTGTTCCATTCTGGATGCAATTGCTTCAAGTTAACTGAAAATTTTGATCCAATAACCTTTAAGAAGTACAAAAGTAGCACTTTTTACCTTAAGCCATTTTTTTTGTTAAATATACTTGATATGTTTTGCTAGCAAAAATAGAAAATATGACAACTTCAAAATACCATTCTCTAGTCACTTAAAAGACTATTTCTAGGAACAGAAGTTGAATTATATCAGCCTGCAGAGGAAGTGGTGAAATGCAGGCACTGTGCAATGGGACAACCACAATTTACCTGACAAACCAGTAATGTTAAAGAGGAAAATGTTCTTTTCATTAAAATCTTATAATTTTCATGGAAAACAAAACAAAAAAACCCCGGAACCTATTGTCTCTCTGTGTGGGAAAACACAGGAATAGTAGGATTGACTATAAAAAAATATGAACCCAACTCATTTTATCTGCTCAGGTCTGTGAATGCAAGAATAGAGGAAACCTTAGGAAGTTTATAAGGGTTCTTCAGCAGGGCCAGCTGGAGTCTAATTTTGTTAGATAAGCATAAATGTATCGTTTTCATTTCTGGCACAATTTCTTGCACTTAAGCTGAAAATGACAACAGTTTTCTTGTATTTTTCAAGTTTTTGTGTTTGTCTGCTTGATATGTTGTAAGAAAAGCAACAATGAAATTGCCTACTGGTTGGCTCTGAGACATGAGCTTCACTTTGTGATTTTCTTTCATTCTTGCACGTTGTTTTAAGAGGAAGAATTCTCAGAATCATGCAATCAGTAAGGTTGTTTCTGTATGAATACGTTGTGTAGGAAAGCAGTGGCTGCACCTTTGATTTTCTTATAATCCCCAAACGACCAGACTATTATACACAATTAAACTCAGGCTCTAAAATTAAAAGTGGGAATGATGCAAGATAGCACAAAATTACTGAAAATTCAGTCTATTTCCCAGTGACAGTTCAGTGCCCACGAGCTCTGGCAAAAGGAGGAATAACAGAGCTTTCAGCATCCCAAGCCAAGCTCCAGCCTGCCTTCCTCACCCTGCTGCCAGATCAGCACAGCCTGCACCCTGGCTCTGCTCACTGGCCAGCCAGAAGCCACAGCCTCACATTGCTACAGCTTCCCATGGATGTGTTTCCCTCCTGCCTGCTGACAGCAGCTCCTGCCGGCCCCACTGTCACAGAAATCTCCTAAAAGGGTTCATCTAATACCCTGTCACCTGTGCCTGCAGGCAGCCATTCTGAGCCTGCCCTGACTTAGCACCAGTGTGGGTTTGTCACTGATGTTGTTTTAGAGGCCTCTGTCACAGACTTTATTCAGGGTGTATTAATCACTGCACAAGGATCAAACGTGAAGGCTGTACTCCAGCAAGCTCACACACTGGCTGGAAGGCAAGGAACAGCAGGTACACACAGACAGGTAGAACAGGAAATGTTGAAAAAAATAATCATCCATGTCACAAGCAGTGATTTCTATATTTTTTAATGAGTGCAACTAAAACTGTTCCTTGGGTCTGTGGCTTATTCACCTTCTTTTACTGACTCATAAGTTCCAGCAAGTACAGGGACTGTAAATTTTATTTTATTTTTTTTTTCCTGTTGAAAATAGCAATACACATCTTGCTGAGATTTCTTGAGTTTAGGAAGATATTTTTCAAAATTGGGACTGTAAAAATTACGTTTCTAATCTATTAGTTTGTGTTTACATAGTTGTTTTTTTTTTATTACCACAAAGAAAAAGATTTACTCTGCAGGAGAACGTATAACTGTTTCTGTTAAATCCAAATGCATGTAAATGAGAAACCAGCTCCTCAGGAGCTGCATCCTTTTATTTGGTTAAGCAGATGTGGAATTTTTCCAAAAATGTTTTTCAGGCACTGCTGTAAATTCGTAATAAAAACAGAAAATCATTTTATGGGGAAAAAAATAATCTGTTTTCTTCAAAGATTCTTAATATTATAAAAATCTATCATTATTTTCTCTACTCAGAAGACAATGTAAGTGGGTAAAGGCTACAAAGAGTTCATTACCATGCTAGGAGCAGCACAGGGAAGCCGTGGGCTGGTCAGGTCCACTGAGGTTAAGTCAAGGCAGTGTGTTTGCTGTCACTGACAGCAATACCAATTATCTCTGTTTGGGCAAGGGCCCAGCTCACCCTTCGAGTGTGTAAGATAACACAGAGCAGAGATGAGTGACTGCAGCTTTTGTCTGTGTGCAGCACCGTGGGCTGCAGCCCTGTGCTGTATAACCTCTGCCTGAAGAGCCTCCCTCCAGCCACAGCACCTGAGTGTCTAACAAATGGGCAAAGTCTGCCAGCTGATAGATTAACTTGGGTATAAAGAGAGTTACCCCCTTTTCTCTGCCTTTACAACCCAAATCACTCCAGTCGAAAAGTAATGGCATTGAGCATAAAGCAGAATCTTGTTCTGCCTGTGTTTGACTTGAGTTTCCCAGTTTGAAATCAGTGTCCTAAAGAGCAGCTACTTCCTGAGCTGCAGCAGATTTAGAGCAGTAAACACCACTACTTATACTGCCTTATCTACAGCTGACATTCCTGTCACTCTTCTATGTAAACATGATTTAACTTGGCCATCTTTTGTTCTTTTGAGGAAAAGATTACAGCCCATTTCTCCTTTGATCTGTCAGCTTGGAGCAGCTGGCAACTTGTCAGCACCCCTTCTGGAGATGGATATTTTACTGTTGAGATGAATACCCCAGCAATCTGTACGGACTCAGCCTTGACAAAATGCCTCTGTAATCAGTAGCCAAGGAGTCACTTTTACCACTGCTGTTGCATTTGAGCATTTTTGTGGATTCGTGCTTCACCTCCTTCCCATTATTGACGGTTCTCCTAACCATTCCTTCCCACTCTAAAGAAACAAGTCCTTGAAGGTGAAAAACAACAGCCTTACAAGCAATTAGAGGCATTTCTTAGCTTTCAACAATGCCTGCTTACGCGTGTGCTTGAATTCAAGCAGCATTCTCTTTCTTGTTTATGGAAGCCATGTGTGTGCTCCTGGACAACGGAGATCAGTTGAGAAGTAGCTGTAGGACACATCAGTAACCAAGATAAGGAAAGACAAGGTGACATCCTGTCCTGTGTAGCTTAGAATAGAATAAGAATGTGTATGTTGCATGTAAGTTTTAATGAAATTGGTGATTTTAAATCACAACATTTTTGTAGATGTAGGTTTCAAGTCTCATTAACTTCAAACAAGAAGATTCATCTTCTATTTAACTAGACTTCACATTGAGCCACTTTTCATTTACAGCATATTCCTAAAGGTAGAAGCAGCAGGGAGATAAAATGACTTCATTTACTGGAATTACAGCTTCTTTTATATAAAATGTTAATCATTTTATATATGACAACCTTATGTGTAATGTTGCTAGAATACTCTTCGTAAAAAATTACTTTGTGAATGCACAGACTCTCCTACTGAGCACATAACAGCTTTCAGTGGATGTGCTAATCCAGTTTGAGTATATGTAGTATTTAATCTTAATTATGATGCTGAAGTCTATACAATGTTAATTATTCATTTTGCATGTTCCTTGCACTTTATTGTAATTCATAATTTCCTTAATCAAAATGTAGCTTTTAATTATAACTGAAAATTTTGGATGAAACCTGCCTGGTGAGCATAAGCAGCCTTTTTTTGCTTAGATTTCAGTGTAAGATGATGGGGGAAATTTTCAAAAACTGGTGAGAAAAGAGACTTGAATGAACAACATGCAACCAAGCAAGCAGCATCTCTCCCAGCCCTCAGCAGAGCCCCCTGCGGCTGCTGGGATCAGCAAGACCTCTTCTGCTGACATTTGCTAAGTCAGAAATCTCAAGGCCCTGAAAGCACAGGGGGATTTTTAATCCAGCATTCTTGCTTATCTTTTTCATCAGTATCCCAATGTGGTAATCTTCAGCAGGTAGTCTGCTGCATATTTCTTTGAAAAGCTTTCAAACAGGATAAGAAGACTGCCGTGGTACACAGGAAAAATACTAAGTAGAAATAAAAGATTGTGTTACAGTTCCAACAGCCTTTAAAAACACATGACAAAATGTAGCAGAAAAATAGAAGAAAAAGGATGGTGAGGGTTATTCTGAAAAGAGATAAGGAGTAGAGTGTCTCTTTTTAAAGTGGGACAGAAAACAAAGTGATAATTTTAAACTACTGCTGCTTTTTATAGAGAATAGGCTTTAAATAGCAGCCAAGAGCCAAGTTATAAACAGTGGGAATGCTGAAGATGATAGTGTCAGATCTCAGTCACAGCATTTAACTGAATATTTACATACCACAGCAGAATAATGAGTTCTAGCTTTTCTGTGTTCTGGGTTTTTTTGTTTGGTTGGTTTTTTGTTTGTTTTTTAATTAGTGAAATACTCAAAAACAACCGAAAGGAGCAGAGTATCAGAAATCTCTACATTAGGAAGGAAGTCAGAGATGCATGCCCTCTTCTTTTATTCTTTTTGGAGTGCTGAAGTAATAAACTCAGAAATACTTAGGGTTCATATTGTCATCCAGAGAAGACTAAAACAGACACAGTCTCATAAAGGAAACTTCGTTGCAGCTATGTTCTTGCAAACCTTTGCCATGCCAAATGTACAACTCATTGATGAAAGTTACTTGTAAAGTCAGGAGGGAGGAGGTAATGTGGTTTTAGACAGATTTATTGGCAAACATGAACTGCCACACAGGCTTTGACATGAGCTGCAGCTCATCAGTCTGAAATGTTCAGTAGCTACACTTCTGGTTAGATGTGCTGAGGCAGATCCCAGCTTACCAAAGGAATATATCCTGCCTCATTAATTAAGGAGTCATGAAATGATCTTTAGGAGGGAAAATAAAGAATCTCCTAGGCTCTATTTTCCCCATCTACGATTTGACACTTTGCTTTTGACTTACAGACTCAACAACTCATTTTCAAAATCATTGTACAGTTAAAATAACCTTGTTTAGGAAGTTGCCCATTCTTCCCTCATCATATGGGAGCTTCTGTGCCAAAACCCTCACATTAACATATTGCCAGTATTCCCAAGAATGAGCTGCTTACAGTAGGACAGCAGGAGAGGCTGAGCACAGAGAGGAGCATAGGAAATAGGTAGGCAGATGGAGTTGTTATTTCATGAGTGACAATTGCAAGTGTCAGCCAGCCAGACTCTCCCTACTGTTGGGATTCACTTTTCCATGAGATCTGTGCTGTAATGATCTAAAATTGGCTGGAATTTTAACACCTTAATAATGTTTATCAGTGAGAAATCATTACCCAAGGTTCTTTAACATGTATGTTGAGACATATGTATGGTGTCTTGGTCCCCTCTAACCACTTGACATTGCAGCTGTAGCCATTTGAAAGGTGTTACCTCACAAGATTTCACACGGTTGTGATGTCTTGCAGAGGTGATACATTAGTTCTTTACTCACTTGTCTCTTGTTTTTTTCCAAAATACTTCCATAAGAGGAAAGAAAGGTAACCTGCACTAAAGGGATGCCTGGTGATTTATGGCAAATATCTTTTCCATATTGATATTAATGATTATTGTGTTCTGCATTCCAGAGGCTTTTGCAAAAAATATTGGTGTTCCAGTGATGCTTCTGACTTTCATAAAGCTATTGTGACATTTAAGAAATTAGGTGTGAGTAAATTAAGGACGCTCTGGAATACAATGTGAAAGGGCATAGTGGTGGGAACTGTTGTTATCATACACAAATAGCCATCACTGGTACTTTCTGGACAAGTCAGTTTCATGGAGATGTTTTAGTTTGTCTTAATCTGAAGAACCTGAGCACAGAGTGCTTTATAAAGTTAATACAAAAGCTCATAATGAGAGTTTTAATACATTTCAATCTTTTTTCTGTGTTCAAGTAACCTTGCTCTTATTTTGCCTTTAGAGTGTCTAAGTGTAAGATTGCTAAAAATAACATTCACTGGATAAGAGGAATTATCTTTCCAGTTGCTGATGACCTGTACAGGATTTAACTATGTTACAGTCCATTTTGCTGACCAGGGGATACCAGCTAGACAAAAGTGTATTTTACTAATTTCCATCTTACTGGAAGTTTTGAAATCCTTTGTCTTCTTTAGAACATAGTGCTACTATTCTGTAGTTCCCAGAGCTGCTTAAAATGCATTTAATATGCATTTTAAAAGCTTCTTTTACTAAAGAGCTTCAAAGAGATCTATTTAAACCAATTTGTTTTTTCTTTCAAATTTAGTATTCTCTCATTCCTTTCCCATTTTCCTAAGCTATAGTTTTCTAGATTCAATGGAGCTTTGAGCAACCTGGTCTAGTGGGAAGTGCCCATGCACTACGTGATCTTTAAGATCCCTTCCAGCCCAAACCATTCTGTGAGCCTAAGGTTTGACCCATAGCATAACTGAAGGCACTGGAAAAATTCCAGTCACATACAACCCTATCAGTCATTTTTTTTAGTGTTCTGTGAGTACTCTTCTGTTGTCATTTTCATCTTTTATTGGTTTCACAGGCTGTTCCCCAGCTCTTCAGTGTCTGTGTGATTCTTCCTTTCTCTTCTTTGCCTTTCTCCATTGGCTTCAGCTGCTTCTGTTGTTCAGTGACTTGACCATCACGTGAGATTGTGCAGAAAGTAAAGTGGTGTGTACATAGGATACCATAACAAGACTAAAACCTATTGAATGAGTTATAAATGAGTTACAAAATAAGTATTTAGAGTGTTATTGTAAAATAAAGTCCATAATTAAAAGATTAACACAGGTTTTGCAGAAGCTGTTTGACCTAGTTTATAAAACTACATGTAAGTGGAGAAATCAAGAAGAATTATCAATGGCAATTCATATTAATTTATTTTAACAAATCATTTAGGAGTAGTGGCTGTTTTCTTTCTTAGCTGTATGAAGTTATTGACTGAAGGATTTGTGCAGATTATTTACTCCTGTGGTCTGTTTGCAAATTTTGCAGTACGATTATTTATTGTCCTTACTTGTGACATAGGATTATTCACCTAATTCATGTGATATTTCTTCTTTCTGTAATGGATTACTGAAAAACAAAAGTGTAATTAAAATACATCTTTTGTTTGCTGTTCAGCTAAAAATTAAGAGTTTTACTTACCATTCCCTCAATATTTAGGGCAAACTAAAATTCATTCATGCTAAATCCAGACTATGGCTGAATCAAGCCTTGTTGTATGCTACTGCACTGATTCTAACAGGATACCAGGAAGTTTTAATTATTTGATATGAAGATAAAAATGTGTTTTCAAACCAACAAATGCACCTTATTTATACCCTATCCAAAGAAGACTGAGATCTCCAATTTGCTTTTAAAAAGACATGCTTTTTTTCTCCTAGCTCTCTGGCACAGCCTCACAACACTGACCTGACTGTGGTTCCCTGACAAATTGCATTTTCCCACATGACAAAAGAATTTAGTCAAAAAACCCCCACATGGATTATCTTTATATCATATTCAAGTCTGTCATTGGAGGCTAGCAATAGCTGAGCTGCTGTTGTTTTTTAAACTTACAGTCATACTTGATAATGATATTTTAGTCTTTCAAATTCTTTAAACTGAAGTTCAAATGCTTAAAACACTGTGGTAATAAATAAAATATGAACTCTACAGAAACTGACGGGGTTTATGCCAAAATGTTTCATTTTAACAAGGAAGTAGCACTTCCTTCGTTAGGCTTTTTTAAACATTTTTAAGTTTTTTTATGCAAAAATACGTATCTGTGCTCCATTAAAAAATGAAATACATAAAAATATACAGAAATTATGTTGAGATAAAAAGCTGAAGTCAAAGATTCCAAGACAAAGCTTCTACAGCTTGCATTATACTTCATTTCAGAAATTACAGCTTTTAGTCCTACTATGACCATTTATTTTAAAAATACACCAAATATTTGAGAAAAGTTTGTGATGTATTTCACTTGCTTTTTGTTAACTTTCGTCTTTCTGCTTGTAGTTAATCTTTCATGCTGAATTGATTGACACAGGAATTCTACATTAAAATCCTGCATTTCTTGAAGGTGTTGGCTCAGTTCTAGCTTGGAGCTCAGCCACGAGATGCTGTTCATTATTTCTATCTCCTGTTACCCTGGAATAACCCTGATAGCGTCTGCTTTGTGGCATCATCTTAAGTTGTTCATCATATTCAGTAATTACTTTTTAGAAAGAGAAATTTCTGTTATTTGTGAGCTTGCCACAGCTGCAGGTTAACAGTCAAGGTTCAGGGGCTCTGCTCCAAGGATTGCCAGCGTATTTCCTCACTTGTCTTGAAGCGCTTCAGCAATTTTTCTTCATTTCAGGTTAACCAATGGTAGAAATTTTGCATTCTTACCATTTGCGTCATGATAGGGGTCAGGATATTTGATGGAAAGGACTCAACCTTCATCCCGGGAATGGTGCTGGAGTGTTTATTTCAGACCAGTTCAGTTATGTGAACTGAATGCTTGCCAGCACCACTCGAGGTATCTCTCCGGTGCACATTTTCTGCTTTAGTTACCACGCCTGCTGCAGTTTCTCTGCAATGCAGCCTGAGCATGCAACCTCCAGTAGTTTGGAGACTCAGAACCACCCAAGTCAGACTAAAATGCTGACGTCGACACTCACCAAATAAAAGGCAAATTAAATTGCTTTTGCTTGACCAGATATGAAGATGCTAGGAAGGTTCAAAATGAGCTGTGAACTCCTGAGTTTCAGCACAGGATTTCCCTCCTTGTTAACTAGGAATTACAGAGTTAAAATTTGGCAGAAAATCACTGGCACAAAACAGAAATGCTTTCAAGAGAACAGACATCCAGACTGGATGCTGTAAACTAAAGGAGTGCTATTTCATCATGGCAGGAGAATGGCCTCTTCAACATGCCTCTTCTAAATGGAATCCACAATGGGCAGAGCCTAGTGGATTTTTATTCCCAAATGAAGGAGAGATAACATTGACAAGTAACAATGGACAAATCTCCCTGTGGCTTTGTTTGTAGCTAGGAATAACTTCAGATACTAGAAGGCGATTTCTACTGTCAGTTTAGCACACCCAGAGCCATGGAACTCCATTGATGTAAGAGAATGTCTCTGTAACACCTCTGTTCTCCAGTGGTTTGGGGAACTAATTGCTTCCTAGAAAAGAGAGTTGAATCATTTGAAAATAAACTAGCAGCCAGGTTTATTTCCAGGCTTTTATTTTGTTTTGTTTTGGGTTTTTTTTGGTCAGGTACAGGTACTCTTTGTAAACAATTTGAAGAGTTCTTATTGCATCAGCTTGTGCTCAGTAGGTATTTACTTTTAACAAGGACTTGTACTTTAATAAGCTGATACCCATAGCTTATGCCTTGTTTCTTCAGGAGATGAAAACTTAGGAGTAAGATAAAGAAGGTCATAGGATTTTAACTGCCAGCCAAAAGCAGATTTACCTTCGTGTAAGAATGGATCCTGTGTTGTTTTTGTGTTCTAAAAAGTGTTTGTTCATTTGGTTTTTTAAATATTGGTTTACCTGATTTCCTTAGCATTATTTATTTACTCCAAAGCCTCTTTCCTCTGGTTTTTTTTTTTTTGTTTTTTTTTTTCTGTCGTTTGGTTTTGGAGGGGAATGTGGAAACCATTAAGGCATTTGTACTGGTTTTGTTCAAATGTGTAAGAAAAGTTAACTGGCTGTATGTAAACACTGCTGGTCAGCTGGAAACGTGCATCGAGGAGACTTTTAGGAGGTGCAATATTTGAGCAGGCTGGGAAGTTAGAGATTTTGAGCTATGATGTTATGCATGAAAAATTGCTACGTTTGTCTAGTGTTAACTTATAATGCTCTTTTCCCTAAAAATGCATTCAAACTTCACCCCAAACCAACCAGGACAATTTTTAGGAGAATAGAAACACTTCGCTAAGCAATTTCCAGAGCTATTATAAATTTAAGTGCAAACTAAGGAGTTGTGTTTAACAGGAAAAAATTCGTTGTATTTAATGATTTTTAGGAGGATTACATTTTTCAATTAGGATTCTTATTCTTTATGTGATAAAGATATGCATAATACACAGGTTAAGATCTTTAACATGGAAATGAACTAAAAAGAAGAGAATTTTACTCTCTGAATGTTCATTGCATAATTGCATTTCAATGAACTAACTGCATGTCACAGACCTAAAATAAAGTTGAAACTAATAGCTGAACTCTCGTGTCCTCAACAGGGGTTCAAAGTAAGCCTCTGTTATCTAAGAAATATCTTTTTGGTTTCAGGAGTGAAAGAGGGAGCTGGGGGTGTTTAGGCTGGAGAAGAGAAGGCTCAGGGGAGACCTCATCACTCTCTCCAACTCCCTGAAAGGAGGTTGGAGCCGGGGGGGGGGTTGGGCTCTTTTCCCAGGCAACTCTCAGCTCTGAGGTCCCTTCCAACCCAGCCAATTCTGTGATTCTATGATTCTATGAATAGGGCATTCGGTACCATCATTTACAACTTGTTATAGTTTTTAAACAAACATACTCCAAGTAGCACTGGAATAGAGCAATGTACTGTTCAGCGCCCTCTACTTATGTCCCACCTACGCAGAGTCTTGTCAGGAAGGTTTGGATGACTGAACTACAAGGCTGGGGAGGTCTCTGTTTCAAAGGACTGTGCTTATGTCCTGGGTTAGTGCACTGGTGTTCTGGAAGCCTGGCTCCACCAGCCCAGTTAGAATCAGATATTGCATTGGTCTTAGAGTTAAAGACAGTCCATCATGCACCTCATACCCCTCACTCTTAGGAGGTGCTCAGCACTGCACTCGGGTTTCAGATCCTCCCTCGTTTTCTGAAGGTTTTGCTAGTGCTGAGTTCTTCATAAAGTGTTATTGATTAGTAGTGGTGGTGGTGTCATTAATTTCTTTTTAGGGACTCGTTAGTGATTTGGGGTTGGGATTTTTCAGATTTGGGTTTTTTCAGATTGGGTTTTTTATGTCTTACTGCAAACTACAAACAACTTGTGTTTTAGAGCGAGGCATTTGTGAGATCTGAATTATCTTAGTTATTAGTGGTTTTAAAAAAATATAAGTTAAGTTACAGAAATAATCTTATGGTATTTTTGGTATTTTTCTCATTACCAAATATATCACCAATGCAGTAATAAAACAGAACAGGAACATAGGATGTTCTTATCCCCAAGTGGCTGGACTGTTAACCTAATTTCTTGACTGCTTAGAATGTGGAAGGTATAAAAAGGAGATTTAAGTCACAAAACCATAATTTTAAGTCCTTTGTAACTAACGAGCAGTTACCAATTCACACTTTGAATAGACTTCTGACTGTCTTGGGGCTACATAGCTGGCTCTGCTTCGATGTATAAGTACCTCTGAAATTATTAAAATAGCAATAACAGCTACAACCACTCCCTCTTCTTTCCCAGATAGAAAAAATGCTTATCAGCTTGTAGGAAATCTGCATGTACAGTTTAGCAGGCATGTTATTTTTGTTAAGGGGAATGAATTATTTAGAGAGAGGTAATTTAAAGAAACAAGTTCTGCAATTAGAAATGAAAGATTTGTATTTCATTCCATCCTGGTTTTTGAAGTTCTCTTTGTTGCAGTTGCATACTTTCATGTGTAAATTGCTTTGATACATTTTAGGATAAGATTCATGTCAACCATTCAAAGCCCTTTCAAAAAACAGTCTTGGATTTTGTGAGAGGGAAACTGTCAGGCTATCTGTATTTGAACTACAGATTATCTCTCTGAACCAACTCACAGTAATTAATCACAGCAAAATACCCTCATGTACCATGCATGCTTTAACAATATATGAGTTTGATGCTTGTCTGCTAGATGCATTCACAATAGTTTCATCTTTACCACCCAGTTTAACAAAATGTTACGGAAATGAGCAACACGCTGGGTATGGTTTGTTAACGTTAAGCCAGTACTGGAAGGACTTGGATTTCTAGGGATTTTCTGAGGTTAAGTGTCCAGCTGGTGCCTTTGAAGGACTGAAATCTTGTACCTTGAAGGATCTGTCTTTGAAAGAAAAAAGATGTGTGACTTTGTGCTTCAGAGTTTGCTAGGGTAAGGAAAGCATGCTCAGAATCCAGACAACTTGGAATGGTGAAGGGCTAAGTTATGTTGAGACAAGTTTAAATGTATTCACTAATGAGATGCAAGAATTACAGTAAGACCCTTTAATTATTAAGGAGTGCTTGGACTTGAATTAGTCACTTTTTTAGAAACAGAAAACTGTTACATAATGATTATATAAGCAAATATTTGTATTTTATTTTTTTTTCCATATTCTTTAAGTGATGTAAAGACTTATTTGTCTGATGTAAAGACAATACTACCGGGCTTACTTTTCCTCCTTGCTCCTATTTCTTACTGTGGAAAATATTTAGGACATACAAAAAAGCTTAATGGCAATGTATAAAACCTAATAAGGCTGTTCTTGCTTCTTTCTTTAATGCTAACTGAAAATTATGGGAGACCAATTACAGTCTGACCTCTTCTCACAACCCAGCAAAATCCCTTTGGCATGATTGGTATCACTGTAGCCCTGAGCACCCTGAGAGAATTGTGCCAGGTATTTATAAAAATAGAGAAATTCCTCTCACCACTTACACAAGAGTCATTCTGTTATTTTAGGGTAGAGGTGTTGGTATTAATGGCTAGAAGGTTATTAATTTGAAATAAAGACATGGATCTATTCAGATTGCAATATTCATCCAATACAATGTGTATGACTGTTGAATATTTCATAGTGTAGGGGTATTTTGGTTCTTGGTTGGTTTTATTTAATAAGATTTTCTAAAAACCCACTATATAAAATATTCTACCAGTATTAATTTTCCCCCCATAGTCAGATTGGGTTAGTGATGTACAGGAACTTGCACCATTCCTGTAAGAAAATCCACAATTAGACAACATATTGCTACTGCTTGTACTTTTTGCTCCTTGTACAGGTGTCACACCAACATTACTGGATGTATTAGCAAACATTTCAGGGCCAGGGTCCCACAGAATAGGACAGACAGTGCGTGCCAAATCCCAGCACACATCCCTACAACTAGAAAATGTAAGTTGTAACCCCTGGAAGATAGCTTTGATATCCAAATCACTTCAGGGCAAACTTCTTATCTGTCATTAGTTGGGAGAGATGTCTCTCCTTCAATTTGTAGCTAATTTTACCTGTGGCCCACATAGACCTGAAGCTGGTTTACTGTGGCTATTGTAAATTATTTATGGGAGCAAAATCTGAGTAATGGAGCTGAGACGTTCTCAAGTGTTATTGCTGGTAAAAGGCAAGATCAGTATATCACTTAAAATATCTCTTCTATAAGCCTTTCTATTAGGTGGCTTTATCTCTCAAAGCCATGCTGTTAAAAAAGTTTAAGAGGTTATAAACAGTAATGGTTCAAAATTGTGTTTATCCAATGATAAACATATTTGAATTCTGACTGTGATCCAGTGTTTTATGTGGACCTGCTCTGTCCTTTCAGAAATGAAACTTCAGAAATTGTGGCATAATGTAATCTGCAAGTATGTTTTGAATATAATAAAATTTGTGCCAAATTCCTCTTTATGTATGAAAAGTGAAAACTCTGTAATTGTTTTTTTAAATTGGTTTTCACCAAATTGATATATGGTTGTGCTAATTAACCTGCCATCTGTCCCTAAGCAGTCCTTGTGTTTCATTCAGTCTTTTGTAGTATGTGAGCATGTATATACTTACTTTAAACTTCTCAAAGGGAGATATGGGGGTGGGGGAAAGGGAGGATTAAATTTGCATGGAACCAGTTTGAGTATTTATTTCCTTTGAGCAAGACCATGGGTCCTGTGAGAAAGCTCCGCCCGACAATTTCTGATCCCATTTTTTTCTGTATTCAAGTAAATATATGTATTGTTAATTAGTCTATGCATGATTTGGCAACAGAGTGTGAAAGAATAGGGTGAATTTGTGTCACAATACATACTGCTCTAAAAAGTTTCAGTCAATTCACAGGTTCACCTGTGTAAAAGTGACATTGTAACTCCTATATATGAACTAGATAGTGCTGCATGGTATGTGGGCCTCCAGAGGCACACCTGTATGCTGCAGAACTTTACAACCTTTTATGTAGCTGCACTTTTCCCCAAGAAATTGTTTCCTGATATCCAGTGTTGGGACCACAACAAATGGCAGAAGTACAGATGAAACTAGCAAAAAAGTCAAGACTCTCTAAGCTGCTTCTGGCTCACAGGTCAGCAAAACCAAATGTATGTTTGCATTGCTTGGGCTGAACTGAGCATTCCCTGTGACCTCAGCAGAAAGGGATCGAGGGAAGAGCTCATTGCCTTAATCTGCCTTAGAATCATAGAACTGGCAGGGTTGGAAGGGACCTCAGAGATCATCAAGTCCAACCCTTGATCCACTCCCGCTGCAGTTCCCAGCCCATGGCACTGAGTGCCACATCCAGGCTCTTTTGAAATATCTCCAGGGATGGAGAATCCACCCCTTCCCTGGGCAGCCCATTCCAATGTCTGATCACCCTCTCTGTAAAGAAATTCTTTCTAATGTCCAACCTAAACCTCCCCTGGCACAACTTGAGACCTCTTGTGCCCTCTTGTCTTGCTGAGAGTTGCCTTGTTACTGGGTAAAGGTTTGGGAGGAATTTCACAGGCTATGGGCATTTCAGTGCTCATAGTAAATAGAATATACTGAAAATCCTGATATTGTTTGGGGGTATACACATAATAAAGTGATGGGGCACAGTCATCCATATTAATTGGTGTTGTTTATACAACCAAGTAGGTGATAATTGCAAGGTAAAATTTGCAGTCTGCGGAGTGCTGTTGAAAGGGACTACAATGACAGATTCAAGGATTCACATTTCTCTTTACCACAGTCAATTAAGTCAGGTTCAGTGGTGATACTGCTGAACTGCAGCACAGTCAGAACAACTCATATTGGTCAAGTTAATGAAAGGCATTAATTTATTTGCAAGTCAAGTAATGAACAGTGATTTGCAGGTATAGTAACTGCCATTGAAATCTAGAACTAACACAAAGAGCCAGGAAAAAGGTTCTCATTACATCAACCTCTAGGCAGTTCTTACCCAGTAATGCTTATATACCTGTTGTTTACTCGTGTAAAAAATCAAGTGCACAGAACCAAGACCAGCACAAAGAATGCCTGCATTAAAAATCCTAAACAAGCAGGTTTGCACCTGAGTTTACTAATAGATATCTGTGTCTCATTGGAACTGGGTAATCTCTAAGGTCCCGTCCAGTCTGAACCATTCTATGATTCCCTGCCTTAGATATATTGTTTGGAAGGTAAGGCTGCCCTTTGGAGGTGGTGTCTTTTCTGTCTGGAAAGACTGTGTTGCAAGCCACTCTGCAAATTGCTTAACAAAGAAACAATGGTTTGTGCCACAAAAGTTGCAACTCTGTGGTTAGGCTGGATTCACCTTTATTGTCTTTATCACAGACTCCTCCTGGAATGAAATTTTCCACGTGAAAGTAAAAAAAAAAAAAAAAGTTCATTTTTTTATGTCTGGACACCTCGTGCAACTTGAGATTCCACAGAATATCCAAGATACTTGCATTGAGCTGTCAGATATAAAACAGAATTAGCATCTTCTGCAGATGATTTTCTGCCTTTTGGCACACCTAGTTAGCTAAAATGGTTAGCAACTCATCTCTCATCTTTTCCAAAGAAGTTGACCAGTATTAGCTGTTCTCAAAGTAACCACAAACATGCTTGAGGATCTTCAGGTAGCCTCTATTTCATGTTTTCTGAAAATAGTGAGCTAGAATTTTCTCTAGCTAGCTGATAACAGGATACACAAGCATAATGAACTTGTATTCTCAATGCAAATGTGTAGCATTATTTGTACAGCACATTCTAACGTTGGAAAAGAGCCATTATTCTGACAAAAGGATATCTGACAGTTTCCTCTATTGAATGATTAATAATGTTGTAAGTATGTTTTCCTATATGAAAGGGAGCACATTATTGGGTTTGCTTTGTAGGTTTATGAATGGCATTTAGTTTAGTTTTCTGCCTTTTGTAGTATTCTCAAGTGATTTAATTTGGTCATTTTGCAGTGAGAGATGCTATCATGACAGAAGAATTCATGTACATGGCAGATTTCTTGTTGTATTGAGGTCTCAACAGGGATTTTGGAAGATAATTCCAAAATATTCTGTTTCATCTAAAATACCATCATTTATCATCACCATGCCGAGTTAAACGCTGTAATCAGAAGCAAAGTTTGCTCTCAGAATATTTTATTGACACAATGCAATTGGAAAATTTATGAATGCTCTGAGCCTTGCTGTAGAGGTGATTGGCTACAGAACCAGGAATATGATGGGGAAACAGCACGGAAGGACTGTTACCAGCTTAGTATCATCAGTACGTTCTTGGACTCATTTTGATCCTTTCATGATTTTTTTTTTTTTTCTAGTTTCACTTATGTTGGGTGTTCTTGAAAATATGACCATTTGTTAACAAAAAATATATTTCTGTTGTCCTTAAACATAGAGGTGAGCAGGAAAGGTGTTGCTTCTTACAGTCTTGGTTCTGGTCACATGGGAGATTTCATGCTGTCTTGCTGCTACTTTCTCCAAGCCAATTTCCTAGCTGGAAAGTAGCTTAAATCAAGGCAAAGATAGACATAGACATATATGAAGATATTTCTCTAAGTTTACTGAAGCAATTCATCATATCCTTTGTAAAATGGAGTTCAGAAG
Source organism: Heliangelus exortis (assembly GCF_036169615.1). NCBI lineage: Eukaryota > Metazoa > Chordata > Aves > Apodiformes > Trochilidae > Heliangelus > Heliangelus exortis. Next base: position 14,025,611 of record NC_092436.1, on the reverse strand, counting down.
TAAGGCTACACTATATATAGGACACACTCTTAATACGTATGAGGCATTGTTTAGTGCAAAGAATGATGAAAAAAATAAACCCTTTTGTTGATACATTAATTTGTAGGCTCTGGGTGGAATTTCTAACAGTAGCTGAGTACCTGGATGGCCTCTTACTCTGGTTGTAAATAGAAACAGGTACACCCCCTAAGCCTTGTTTCCTAGAGAAAATAAGAACTAGGTTTGATTTATGGCAATTTGTAAATTCAGAAAGTGATATTGTGAACTAATCCCTTTATATTCATGCAGCAATAAAAGTGGAAAGCTGTGGTGTTTTAAGGTTTTATAACTGTCTTTTTCAGTAAAGCCTAATCTTTCAAAAAGCTCTTCTTTTGTGTAGAGTCCACAAATATATGTTGATTGTTCTGTATGCTTCAATATCTAACAATTACCCAATGATTGCCCAGTGGTATTTTATTATTTTATTTTTAAGAGGAACAACTTTTAAATGTGATAAAGCTTTCTATCCATTTAGGATTTTTTTTTTTTTTTAATTCTATTGAACAGTATTGTAATATTTTTAGAGTAAAGAACATTTTTTAACATCAATGTGCCTGATTGTTTTCTGAGATGGTTAATGCCTATACCACTCAGAAAAGAAAAAATCACATTTCTATTAAGATATGCTGAATGAGTGTCTCTGTTCCCAAGCAACGCCCTTCCCTGGTGTTTGCATCACTAAGTCTGTTTCTAAGAGACAGTCATGCACATATTGATGGCAAGTACATGGGTGAAAGAAATGCTTTTGCTGGTGTACTCACAGAATCTTGCATTTGATGTGGTAGGAAAGAACATGTTTCATTTAGGCATGTGATGCTTTCTTATTCCCTTAAAAACCTCTGTAGGTGAGGTCCACCTGGAGGCAAATGGCTATTATGTATACCTACACCAATAGGTAGAGAATTAATATAGACACTGTATTAATTCTTCATTCATTGTTTCCATGGCATCCATTCTATGCATCCTTCTGTCCTGTTCACATAAATAATGTATCACCAAATCACTGGTGAGGCCTGTGTATACAGACCATTACATCCTCTTAAAGACCTACAGAGTCTCAAAGGTTTTTCTCTGATGAGTTAAAGGAGAATTCACCTGTGCAGCTAAGGCTGTGAATGAATAACAATACTGCTGCTGCACACCTGTATTTATTGACACTCCTGGTTACATTTAAAGCACAGGGTGTTACCACCAGGACATTAGAGGGCTTCAGGCTCAACTTCTGAGCTCTAACTGAATAATCTGTTCTGTATTTTTGCTCTTTCTGGATTTTAAATGACCCTTTTCAGGAATGCATAATGCCTGCTTTCTCTCCCCTAGGTAGGCACCTTTATATGTAAAGTATTTCTTTCATGCTCTTGATAGTTAATTACAAATACGAATCTCTTGTGGGTGTCATGCTATGGGGCAAAATCTTAATTGCTCACTGTGAGAGTGTGAAGAAATAGCTGGGAAGGGATTGAGTTACTTTTTTTTTTTCTTTTCCCCTACTTTTTTTTTTTCTGTTATCCTGCTTTCCTTTTTATGAAAATTGTAACCCTGGTTTTGCTTTATTTCCCAAGTTTTTTGTTTAAAACAAACCAAACAACCAAAACTAACTGAAATGGACTCGGGAAAGATTGATTTCTCAGTTTTAGATATTCAAGCTTCATACTGGTATTTCTGTGGTGAGCCTCTGATTAAGTGCTAAGATGGGAAGGGAGTGGTTTTATTGCATATATATAGGGGGTGGGTTTAAATTTACCAAATATGAACCTTGTAATGTGGTCCTCAAGTCCTGTGTAGGATGGGTGTTCTCTGACAGGTGTTCATGGCAGGCAGGGTTCTCTCATTCACCCAACAGTGCTGAAACCCCAGCTGTTGTTGAATTCTGGCCTTGTTACAGCTGTGGGACTTTGAGGGAAGAAGGGGATGGAGATAGTTTGAGGGTTTTTTTCTTGTAATTTGAGTATGGTGTTGGGAGTAGATGACTTTTAAAATTTTTTTTTTATTTGATTGATTTGCAAAGTCAAAAGCAAAATTACCATAATTGAATCAACCTTCCTAAACTGTTCCTTACAAGTAAAGAAATATTTATGCAGAGATATTAATTGTCCTGTGCTTAGAGGTAAAAATAATATATGATGTGAAATTCAGGTATACAACTAAGGAAGAACTGAGTAACAAGATGAGAATAGCAGTGATACAAATAGATATATTTGCAGATATTGCCTAAAAAAATTCTAAAAACGGGAATATCAGTAACTACCATCTCTAATATCTTAGCTAATACTTCTCCAAGACACAGTAGAAAGAAGCTCTGCTGTCAAACTTGGGTAGCCAGAGAGCAGGTCAATATTAATTGGAACTCCTACTTTTTTTCCTTATTTTGTGGTTTTAGACAGCAGATTTGTGCTGCATATGTTGCTTTTGGGGATGAGTGGGGTTTCTGGTGTTATGACAAAACCCCTGTTCATCACACTAATAACTGCTAAGGTAGCAGGTACCTTGGCACCGTGTGCACAGTGAATTAGATTTTTTTACTGTATCTTATATAAAGTTATCAATAGATGAGTGCTATGAGAAATTGCACTGCAAGGACAGCTCTCTTGAAGTTTCAGGAATTTGGGAGGTGATTCACAGATAACCATACACGTAAGTGATTTGAAAACAACAGGCAGACTTCCTTTACAGCGTTTTTCCAAACGAAGTTATTGAGAATAAATTCCTGCTAGATTTGTTTAAAAATGGTGAGAATTTAGCAAGGATTTCTCTGATCTTTTAAATCATAAGACTGCAGATTTAAAAGACCGTATCAAATTTCTCATACAATCTACTCAAAGCACTCATTAAAAAATGAAAATTAGAGAAGAGATACACATATATCCTTTCTCATAACTCTGATATTCCCACTTTGGATAGAACCCAAGTGAATAACATACTAACAAATCATTTTAGCTTTGTTTCCAGGTGAAAAAAAATCCTCTTGAATCAGATGAAGTATTTGTCCTGAGACAAAAAAATTCCCTTAGTTTTCAACATTCAGTGACTGATACAAACTCAGCTGAGTCCCTCAAGGTGCATTTCTCTGTGTGATACAAGCCAGAGAGACCAATCACTGCTTTCTTTATTTCAGTGTGGAATCAATTGTATCTGTTTTGTCTTTGAGCCAACACATATAGTCCAATGGACAGGTCAAAGCAATACCTTCCAAATCACAAGATCTCCTAGTTAGGTATTGTTGTAAAAGCAAAAATAAATGTCTGATAAAAATTCAGGGCAGTTGCGAATAACTAGTCCACAGCAAATTAAAATTACTGGATGAATTGCTGAAGAAGCAGGTTTATAATAAAAACTGCAGCATAATCTTGTGTTAAATGAAAGTATCAACAGATTATTAATGCTTTTTTGTAATGGAAATACCAGAAAAAAAATGATTGTTTAACAAAATAATGCTGTTCATTAACAGATTACGTGTTTCACGTTTAATGCATTGTGACAATATTTTTGAAATCAGTAAAACACCTAAGTTCTTACCTTCTTCCAGATTTTTAATATGCTGGATGTACAGCAATGTTTGTGTTTTCATGACTTAGACAACAGTGAACATGTCAAACCACACAAACTCAGCATCAGAGAAACGTGGCTACTCAATGATGTGAGAATTCAGTCTCCAGTTCCCGATAAGATTTTCAGCTCTGGCTGAAGGAACATAAAGAGTTTGAATGACAAATCAAAGAAAGAAATGTTTAAAAGCAGAAGAGGAAATCATAGGTAAGCAGATAGGCTGTAAAGAAAAGCCATATTCTAATGAAACAAAACATATGATTGAAGAGGGCAGATAAAGGAAGATTACAACAGACAGGGGGAGCAGGTCGAGTACAACGAGTTCTGTGAGACCTTGAGGAAAGAGATCAGAGAGGACATTAGAAAATATAGTGTCAACATCATATGGGGTACTCTCAAATGAGAGAACTACAAGAGGATAAGAAGCTTTTGATGTGGAAGTACCAGCAGATGTTCTTTGTGAAAGACAATGATTACACAGTGTGCAAAGAGAGATGGAAATGGAGCCCCACAGAGTGCTGAAGAATGTCACCAGTGACTTTATGCATGTAGCTCTAGAAATACTCAGTGCAAGGATCATAGACTTATTTCCATTAGAAATAGGAGATGTGAGGAGTAGCTTCCTTTTTCGTCTCACCCTGATGCCTCTTGCCACTATACAGGATAATGAAAGAAACAGTGTTAAATCAGCACATACCACAAAAGCTGGAAAAATAGCAATTAAAAATGCTTCCAAATATAAAAAAAGACTGGCTGAACACAGTCCTCAACACACATCAGAATTTGTTAGAAATATTAAGATAGGTGACTGAAAGAGTTGCAGCTGTGCTGCATGAGAAGTTTCATAGGAAGGGCAGTTCTTGTGTTTGCAGCTTCACAGATTCATTGAGGAAATTTTCAAAGCAAAGAAGAGAAACATAATATTATGCCTTGAATTACAGGTGTAAAGTGCATTATAAAAGGCTTTTTGTCAATATCTCCTTATACAGTAGAGAGCAGTGAATAATTGCTATCCCTCTAATGTGTGTGGCTAGGTTGATGCCCTGTGTTCTACAACATGAACACTGGGTAGAGTTGCAAGGGAAAGATAATCCCTGACTAACCTTAAAAAGAAAAAATAATGAAGTATTTTACAGGCAGCTACCATCTGGCACCCAGATATCAGAATACACTTAGAGTGTAGTATGTTTAGTTACTTTCTCAAACCTTCTTTGAGAGTAGAGGGGTAGAAAATAGCTATGAAAATGTCTATGAAATTAGCTCTTAATAATTGGAGGTAAGGTTGGATTGTTACACAGTCAAACTTGAGAAATTTTCCTTGGCTTCATTGTCACCAATGTCACTATAGCTATTCTCAGTTTCTGGAAAGGATACTCTGATATTCTGAGTGGGATATTCTGATCTTTCTCTTGGTGAAAAATTATTTTGAAAGGCTTTATTTTAATTTCTTTTTAATTGGCTTTTTTTTTTTTTTTTTTTTAATTGGCGCTTGTGATTTTCTGTATGAGAAAGGAAGAGGCTTTCTTTGTATTTAATAATGTTTGTTTATAATTTCTAAATACATAATATTTTATATAATTTATTATATTTATCCATAAAATCTTTTACATTGTAGTGTCCCTGTTGGACTCTGTGAGAAAATATCTTTTAATACAGGGAACTTTATGTGAAAATAGTTATTTTAACACTAATAGCAGCTACAGAAGGAATCTTTTCTAAATCTGCAAGTGATATGTAATGGAGGCACAGCAGAGCATGTCCCACACTGTTGTTTTCTGTACTGCCAGTGGTGTTGCTGTGGAATTTAAAGACTTGAGAAGTTGAGAGTCGTAACATCCCAGCTGCAAAGATGACTCCTAACATTCACATGTCATTCATTCGAGTGTGTTCACAACAATTACAGAAAAAACACATTAACTGTAGACATATTTATGTGCTAAACATCTTCCTGATGTCCAGGCTATGAAGTACCCTTTCTTTTATAATACTAGAAAACCTAATAGAAGAGAAAGAATCACGGGTAGCCAAAAGGTAGTTCTTTGAAGTAGATTTAAAGGCATGTAAGCAAAAGTATTCTTGAAGTTTTTTCCTAGATAATCTTCACAGCAAAATGAATGGGGGAAAGCTGAAGCTTTGTGTTGAAGATGTTAAATCCCGATGAAGGCAAAAAGTCACTCAAAGCAGGTTAGCATAAATATAGAGATTGACTGGTAGTGATAATGTGGTAGAGATGTTTTGAGAGGCATGTAAAGTACCTGTCTAAATTTATTTACAAAATTCCAAGAACAAAAGGTTGAACTTTCAAGAAGAAATGCTATTGTACAAATACTGAATTTGTTATATCCTTGCATTTTTTGCATAGTCTATACTGGTAAGCTATTATAAGAGTTTTATCAAAATGTTACATTATTTTTTGTAGGGCATCTAGATGATGTTTTTAATACCTTGTTACTTGAAAGTAGTCTTCATTCTGAATTTGGGACATTACTAGATTGTATACAGTATGTGAACAATTGTGAAAATCATCTAATGGCAGTCAAATTTCCCTTTCTGAGAGATGCAGTATTTTAAGTGATTTTGTTTTGGAAACATTGGGAAGAGGTAAAGTAAATGTGATAACAGTGACTGAATATTAACCAATCTTGTCTCTGATTGCTGTAAGTAAATTAGCAGATAGACAGTCCAAGAGTAGACTTTGGACTACTCTGACTAATTATGCCAGCCAGAAGCATTTAAAAAAAGGTGCTAATCTTACTTATTTTACAAAACCTTTAGCTCTTAGCTAATAAGTATGGAGCTCCTTTTTCCATAAAAAAGAAAATTCAACAGAAACAACATCAACATAGTCAACTTCCTGCTAATGGGTGATAGTTTCCCCTTCTATCACTGCTCTTCCAAATAGCTTAACTTGTAATGTTTATTCAGAATGGTCTTTACATTGATTTTTATGATTTATGGTTATGCATAGAAGTTGAAAATATATCTGGTGTAGATGAGAATGAGGCTGCAGAAAAAGGTATTGAATTCATAGAACTGCATAAACTGAATAATGCAATTATAATGCAATTATGTAGTCTAAAATGTCTGGAGAGATAAATGTCTCCACTGTGGAGTTGTGGTATAGATCTATAACTCAGTATGGGGTTGGCCATGGATGGGGTTCAATTTCTCTATGGCAAGGAGAATTCTGCTGTGAGATTCCTACTATTTGCAGGTTTCAAGCAGATACAAAATTCTACACTGAGCAACGGGCTTTCCTGTGAAATTTATTTCAGCACTTGGAAGTAATCACAGCAAAAGAAAATGGTTTTCTAAGTGAAGGATTTTCTGATCATCACAAAATTTTGTCAGAATTAACTTCATGCAGTTAGTGATTTGCTCAGTTCCAGCTAAGCTAGACTTTTTTTCAGGCTTACTTGTATTAGGTCCTTGGAAAATAAGGAAGTTTCTGCCCATCTTTCCTTTAAGGTTTCAGATAGTTCAGCAAAATTGTTTATGCTCATTTAAATTTTGTGTTGGGTTGCATGACATAAAATGTAATAAAATTTAACCTAAAGTGACAGAGAACACCACATGGTGCTTATAATTTAGAGCATAATTCATTCTTTTTAATATCTAATACTGATGATCGATTTTGATAGTGCAGTAATTTGGAAACGCAGATGTGAAGCAGGAAGGGAAATAATGATGAAATATTGGTTAATCATGTAGGTTTACTCAGTTATTTCCCCACAATTATAGTCTTTTATAAGTACAGGAAGTTAGTATAGCATCTTGAAATTACTGCATGTTGCTGTTTTCTTAATAATATTCATTTGCAATGTGATAGTTATATTTATGTTCCAAATTTAATAAAAACAGGTAAATATTTGGAACTCAGAACTCTAATGAAACTTATCTGGTTTTTGTCATATTCTGAAACAACACTTTGTGACCTGTAAGTGGGAAGTTTGCAAATAATCCCTGTAGTAAAATACAGCTGGCTAAAGGGCCAGTATTCTATTTTGGGCTATAGAGACGTGGGTACCATGGGGCAGCAGGGTTTGCCTCAAGATGTGGTAGAAAGCTTGGGCAGCAACTAAGTACAAGGAGTACCACAGCACTGCTGCTACTGTAGGTATTTTACTGTACAAGGAAAAAGGCTAACCAGGTGAATATTTTACAGGAGTTGATCTGGATTATACACATTCTAGGAGCAAGTGTAAAAAGGGCAATGAAGAAGAGATCCAAGATTGCTCTTGTGGAAACTGTCAAGGCAATTAATTAGTGAGGCTGTGTTTGTCATGTCATCAAACACATGATGGCTTTGGCAGCCCAAGTGGGTGCTAGGGGCCTAGATGATGATGATATTCCAGACATATGTATGCTGACAGACTTTCCCCAGTGGACAAGTCTCTAAGCTTTTACTATATGCCTCATTTACTTTAATTACCCTTGTAATGTCATCTGCCCATAGCTAAGACAAAGTATCTTTTTAATATATCTCTTAACTCGGAAAGTGCATGGGGTTTTCTGCATGAGAGGGACTGAATGTAAGCAAATGTGTAGCTTCAGGATACAAAAGGGGCAGAGGTATATCTGTTTTAACCAAGAAAAATCCAATCAGCAATCATTTCTGAGAATTTCAGGCACTTACAGGAAGAGAAAACTAAGAAAAATCAAAGCAGTGTGATATTCATATTCTTGGAGTTAAGTCTCTTTCACCAAGTCTCTTTCTTTTTTGTTTTTGTTTAATATTTCAGTGCACTAGTAGTGCTTATCCAGTCTGTCAGAATTCAAACAGTGGTTCTTCATCCCCAGTTTCTATTTTGCAGTTATTTCTTCCCTGTTCTTGTGGTATGATCTCGTGTGAACTACCATTCATAAATATTTGGGTTTGGTAAGAGTATCTTAGAAACGGTGATAAAACTTCATTTTCAAGATGGACAGTTTAGATCAAGGTGATCTAAGGTACCTATCACAACTTTAGAATGGTAGTTCTGCATCTCTAAGATATGTGTAATAGAAAGAGGGGCATCAAAAATTAATGTGTTGAGTGAATGCTTCACTGTAGCAAGATTTGCATGTTGTGTAGGTTTCCTGAGATCTCCCAGTTTTCTTACCACTGCTATTAAGGCAGGCCACAATTGTTTATTATCACAGTTAAATGACCTCTTCTTACTTTCACCAGGCATTTGCCATCATTTAATGCATAATAAATATTGCATCACATAATGGTAATTAATTTATCTCCAGACATGGACAATAAACTTCAGTTGCCATTAACTCCTCTTGCCATCCTTTGAAAGAATCCTATTCCCCCAAGTATCTGTCTCCAAGTTTCTTTTCAATATGATCACTTGACCAATTTCAGACATAAAGGCAAAGCAAATGCAGTGCTTAAAGCTCAGTAAGTTTTGCAAAAGGTAGTAAAAGCAATTATTATGTTTCTATTAAATGCTGCCTAAAAGGAAGGGTGTAATAGAAATAAAATGGGAGATTTGGGGCATGTTCTAAGGAATCTCTAAGAACTTTGCCAATAATCTGTTGGTTATAAATGGGTATAAAAGGTATCCCTCCAGTTTTTAACACTGTTTTTGGAAGAGTTTATAATAATTTTTAATCAAGTCTTAGACAATTCAGTACACCTAAAGTACAGAAAGGATAGTCAGAAAATTGTGTTTCTGTCACTGTGTTAGCATGTTTTTTTTCCTGAAAGACTTGAAGCCTGTGAAACACAAGCTTCCTCCTTACATCTTCTGTTTCCCCAGAAGAAACAATGATTAATCCATTTTCAAGGTAAAAGGAAGGAAGCAAAATTAAGTTTCAAAAGGTTGTGTAGGAAGTCTGACACAGAGTTGAGAACAGGACTTTGAAGACATGAGACGTGTTTAATCCTGTAGACCACACTGCCTTATTGTTTAAATCTCTTTACTTAGCTACATCAAGTGTAAAATCCAGCTAATAAAGCCTAACCACCCTTGGAAAGTGCTTTGAGGTCTACGTATGAAACAGCACTGTGGGAATGCTAAGCCAAGATAGATTGGTTTTGTGTTAGTTTTTAGTTTTGGGGTTTTTTTTGTTTGTTTGTTTGTTTTTGTTTTGTTATTGTTGCTGGTTTGTTTGGTTTTTTGCTTTGTGGGTTTTTTTGTTTGTGTGTTTTCCTTTGAGGGTAAGTAAGAAATATGAGTGATTTCTTTGGGAAATGCTGTGACTCAGGGAGCAGAGGCTGGAAAGTGTGAGTTTTCATCTTGACCCTGATGCTTTGGAGTGTTTTATGCTGGGAGCAGAGCTCTCCTGACAGCCCATGTAGGTACTTGAAGTGATGACATTGTACATTTTCTTATGAGTGAAGAGGATCAGCTCTACATCCACGCTCATGAGTTTAGCATTGCTTATTCCTTCCAGAATTTTATAGGCTCTGATGCAGATTTCCAATGTTTTCCCTTTACCTAGTACAGACTAGAAATTGAAATAAGGCCAACTTTGGAAACTGGAAAGCTTAACTTTTCAGAAAGCATGGCTCCAAATGAATGCTGTTGCCTACCAGTAAGGAGAGTTCTCACCTGTCACATCATGCACAACAACTGGGTACTTAAAACAGGGAGATGAATAATTAGCATCTCCAGAAACTGTACACTAGGCATAAAATGAATTATTCCTTTTAAATACCTTTTAAATACATATTCAGCATATACAGGAAAGTTACCTGAAAGAATGCTTTTTATTTTGGGTCAGGTGTCAAGTTGTGGAAAATGGGATGTATTTAGACTGAAAAGATGTTTCATTTCCTCTCTTCCAATCTGTTTATACTCTTCCATTTACTCTGTTGAAATAAGCACATCTTACCATGTGCATCAGAACACCATCATCTGCTGCCAGCATGTTGTTCTAAGAAAGCAGTGAATGGAATTGTGTTAATAAGCTTCAGAAACGCATTAGGTAATTTCTTTTTACAAATGTATCAGCATACAGGACCAGCATAGAAGATAGAGTGTTGGTAAGCTTAGAAGAATTTAAGATTTAAGATGTGTATTATGTGTACTAAGAGAAATTTTCTGGGTTTCTTTAATTCCTATTTGTGAATATTGTAGATTTTTGCCTGCTTGTTTCTAACTGTATTGGTCTTGCATAAAGAAAGGTCTTGTAGAGATATTTCAGTAACTTAAAAGGCCAAGAGAATAATTCTTTTTGCCTGCTTTGCAATAGGGATCACAGCTGCTTAGGCAGATACTCTTACACCGATCTAATTGAAAATCTTGATCTGCCTCTGGAATAAAGATCAGCAAAGCAGTAATCATATCAGTTATTTTAGTAAAATTTCTGTAACCACAGTGGAACACCATAACATTTTAAAGTTTTGCCAAGCTTTAAGTAATGTGTGACATTCAGAATTGTTTTGAAAGAATTATCACTTTTTCATTAGATGAGAGAGAAGCAACATTACAAAAGGGATTGATGCTTATGTTTCTTCTGTCAAATATTGACTAAGCAAATATTATAGAAAATGTCCATGTAATTTTTTTGTGGGTACCTCCATGTGCATACCTGGCTGAAAGGTCAGTTGGATAAAGATGTCTTATTGTATTTTTAGAAGCTGTTTGGGGAACACAGCTATGCTGCCATGGCTAGTGGGGCTTGAGTGTATATGGAAAGTCATTCAAAATCTGTGCACAAATATCTTTATGCTCTGCTCTACCAGGCATTTAAGGGCAGCTAATGGCCATTGAACTTTATTGCTGACCTCATAATAAAATTATAAAAAAAAACCAACAAACCTGTTTCCTACTTCAAAATTGGCAGTGGTTCACAGTTCTGGTGATGCATATCATTGGCTGCAGTTTCAATTTCTAATGTTAGTAGCTACTACCTACTTTGCAGTGTAAGCACTCTGCTGAGCAGTGGAGTTAGTATATCTTCATAGGCCATCTCAGATAACCTGCAGGAAGTTTGGGGAATGCTGATAGCATCACAATTAGCTACCAAGCAGTCCAGGCTTGTAGTCCTTGGACATCCTTAAAGTTGTTCAAATAGTAGATAGAGCTGGTTTGTTAAAGACTGGTTTTGTAATCACTAAATTATTTGTAGTTGTTTAGGTCCTGGTACTTGGTGACCTCTATTGCTAGTGAAATAATGAAGGTTATTCCCCAGATGACAATGTTGTTGCTATGTTGCATTATTCAGAAAGGTGACATTGGCATGGCTGCTCTTTTTGGGTCCTCTCATGCAGTGCAGTGTTCTTTCTCCTCTACTGTTTTAATACTTCCATTCATCTTGCTTTCCATTTGCCAGGGCCTGAGTTCAGTTCTTCCCCAGCACCTCCTGCCACTTAAAGTGCAAGCAAACCCTTTGTATTCTTCAACAGGCAATTTTAATTCCTTGGATAAATAGCAAAGCAACATTTTCTTCCCTGCTGAGCTACTATCCCCTACACTTGGTTTTCATTTATAAAGTCTATTAATTGCTCATGGGAACTTTGTGTTCATGTTTCTTGTGCTTTTATGGTCAGAGAAAATCCTCACTGAAAATTTTGCTTTGACTTGATGCTTCTTATAAAGTGTCATGGCTTGACCACACGTAGTCTTCATGCTTGCTTATTTCATTTGGGATTAGTTCTCTTAACATGCCTAGGGAAGTGTCTCTTGGGATTTGTCTCCACAGAGGTTTTTGCCAAAATAAAAGGCAGGTGCCTATTATTTTATTAAAGGCAGGATCAGTATGAGATCAGTACACTGTTTTGAACATAGAAAAAGAAAATTAATAATTGAAAACCTGACTTGTGAAACAGCCTAGGGATTGTGGCTCCTTAAGGATGGGGTTTGTATGAGAAAAACGTAGTCCTTATATCTGAGAATTAATCCAGGACTTGATATATCTCAACCTAAAGAAAATGTGGGATAATGCAGGTAGCTGATGCCAAGGGTCAATTAACTTCTCAGGCTACATCTTCACTTACTGTGGAGAGAGCTGCAGCCTTCAGGCTCTTATGTAGACCTGGACTCTACAACTAATGTCATGTGCATGTAGAGCTTGCTCTTTAACATGGTTTGATGGCTTAGAAATTGTTTTCTGCCTACCTCCCCCAGTTATGAATAATCTGACACTCATGATTTGTCACAGTATAGACTGGGTACTGTAACTTGAAGCTGATGCATCTTTGAACAACCTTGTCATTTGAGAATTATCCTGTGCCTACAGATAGTACTGCAGAGAAACTTAATACTGAACATGATTGTGTAAATAGTATCTGCTGATTTCATTTCCTTAATCCTTCCAGTAATTATGAAATAAAATTCTAAATTATTCTTCTTTTCCAATTTTGCTAACGTAAGTACTGCTCGTATTTTATCAGTATTTTTTTTTACTATTAAACAAGGTTTAGCCTCATCTTGAAAAAAAGACAAAGCTACATATAGAATTATAATCAATATGGGAAATTGTAATTGTTGGTGAAAAATCTGTCACCATTGGCGACTTCTTTTTCAAGAGTAAAACCTCATGAAGGTAATTGTTCTGCTTTGTGGAACACTGATGGGAGAAAGATTGTGCTTGGCAGGTAGTTTGTCCTCTCCGTTGCTTTATGTCACACTTTTAAGTCACTGAATATGATGATTGTAGCTACTACTGCCCTCTTTAAATATAAATCCTTTCACAATACTTTGACTGTAATGCAGAATTGTCAGGAAATGCAATAGGCTTTACCTTAATGAAAAAACCTCTCTAATTGGAATCATTGGACCCAGACTTAGTTGTCACAGCTGTATTCAGGGTGAAGGTGAGATCTTTGAGAAGTCTGATCATGAAAATTAGACCATGGCTTCTCTGAATAAAAACATTATAAGAAGATATATTCATATTCAAGATCTTTCTGCTTGAATAATTGTGGGTTTTTTCTACTATGTGAGGAGAACAGTGGGTGATGAGGGGGGAAAAGAGACAGACTTGGTGGCATTTGAACAGTCTGACTTGTTATGGTTCAGTAATTAAAATACATTTAAAAAAATAGCTATGCTTGTTTCTTGTGCTGGAAGAGTTAATAAAAATCTCAAACTTGGGAACAGGTGGGGAAATTTCAGCTAAAGCCATTGAGCTTAATGAGAATTAGTCATGCATTCTGATTGTTCAGATACTGCATGAGGGACCTGCAAGGCAAGTGCTTTTCCTCAGCTCCTAAATCGGGATAATAAATGGAAACAAAACATTTTCTAGTGATTAGTAGACATGGACATAGAGAATTCATAAAAGAAAAACAAGATGGCTACATTGCAGTGTAACAAAGCCATAGCTGATGCACCCTCTTCTTCTCTATTTAATATTGTTATTGTCTTTGTTATCATTTAAGAATTCTGGGAGCTGGCTGTTAATGTTTTCCTAAAATATGGGTTAATAATAAGAAAATTAGCTCAACAAGAAGTGCATGGTTTGTACTGCCTTATGTTGTGGGTGAGAAAGCAGAGTTGGTGGAGGTTAGCACAGGAGATGGAGGAAGGTTCAGAGATAGTTCTGAATGCTTCAGGGGTGTCCTCTAGAATGGCAGACACACTAAACAATGCATGTGATGGAAGATATGCAGTGTGTTATGTGATTTCATAGTGCAAACAAATTTCAAAAACTGTAATATACTGCACATGTGATGAATAGGGTGGAAAACTCCCCAGAATTAGCTGATGAATTATTCTACATATATTCCAAAAACAACAACAAAAAAATATCTGCAGAAACAAACTTTAGGTTTTGTTCCTATTAATATTGGCTTGAATAACATCATCAAATTTTTTCAAAGCACTCCACAGCCAACTTGTTATGTTGGGCTAAGGTTCTTAATTCAGAATTTTAATTCTGGACAGACTTTTCTATATAACATGTGCATATCTAGCTCAAGCCTTATATCATTACAATGTAAAACAATAAGATATATCTTTTAAAAAGATGCTGTGTCATGCATTGTGAGCCCTGGTGTCACTCTTGCTTGCATGTAGTGGAAATCATGATAAAGTGAGCATTGGCTCTGCACTGAGTGGCTCTAAGGTTTGGTTAGTGAACCAAATTGTATTAGTGAGTTCAAGACTAGTGGTAAATGAGGGGACAAAAAGATTATTAAAACTCAGAAAAAAATGCATGACTTGTTGAAAGTGTACCTAAAACCTTTGCACTATGCAACTCTAATCTTCTTAAGAAGAGGTTTTTATGGCAGAGCTGAAGGAAGGGGTAAAACATAAAAAAGGAATTACTGGAGATTAAATAGTTTTTATTGCCGAATCTGCAACACACACAGCTAATGGAAAAGAATTTCCACAGACAGATGGGAGTATGAAGTATCTGTTAAGATTCTTTTTTTTTAATACATTAGCATATAAACATAAACATCCTTAGTAGGGGCTAATTGCCCTCTAGGAACTAAAATTTGAGCATTAGCATCTTCAGGGTTGCTGGTTTTCGTATTTTGTAGTGGTGTGGGGGTTTTTTCAGTTTGTTTTGGGGTTTTGGGTCTTTTGTTGTTTTATTTGTTTGGGGGTTTTTTGGTTTTGTTTGTTGATGGTTTTGAGGTGGTTTTTTTTTTTTAGGTTTTGGTTTTTTCATTTTGTTTTTGGTTTTTTAGGTTTTGTTGTATTTGATGTATCTCTATCACCCATCTTTGGTACTGCATGGCTGCAACAGATAATTGCTACCATTAAGATTCTCAATCACAAAATAAAAAAACATTTGGAATGGCTTCCAGGGGCTCCCAGCACAGTAAGTAACCATAGAAAATGACTATACTATCTGTTTTGCTCATGCATATTCATAAGGGCACTTGATTTGACTTTGATAGTAGGGGACTTGTAAAAGCTTATGCAAAGATTAGCCCCTACAGAAGACTGAACATCAAAGGTAAGAAGATACCATAAATCATAAAAATCTTTTGAAAAAGCAATGCTTAATGCAAAAAATTGTGTTGTGGTTATGGCACCTCAGAATTAAAATACTGCTGTCAGAAAAAGAGATTGCAAGTATTCAATTTATCAGTTCTCTGTTGATAGAGAAGGTCGTTGATGCTATACAAGGGCTGGTTGACACATATTGGTCAAAGAGCAGTGGAGTCATTTCTGATGAAGACTCCTGGCTTGTATGTAGTTTTTGGGAGTCTGCAAGGTGCTTGACAAAGACAATGGTATTAGCACAGTGATATAAATTTTAAATTTACTTATGTTTTGAATACTGCTGTGTTATTTCACACTTGAGAACTTAGATGGTATTTGTTTCAATCTTAAGCTTGGGCAAGATCCTATTGACCTTTCAAAAAAAAAAAAAAACAAACCCACCAAAAACAACCAACCATGACACTGAGCAAACAATTGCTGTTGCAGAACCAATATGTTAAATTATGAATTAGAAATAGTATAGAGAAATCTTCTAGGAATGTCTTTTTAAAACCATATAAAACCAGTATTATGTAAAAATTGTGATTACTGTTGAAATACAATATTTGCATTACATGACACCTAGCAGGCTTTCTCCCTCCCATGACTTCCCCAGTGTGAATGCAGAGCAGGGAGCTGGAAGCCAGTGGTTATTGTCTGGGGTGGATTTGCAGGCAGTCATGGCTGCTTTTGGGGGGTTTTATCTGCTTCATCTGTCTGTTTTACAGCTCATCTGTCTCTCTCTTATTCTCTGACTGTTTGGGTTCTTCTTTCTGGGGCTACTTGAGACAGTGGGCTCTAATCTCAAGCAAGAGTAATTTTCTTGTTCAAATACATGTACCGAGTCAGGCAAGGACCTTTCAGCAGCAGCCTAACTCTTCTGTAGTAATTGCCTTAGTGTCAGCTGCAGGAAACTGCATGAGAGTGACACCCGATGAAAAGAGGGGAGAACCAGCCACGAGAGGTTAGTTAGAAAAATCTGGTTCTAATTTTTTTCAGGCAAAGCTTTCAGCAGCTTTTTATCAAGTTTGTGAAGAGTTTCGAGACCATCACAGCCATGTTTTCTGGCATATTTGCTATTGGCCAGAAATCTCCTAGCTCTTTTTAAAAGCTTGCAATAACCACAGTCTCTATTAGCCACCAAGCTAGTAGTGATTCACATGCTAGAGAATTGGTTCACCTTGCTGGATTTGATTTACCTTTTCCATCTTCATTTCTTGCATCAATGGGTTCTCAGGCACAGAAGTCTGAAGAGGATAAAGATGGAGCTAATAGGACATAGAACACTTAAATTCCTACGGTTACTTTCTTTACTGTTTTTGTTTCCCCTTTCATTTACTCACACATTCATGCCATAGAGTTTAATGTCACTGAGGGAGGAAAAGATGTTCTGTCCCTTTGCAGTCTTATGCTGCTAAAGTAGATTAAGAAGTAGCCACATGAGTGTCTTATTTGATCACCAGTGGGACTGGAGTGAAGCCCAAGACTAAATTAATACAAGGCCTCAACTAACACAATCACTACCAACACCACCTTCTACTGAAAGCAAAATCAGGACCTTCTCAGCTGGATCTACGAACCAGAGAGATGCATTTGCTCATTACTTCATTTGCTATCCTGAACAAAGCTAAGTGGAATACTTGTGTAAGAGGCATAATGGCATGAAAAAAAATGCCTTGAAAAACTATGGAGGGAGTCCAGCTCAATAAATTTCTGTATGAAGTAAATGAAGGGGGGAGAGGCAGCATGATCAGTAGGTGGGAGAGCTGTTTATCTTGGAGGTTACTGCTCTCACAACATGAGAAGCCCCCTTGAAAATTCCTAGTGGAAATCAGCAGTTCTAACCATAAGTGGTACTTGGATGTGTAGCAAGCTCTATGACTGGCATAGTAGATAAGGTTTCAGGGGGAGCATGTTTATACAAGTGTTAATACAGTGAATTGCTCTGCAACAGCAAGGAGATGAATTACTGATTGGGAAACGCACAAAACTACAGTCAGTATGTAAAGGTTTGGGGTTTTTTTACTTACAACTTTTAATTAACCTGTCTCCAAAATGATTCAACTTGGAAAGATGTAGTTAATGGATACTTTGTAAAGTAAACTCAGCAGCCTTCGGGCTTTCTGAGCATGTGTGAGAAAACAACTGTTTTACATGCAATTGTGTTTGAAACAGGAGTGTTTTTTTGCAGCTATTAGTAACTATTCCTTTTGCTGAATGTAGTAAAATACATCCTAAAGAAGGGCAATTCAACCCTTAGTTAGCTGTCAGTCATAATTCTTTCCACTGTTGGATAATAGGAAAATAATATTCAAGTGTATGGCAGTTGTGTGGGGAAAACTGTGGGGAAGGGAGCAGGGAAGAAATAAGGTTATAATGATAGAGCACTATCAGTAGCCCTAGGTTTAAAAAACAAATGTTCATTTCATCATATTGAAGCATTTCAAAACATCTGCCATTTCAGAGTCCTCCAGTTGACAGAACCTCATCACAGAACAGGAAACAATCAGCAAATGGATGTTCAAATTGTGTGAAAGTTTGCAGTGCTCCAATGTACTGCAGTCACTTAATGGCTCAGTCATGCAGTACATTCCTCTTCAGCTCTGTGGAGTTTAAACTGAAATGGAAGGTTGATATCTTCAAGAAACTAAATATGAATGCCAGTTTGGTCTATTTATGTGCAAGTTAGAAATTAGATTATGTCTAAGGGTACACATGGAAAGGCTGACATTTCTCCAGTAGTCACTGAGAACTGTACTTCATGATTGACCAGGTTTCCAGAAGGTGGTCATTTAGTGTCAAGTTTGCATGTAACAGTACAAGTAGTTGAGTCCTTTTCACATCCTATTTTGATATTATTGCTGATAGTATGATTTCATAAAATGGCAGTTCTACCTTTGCCATAAAAGTTTGACAAGTCAATCCTAATAAAAATTAATTTTTCCAAACTTAAAAGGTATATTTAAACAAGAAACACAGCAAATAGTGCTATTGCTATGGATAAGGACTATTCTACACGCTTAAATACTAATAGGTTGTAATCTAGTAAAAATCATACTTTGGGGGGTTTTGGGATTTTTTTTTTTTATGTTTTGTCAATTTTGGTCATCGTCATTACATTCCTGCAAAATACTTTGCTCCAATAATGCAGTTTCTATGTAAAACTGTTCCCTTGAAAAAATTAGAATACACTTATTTGCAGGGTTATCTCATTCTCAGTGCTATCTAGTCCTATTATTTTGTCATGTGAGATTAGAGAGACATAACACATACAATTCTATACCTCTACAAGTTACAGCAAATTGATAAATTCCTGCCCACCCAGAACTCTTAAGTGGATTAGGGAAAGTGGATTAGGTGGTCAGACATTACTTTTTTTAAGTGTTTACACATTACATTTTGCAGATATGCAAATTGGAACTGTTTAGTGTGGAAATTGTTTGCTTGCCTAAACAAACTAAATGCCAGATGTAGTGTACAGTAGAGGGGAAGGGAATATTCCACCTTTTTTTCCTGCTGCCACCCATGCCCCAGGCTCAGCACAGTCTCCCAGTGGTAGTGAAACACAGCAAAAAACCCACTGGAGCAATAGTGCCCTCTGACAGCACTCTAAATCCAGGCTCAGAGCTTTAATGAGGAAATAGTTTATTTCTGTATGGAGATCTTTACAGAGAGCTGAATTGACACAGTCACTACACTTAGGGTCTGCTTAAACTCTTGCTAAATGATTCTGGCTTCTCAGATGCAATGAAGTTTACTGAAATAATAGTACTGTACTTAAAGTATTTGGTCACTGGTTTTCTATCCTGCAAAGGTTTTGAATTTGATAATTTGTTTAGCAGGTTTCTTTCTAAAGATTATTCATTGGCAATAGTCAAAATTGTATCCTTCCATGAAAAAAAAAAAAAAAAAAAAAAAGCTGGCATGTTAGAGGTAGGTATTTTTAATTCTCTTGACTTCATTGCAAAACTTGCAAATGTCATTGAAATGTGTGGTGAAAGGATTATGGTATGAGTGAGACTTAGAGACTTGCATAATAACTGGGTACCTGCTGAAGGCTGTTTTGGTTTCAGTCTTAATACACTGAATTAGTGAGGACTGAACATGAACTAAGACAAATCATGAAAATACAACATTCCCTTTCTAGTATAAGGTGTGTGTGAATCCTGTGAATTCAACTCCCTGAATTCTTAGGAGATGGCTTGATGTTTTCTGGATGGCTCAGGTTCTGCTATGTGTTCAAGAGAAATATTTTTGTTTAGCTACTCACCTCTTCCCTTTGACAACCTTAAAATTACTGTAAAAAATTCTAATTTTCCCTTTTTCCAAAATATGCTCAGGGTTAAAATTCTGTATCTTGGCAACCAGGAAGGGACAGTTATTCTTTGCAAAAAATCTTCCTAAGATGAATTTATTATCATAACTTTTGCAAGAATTTTTGTGTTTATGCCATCTCTCTTCTTTTGCTCTCTCTACTGTGAGAGAAACCCCAATTCATTGATACCGAAATTGTGCAAGTTACAGAATGAAGCCCTTAAATGAATCTTGGAAAAGTAGATATAAATCAGTTCAAAAAAGTTCATGTCTGGTGATACAGCACAGGTCTTTATAACATTTAATATTTCTTGTGGTTAGAGAAGAGCAATTCTCAAATGAGGAAATCTTGAACTAAGATTGTTCTGTATCAGAACAGGTACAGCTTGGCATTTCTGTATTTTTCCATGTCAGAGAGAAACAAAAGAAATAATGCAGGTATGGAACTTCTGCTTTCAACAGGTAGCTGTTATTGCCTAAGAAAACAGTTAAGTTGCAATACCTCTTCTTTCTTTTTTCAAACTCTTCAGTCTTTAAATTTTACAGGAAAATTTTGTTCTTTGTAGCATTGCTCATTTAAATGCAGGACATGGACATGAAGCAGAAAAGAGAGGGATATGTGAAAGCCAGTCTGAACTTCTGAATTACATTAGAGAGGTTTAAATTCTTCTTTGTGGGATGAAGAGAGACATGGACTGAGGTCTGTAAGATCACCCACAAGAAATGATCACCTAAATTAATAAATAATTTGAGTGAATGGAATAGTACAGTTTTAAGGACAGGCATTAGCTGGTGAGCATGGGTTAGACTTTCTTTAGAAATGGTAATAGAATTTCTTTTTGGATCATGCCATAATATGACCTGTTCCTGGTGCTGCTGTAAATGTAAGATAAATGGAACGTAGCCCAGTACAAAAGCAGAGGCTGCATGTGCTTGGCTTTCCCACCCCAAGCTCTGTTTTTCTTTACTGGTTTGGGTTAGGTTATCACTTATCTTGGAGAAAGTAATAGCAATAAGATGAGCAAGACAGAGCAACTTTTGGTTGTTGTGTTTCATTGTTTCTTCACATTTCAGGTAATTCTTCCTGTATGTAAGCTATCACAGGGTCTGGTGATTACAGAATAGTCTTGTCTGATAGAAATCCTCTGGGTTTTCTCAGCTGAGTGTTTCACAGAATCTCAGGATGGTTCTGGTTAGAAAAGACCCTTAAGGTCACAGAATATAACCATAAATCTAACTGCTGAGTCCAAGGCTAAGCCATGTTTATAAGCACCATATTTTGAAACAATTTCAAGTGTTGAAGTGGGAGGGAGAAGCTCCCCAGGCACCAGTTGCCTTCCTGAGCTGGTAGGAGTGTTGAGTGCTCTGTCAGCCCTGTGTAGCTGGTGCCAAGCTCCTGCAGCACCTCCTGGCAAGGGCCTTGCCCTATAACCACCAACCTCAGCTGCACGAGTTGAAAACTGAATTCTGAAAAGAATCTGAACCAGATAAATTGCAAAACATATTTCGTATGCAAATTAATTTTAATCAATTTCAAAATTAAATTAATCAAATTACTTCTTTCAGTATTCCATACTTGTCACTTGCTATCTCCCTCTGTCTGCTTCATTTTGCACTCTCTGTGGGTGATTATAAACAGGACCAGGGTTTAAATACATCAGCAGTGCTAGCTGGCAGCATCAAGGAGGCTCTTTACCAATTCCTGCACAATCCTTTAAATCAAAACATTTTTTTGCATTTTTCATGAGTGTTTTCTCTACAGTAAGATTCTTTCACTTTCAAAAGCCCACTACTTCTATGTCAAAAGAAATAGAAATAGTTTGAAAAACTCCAAAGCAAATTAGGGGTCTGAATTTGCATGTATATTTCGTGGTACTTGTTTAGAGCATTGTGCTCAGTTGTGATGTTACTTTGTAGTAAATTTAAAAAAAACAATGGTTAAATTTTCCAGAGCTTAGGTTTAAAGGCTTGATAATTAACTATCACTTTATATAATTCTTAATATTTTTTTTTTTCATTACCAAGTTCATATGGGTGCATGCTTACAAATATATGCACATGGTTACTGATTTTAGAGCAGTCATCTCATAATAAGCTGACACTTAGTATTTTTAAATCTGTGATCATAGGGTGAAATATTTATAAACATTTCAAGATCAGTTACGGTGAAAAAAAGAGACAATCTAGATACCCTGCACAAAAATGAAGAGCAATCACAATAATACAAGTGAAATCTTCATCTGGACATTTGTTGAATATAGTGTTCATCAGTCAAAGAATGAAGCTGAAATGTTTTAATGAATTGAAACTGCTTCATAGTTTCTATAGGGAGTGCATTGGGAAATACCTATTTGCTGGTCAGAATGGTGATTGTCTTTACTGTAATTCACCCTATTAACGAACCTGCCTGATTACAGTACTCTGTTCAAAATGATAGCACCCTCTAGTGTAAAAGGATGCAATAAAATCTCTAGAAATACAAATTGCATTACTATTTTCTGTGAATTATAGCTGTTCTATATTATTTGTGTTACTGTTCTGTAATACTTTCCTAAAAAAAATCATACTTTTACTTTTTGAAATAATTCTTCGGATATATAATTTTTTTCCTGTAACTTTGTCAGGAAAGTCCATACATAGTAATATTAATATTACTTAATATTGTAACTGGTGGTTTTTTATTAGACCTTTGCAAGTGAAAAAGCATACTGAATCTTGATGCATTTAAAGAACTATCTGCCTTATGTTTATTCATTTTTGAAGTGTATATTTTAAATTACCTAGGAATTGAGCAGTAATGTGCAATTTTTTAATTCATGTAGTGGTAAAATGAGGTACTCTCAACACATTTGTAAGAGCTGTCTTTTCAAGTGTGATGAGTAACAGGAATTGAAAACAGTGGCTTATTTATTTATTTATTTTATAGGTCTGTTCTTGGGGGCAGCCTTAAGAGTGAATCCAGAAATGATTTTCTTATAGATTCCTCTTGTAATATAAAATCATCTTGGTAAAAATGGAAATAGTAAGGGTGGAGTGTGGGGTTCAGGTTCTCGGACTCTGAAATATAAAAGAGGATTGCTTTTGTTTTCCTTAACCTTTCCTGAAAGCTCAGATCATTTACATGTTGACCCTGGCACAGTTAAATTCAATGGAATGAGTGATGTATGCAACATTTTCATTAATGACATTTCCAAATATTTCTTCTGTTGTTTGACAGGAAAAGGAGCTTGGACATAAAAATAGCAAGGAACTCTGAAATAGGATTGTGCTTTTCTGTATTCCAGGCAATATTTTATTCTTTGTTAGCCTTCCTTTGCCAAGTGGAATGCAGCAAAATGGAAGTGCACATGTATGAGCACACAGGTCTTTTTTCTCTGGGCAGCTCAAGCAGAGCATGGACACCAATTGCTGTTCACAGTCAGAATCAATTTATTGTGTGGTTCACTACATTTATATAGTATTCTGATATCTATTGATCCATCTACAATTTGCACCTCAAAGTGCTTTTTCTAGTTACATAAAACCTTCTCTACCCGTTCCCACCAGAGGCACCTGGTACCAGGACATCACATTGTCCAGATGACAAATTCCTTAGGATATTTACAGCTCTTTGTTCTCCTTCAGGGTCAGGGAGTATTGGGCAGTTTCTCCCAATTTCTCTGTCAGGTCTGCTCCTCTGCTCTTCTCCTACACAAGTCTGTGAGACTGGTGCTTCCCGTTAATTTGCAGTAATAGAAAACATTAAGACCTGACATTACAACTTACTATAGTGTATTTGCTTCCATTTCTGTGCTTACATGGAAGTTTAGCTCTTTGTGTACATCTGACTGAAATGGAAGTTCAAACCAGGGACTCACTGTCACAGAGCAGGTTACTGGATTATTAATATTTTAACATTCTTTAGAAAATACGAAAGCAGTTGTAGGTAAGCTTAGGACTTAAAGAAATAAACTCCTTTTGGATACAAGTAAGGTAATTGTTATAGGATCCGGTAACATTTTGAAAGTTCCATATCAAAGGAGGGAATAATATTTCTCAAATTCTAATAGGACCTCTTTCTATATGAGTTACATTTGATAAAAATATCTTTAGAAAAAGAAAGTTCATCTTAAATGATGATGATTTGCATATTCTTATTATGACAGCTGCATTATTTTGAAAAGTGTGCTGTGCTATTTCTATGGTCTCTGAAAACAAAAAAGGTGAATTTCAGATTAAAAAAATCAGAACAAATGTTCTCGGCATGTAATTAGGCCATGCATATAATGAACATTGTTCTTGTGACTGCTCTTATAATTTTTACATAGTTATTTTAGAAAGGTTAAAAATTATGCATGCAGTCTTTATTATATTACACACATAATTTGGAAAAGAGCATTTCTTTGCACAAAAAATAATAAATTAAAGAAATAGATTCATTGTGTCAAGAAAAATTTATTTCTCAAGCCTCAAATAATTTAATTCCTTTTTATTCTATGCAAGAAGTAATTTTCTCCTAGTGGGAAATTATTGCTTAACTACTGTTATGTATTCACTGGCAGTCTTAGCCACTCAGCCAAAGATAGTTCTAAAAAGGAAGTAAAGAAAGCTGATTAAAGTGAAATCCTTAAACTGAATATGAAAAATAGAAGACTTAAAGCTTCATATGATTCTTTCACAAAGAATCCATAATGTTTCTGACACGGGAAAACCATTTTAAAAAGAGCCACAGCCACTTTATCATTGTCCCACCATGATTAGTTTAATGTCTGATCATTTAGATGTTCTTACAAGGACCTTTTGTTATTTCCAGGATTGGGCACACTTGTAAAGAAACAAAAGATTCTGGACAGGAATTAGGGAACTTATCTTAAAATATTTTTGGCACAGTATTTTAATTTTGTTATTGTAAGATTGGGTTAACAACTGGAGGGCAGAGGGGGCTGCTAAACTGGTTTTGTGTGGAAATGATTTTCATAGCTATAGCTGTTGACATGCCTGGATACAGCATTAGCAGTCAGTGTAAGCTGGTAATAAGCACCCACTCATGCAGCTGAGACTGCTACTAAAAAGTGGTCTTGAACATGGAATTTAAGTAGATCACTAAGTATCATACCAGTCAGGTGCAAAAATATGAATGCTAGAGGGGACTTCTCAAGTCATTGACTGCCAGTCTCACTGTATTTCCATTAGGATGTATGGTAAAACTGTAGTGTGTAGACTTGTCCAGGGACTATGGATTGTTACTCAGATTGAGTGCAGTGTATTGGTCTCTCTCTTGTTCTCTGTGTCAGCACATGAGAAGATTTCTTTCCATCTGTACAGGCTGTCTCAGGATGTCAGTTACCAAAGAAATCATTCCCAAACATCAGCATTTAATACGGTTATTTAAGTAATGCTGGTGTGTAATACTGATGGGATCTATATAACCTGTACGTGTAAGCAGTATCTTGGGTATAGAGCCTCCAACCATCCTGTCTGGGGGAAAAAAACAACAACAACAACAAAACAACAAGAACCAAACAAAAACAACTCCACCAAAACCCAAACCCAACCAACCAAGCAAAAAAACCTGATGCATTTGTATAGTAACACATGGCATGTATTTTGGATAGGAAAGTAGTGTGCCACACAGATGTGCAGGTAAAATGTAATACTACTTGTGTGACACAAAGCCTGTGGAATAATTTAGGATTTATCAACTTTGCACTCTGATGTAACATGCAAAGAAGGAGAGTTGAACTGGGCTTGACATAATATACTCTGAAGGGTCCAAAATAAGTTCATGGAAGAAAAAAACCTAAGAGTTCTGGAACTTTATATGTTGGCAAACAGGATTATATGTAATAGCTTGTGCTTGATGATCCAGTTCTGTGTTTCTGTATGGGTACCCATAAAGCCTTTTTGGATGTGGATTTTTTCAACTTGCTTCCAAGAAGCATAATGACATTTCATTGCTTATGTGCACCTTGCAACAGCAAGTTGTATGTAGTGACTGGTACTGCTGGTATTGATCTTGCTTGAGGTGGGAATAAGATGGACCTAATGAGCCAATTTTTCCATCTCTATGTGACAGAAAAATCTCATTTTTTAAACTATTGGTAATATACCCATTCCCAAAGTGAACTCTTCTGCAATCCTGTTCCTTGCCAAAGAGGCTGCCTAGATAAACAGGCTTCATCCTGTCATGAAATCATAATATGCATTATGACATTATATTTTGTTGTCATGGAAGCAGTTGCAGTGATATTCTTGACTCTGATGTGAATCTTAACAAGGCTTTTACCAGCCATCAAGTTTCAGTCTGAGAGACAGGTTCTTGCTTGTGTTATGCATTCCCCTTCAGAGAGCCTGTCAGTCATTGATTACCAGGTTACATGTCTGATACAAACCAGCAATTCCACTAACCTTCCTAGCTTTATAACCTTGCTGTTCTCATTACAATGTTCAAATTACTATGAAAGTCAGTTACAGAAGCTTCTGGCATTAGCACAGGACAATAAATGTGGTTTGTGGCCAGGCATATTTCAGGGGATAATCTTGTGCGTTGAGCTACAGAGAAATAGAAGTGAAACCTTGACTTTGTGGGATTCAGAAGAGGCTGGTTTATACATTAGTTTGGGCATTTACAAAACAGAGGTGTTGCATACAACACAAAAATTGGATTTTCTTTGTGTTATAAGCACTACTGAATCTTTGTTCTCATTCTACTGGTGTTATCACAGAGCTGGTTTGGTTATAAGAACTCCTGGTTTGGTTATAAGAAATCTGCCCTACAATTGCTAAAAAATGTCTTCTAAATGTTTCCCCTCACCGTGTGCCATGTGCAATTTTGAATTTTGAATGACTATGCAACTGCAACTGGGGAACCAGGGTTCATTGTCCTTTTCTCATAGTTTTTAAACTGTTTTGTTGAGAAGAAAAGCATGCATGGACTCTGGTTCAGTGGGTTATTAGCGTTACTTATATGTGTGTGAATTCCAAGCTTTGGCTATGTCTTATTGACTGACCTAGTTAACCTCATCCTGTCAATCTGCTCCCAGTACCAGCACAGAACTGGTCTCAGTAGGTGGCACAGGGCTTGACTGTGAGAAGGCACAACCCTCATGTCCCCTTGCTGACCTTGTGCACTAGCATGAGATCTGCTTAAATAATTCATAGGCAAGTAATAGGGATTTCTCTCTCAATTAATTTTATTTACTCCAGAAAGCTATTGGTGTGTTAAGGTGTTTCAGTCTTTACCATGAAGCCAGAGAAGTCATTAGGATATTGTGTCCACACAGTGGTGAACACTTCTGTAGTCAAGAGGGATGAGACAGCTTGTTGCAGCAGAGTTCATCCTTTCATCTCAGAAATACCTTGCTGAAACAGAAGTTACAATTTTATTCCTTAGGTAACGTATTCACTGGCATCCCTCTTGACTACAGAAGTGTTCACCACCCTTTCTCTCACCTGTCAAGGTTATTAATTATATTGATCCCAGTGAGTATCAAGTTTCTCTAACACATATTATGCTTCTCTTTGGCATTTTAAGAATAGGTGTAGTGTATGAAATTGTATCTCTCTTTTCCAAGGAAATCAGTTTATCTATTGAAAGTTTTTTCTCTTTACAACTTCTTCTGCATTTAAACCATCACAGTTAAAATAACCCAGCAGCTATGATTACCTTTGTGCAAGGATGTAGTCACACTGATACAGAGTACCTGCCTCATATTTAGGAAATGTAAGCTCCTTAATATTTTTCTATTTCAGACATGCAATAGTTATATTCATCTTACTCATAAAATTATTAATTTTTAGAGGTAAGGTGTGGAAAGCAATGTTGTATCACAGTCACTGCATTTTAAATACACGTGCTCCCTTGTATTAACAGACAATCTACCCCAGTGCTTTCCTACTTTACTGCACTTGGGAGTTCTAGGTAAAGAAGTTACTAATGTATTGTTCCTCTTTTTTAATCTATCCACAACTGTTAGATTCTCTGTTAGGGATGTCATAATAACTAGAAAACAGCAGCTCCACAACCATGTATGGAGCTCACATGACAGTCTAGCTACATTCAATTATTTTGCATGAAGACTGCCACTATGAGGGGGTGTAGAGTGTAGCTGTGTTTACCACAATTACAAAGTCACATCAAAAGGCTCTTGATGATGACACTTAGCTCATAATATGAAGTGGTGGAATTGCTTGAAAGTAGGCTCAGTAAGGCATAAAACCCACAAAAGTAGCCCCACTGCTAAAACTTCATAGGATCAATGTTAGCAATACAAACAATAGCTCACTAAAATGTAATCATACTATTTTTACAGGCAGGTTGGGTTGATTGTTTTTGTGGGGTTTTTTCCTCATCATTTTATATTTCAACAAAATGAAATAATAATTCATGTCCTTCACTTATCAGAAATAAGATATATACTAAACAAATATAGGCTACAACCTGGAATCTTTAAAGCAGCCTATTAGAACATTGTGGCTTACAAGTATTTAATATAATAGCAGCATCTGAACATTTTGTATCTATGTCATCCTTTTGGTATTAGAGTGGCACTGCTGTAATAGGAGATGCTCAGGGAGTATAAAGGCACTGCATCTACTTGGAAGTACAAAAGCAGATAAACTGCACCCTTGAGAGGTGATGAAACACACGCTCAGGCAAAATAAATACGCTTTGGAAAGAGTACAGTGTATGCTTCTCCCTTTCTCAATTTCCAATTTGTCTTCCTACAGTGCTTCTTTATGAAGGAGAAAAAAAAACCCAAAACAAAACAAAAAAGAACTTACATTTTTTTGAAACTGTTTTACCCTTTGTGGTGTAGAGGTTTTGTGGGAATGAAGCACAGAAAGATACAATGCAAACTGCCAAAGGGGTTTTGGATTGCATTTAGTGGTGGTGTCTGCTTAAAATATTTACTTGAAACTCTTTGTGGAGTGGAAGATAAAATCTTTCATTAAATCCAGTGATCCTTCTACAGTAAGAAATAGTTTTGTTTTGTTGCCTCGTGGCTTCCTCAGGATCTTCTCAGACGTGAGCCTTTTATACCAGTAAAAAAGTAAAGTAGTTTGTCACACTCCATAGGGTCTTGGAGAGTACCCAGAGTCTGAGAACACAAACTGGACTCTTTGTTCCTCTCATAATTTCTGTTGATACCCAAATGCCACAGCAAATTTTCATTAACATGTTAAAGCCTTTCCTTGTATAAACAACTTTGTGATCTTGGATTCACTCTGAAAGTATCTCCTGGTCACTGCTCTCAGTGTTCTCCCAGACTATTTAGCAACAATTAAAGCATATGCCTGATGGATAATTACTCTCATTAGTATGTTCAGGCCTTCAAGCTGATGTCTTCACCCACCCTAATCTGGATCCTCAGTCTTTTCAGCACACTCTGTCTCCCTTTGTAAGGGAAACATTTATTCATTAATCAAGTATAGTTGCCAGGAATAGAAATGGTTGTAGGGAGTAGCTCTTACAGAAATTGAATGCCATAGTATCCATTTTAAATACTTCGAACTCCTTATTTACTTATACACAATCATGGGAACAGTTTATTGCTGGTAATTGACAATGTTTTTGTGTCATAATAGATCTTTCAATTTTTGAAAACTTTTATTGTAAGTGTAACCAGAAGAGGCTAAAATTTGATTTTAGTTTCTTAATTTCTACTCAGAACTGCCTAGAGAACTGAACAGCATTAGCAGTGTTACTTGTGATTTTTAGGCTAGGGTATGTATTTAGCAGAGAAGAATTGAAAAATAATAAAGATGAAAAAGAACAGAAGAGCCTGAGGTACAGCATGAAAGTTTAATGTGGAGAGATCTTTAACTTGAAACCCAGTGACTCAAAAAACACCAGTGGTAATCTTGGAATCTGCCCTTGATCAGCCTATTCTAGTAGTAAGTATGTAATAGTATGTAAGTATTCTACATACTTACATACTATTGCTTTCCTGAACTGTTCATTGAAAAAATACCTTTCTAAATATTATTGATTTATTAATTAAAAAAAAACACAAACACAAAAACAACCCCCAAAAATGACAAAAGGATTTCTGGATGTGTATAAATAAACTGACAAAAGAGGATCAGTGTCAAGGAGTAAAACTACTGTATTTAAAGTAGAAAAAAGGGATTTAATTTCTCTTTTAATATGACTGTTCAGTGTCTTAGCAATCACAATAAAGAAAAACATGAGATGAAAGAAAAGTCAATTAAAAGTTTAAGGAAAAAAGATGATTACTGTTGGAAAAACACTTATCCAGCTGAGGTACCTTCTCAAAAATTTAATACTTTGCCAAAAAAAAAAAAAAAAAAAAAAAAAAAAATCATACCTATTTCTCCCTTTCAATTTCTTTAAAAGGGAATTTAATGCTGGTTAACACATGTCTTGGGCCAGCACAGACTTCAGAGCAGTTGCATATATGTGTTCAACAAATCATTCTATAAAAGCATTTAAATAATTGATAAAGACCTGAGTATATAGTATAAATATTCTCCCAGCCATACCATTCGTAGATCATGTTGCAGTTGTGATTCAAATCATCAAGTTGAGAACAAAAGAGTAGTACCAAATTTGTGCCAAAAGCTGTACAGGGGCCAGAAAGGGATAAATGGGCTGAGTTTTAACAGTTGTTACTCTAAGTAATAAATATTTGCAGTACCTCTGGGTTATGATTGCTTTGATCTCCAGAGAAGTCCCAGCATTTTTCAGGGAAGTATAAACATCCTTCACCGACTTCAGATAAACCCCAGGTATCACTGAGAATGTGATGCTTCAGTCACCCTTCCCCTGCTTCCCATTCCTTTCTTATGTCATCTCTTTTTCCTATTTTTAAATATCCTGTTTTACAAAAAAATCAGATTTATGTAGTCAAAACTGGTTTTCATACTCTCTTTTGACCAGACAGAATGTATAAACCATGTTACAAAGAGTCCTGAGCTAGGATGTGTCTGCCATTGCCAAGGAGCCAACAAGAGATGTAGTGGTTGGTCTGCCTGTTCCTCCCAGCAGTTTGTCAGGAAATGAGCGACAGGTCATAAAATATGAAGTGCTGTCTTGTTTCTTTTCTCTTCCCTATTATATTTCTGGTTCTGACATAGTGAAAGATAACCCTACCCCACCTTCAGCTTTTTTTTTCCTCCTAAAAATAACTATTATCTCCAACCTAAAAAACAAAAAGATTTTATAGAACTTCTCTCTATTAAGGGAGCAAGGGAGAAGATCTATTGTCAAAAGTAAAATTTGCTCAATTTGCTGCAGCTGTACTTTATATACTGCTGATGTATTATTTTTCATCTGTATCTTTAAAAAAGGTTGAATACACTTCAAGTGGAAACAATGTGCCATGGAACTAATTTATCTGAGGTCTATGAAGTCAAAATTCAAAACTTAATTGAAATGCTATTGTTATAAATGCAACGAAAAATATCATGTTAATACCTCTAGTAACTCTGTTCCACTAGAATCATAGAGTAAGCAAGGCACCTGAAATAGTGAAAACATTTACTTATCTATCAGACAACTTGCTTTCAAGTTCTTAATCAGAAGATGTGGATTTGCAGGACTACTTGGCAAATCACTTTTAAATCAAATTAAAACACTGCCAGCAGAAAGGGTGTCCCCATAGCTGGGGCTTAACCCTGATTAGCTCTTAAAGAGCTGCTGGATGGCAGCCTGGCACTGCCATGACAGGGCAGGGATGAACCACTGTTATCTTGAACAGGGAACATCGTGTCTGGGGTTTTACCTCCTGCTTAGTGCCCTGTGAATGACACAGGCTCTGCCATCTCAACACTCAGGGGATGATCTCACAGAAGTAGGCTGTGCATTGCAAGAGGTGTCACTCTCTTCAAACCTTTCAGGGGTGCGTCAGTAAAGCATTTTCTGAGCCAAGCCTTTTTATTGGTTCCTTGTCCTGTGTGTCTGACATCAAAGCTGGTGTTTCTGAGGAGAGTTAATAAAAAGTTGTGCCTATAGTAGGACATTTAAAATAAATGGAATTTTAAAATGGGAGCCATTCAATGCAAAGCTACATTAAAACCAGATTTATTTTAGGCGTTGAGTGAGGCAGTAAATGCAATAATGTATATAATTACTTTTGGGAGTAGATCTTTCTAGCACATGGTTAAATGTGTATGTGTTGAATAGCATCACAGTGATACCTTAAGGCAAACAATAAAAATATCTGGTGAAACATACAGGGTAGTGTGTACTCTGCATAGACAGACCAAATGCATGAAAACAAGATTTATTTGACTTGAACAATCATTAGGTGTTTCTCATGTGACCCCCTTACAAAAAGACTTAAATGCATAAACTATAACTTATTATTCTTTTCTTATTAAGAAAATGAGCATTTGAATGAAAGTGACAGAGGTTAAGGTCAGTTTATGACTCATGGGACTGTCAGAATTGAAAGTTATTTGGATATACTTAATTGGCTTACTGGTATGTATTCAAGAAAAGGGTGGAGCAGACTTCAAATAAAGAAATCTAAAAACCCCACAAACAGATATTTTTAGTGGATGCATTACCATAATGTCATTAGTTTCAGGAGTTAAATGTGCTTAGCTGATGTTTCCCTCTCTCCCCCTCCAGTTTATGACTCTCATAAATGCAGTACCTTGCTGCTTAGAATCAATAATTTGATGAGATACGTTTCATGTACCATGAAACCTTTAATAACATGAGAGGTTTAACTGCAACAGATGAATTCAAGCTCTTTTCCTTAAGTACAACAAATGAAGACTGACAGGGGATAATATTATAAAACAGGAACAGGATAATGGGGCATCGTAAGACCACGTGAGTTTTTGCTGCTAAGAAAAGCAAGGTGGAACCAGCACTAAGCTTTCAAAAGACAAAGGCTTCAAAAGAAAACAACTAATTTATTTTGATGGTGTCTAAAAGGTAAGTAGGACATGAGCAGTACGTGCTTCAAAGAGTGGCAGGATTTGACTGGTCTGATAAAGATCCTTTCAGATGTGATTTCTATGAAGGTGCCTTGAGAAATTAACAAATTATGGTCTTACAGAGTAGTTGTCCATAGGAATACTAAATAAAATTATTTGTAAAACTAAATCTTAGTGATATGAAAAAAAAACTGAAATTTAAGCCACCCAAAATTTTTCTTATTTAGGCAGAGAGTGATCCAGGATATTATGTATTAATTGCAACACCATCATTTCTAAAGCAAGCAGAAAACAACATAACAATTGACTCATTAATCATGTTACTTAAAATAGGTTAGTCCATGAAATACTGTATTGTCTGTCAGGTTTAATACACCAAATGCTAAATGCAAGAGTACTTCAGAAACCACAAGTATCTGATCAGGATATGTATTCTTATTTCATAAGAAATGGAATAGATATTGGAGGAAAAGTACATTTAAATGAAGTTGTAGGCAGACAAAGTTCAGATATACTATGTCACTATTATTTTCATGCTATGGAAATACACATTCTCTTTATAAGTCTTAGACAGTGTTATGATTTGTTTAGAATCTAGGATTTTTATTTTTTTTTAATCGGAATTTTCACATAGAAGAGCTCTGGGCCCTTGTTTGCATAGCTTTTTGTTTGGTTTTTTTTTTTATCTAAGCACCAGTTACTTCCTTGTCAGGAAATGTTTATTGTTATTCATGCACTCCCGAAGTTACAACAGGAAAACCTAAACAACAGAGAAGAGAAAAGGTAACACCTTGACCAAGAAACAGCGATTACCAAGCTGCTGAAGTCAAGTGTTTGCTCAGCTCTGTTCTCTCAAACGTTGTTTCTGTAGGAACATTGAACTGGAAGCAGTCATGGGGCTGCACTGTCACTGCAGCATCCTGGTTCTCTGGCTTATTAAGGGATTTGTTATTTCCCTGTGGCACTGGGAAATCCAGGACTGGAATCTCCAGAAGTGGACTATACTCTTTCAAGCTTTTGTATCTAACAGAGTTATCTTAATAATTAAGATGTTATGACATCAGGCAGGAGAAGTTTAAGATGAGCAATGGTACTTCTAGAATTCATGGAGTAATGAAAAATATGGGAAGTCATTGTCTGTAATGAATATGGTTGGGTTTGAGGTCTCTACCATGTAACAAGATTGCTGGTGTGATGAAGAGGTATTGAGGAATTGTTTGTAACTGTATTTAGAAAAATGCTTGGGATCTATATGGGGAATTAAAAACTATACTGTAGCAGATCTTCCTGAGAGCATGTATGCTGGGAGGAACTCATCTGCTCTGCCTTGTTTTGGGATGAAATGCACTATTCTAACAAACAGTAAAAAACCCAAAGCAAACCTCTTCACAGTATATCTTTTGCATAAATGATGCCATGATGTGCTGGCTTGTTTAATACTTATTTTGGCATCTGATTTCTGTAGAGCCCTTCTGTGACCCTTAACCAGCATTGCCAGGTCAGACTCCATGTGGGGAGGGAGCTCTACCTGTGCTCAGGAGGTGGCCTCAATCCAGTCTCTGGGAGTTTTCATACCACAGGGCATCTTCAGACATTTACACAGTAAATTTGTGTTAAAATTAGAGGGAGGTATGAGATTTCTACTCAATCAGGCTCCCAAAACAGCCTGTTCTGAGTGGAGGCAGTAACTGACAGTTAATATTGAGTGCATTAGAATTTTTCTTAACCCTCATGGTAAATCTAAGTAGTCACTGGTAAACTTTGATCTCTTTTAGAGGATTTTCATAATTTTGTCATCTGAATTTATTTGTCTTTGAAAATACAGTAAGACCTCCTTCAGCTCAGAATACGTTAAACTGCAGAAAGTGAAAGCTGTCAGCTCAACTAAATTGTAGATGGCAAACAAAAATACAGATCCAAACCAGAAATGGGTACATTTTTTTAAAAGTTTACTTTTGCTGTTTCAGTTGACATTTTACTGAATGTCACTGAGAGTGAATAAACAAGCTAATGAGGTTTTAGCCAAATCTCTTCAAACACGTTGTGAATTTGAAAAAAAAAATTGCTCATCCCTTACTCTTTGACTTCCTGTTTTGGGACTGTTCTGGTGTCCCATGGTTTGCAGTGATGCATTCTTTTAACATGAGATCTGCATCAAAGGCATGAAATTTCGATTAACCATTTTTTTGGCACCTCACCTCTTCTCAGTTTGAACTTGGAATCTCCTCCGTGCACAGGCGGCTAATGAGGAAATCCTTGCTTATGAATTCAATGCAGAATGACACTTTTTTTTCCTTTGCATAATGTCTGCTTTGAAGTCAGGCAGTCCAAGAAAGTGATTGATCTCACCCAAGTTCATAACTTTTTCAAAGTACTGCCGATATCATTAAATTTTAATTAACCCTTTGAGCTCCTTCTATGATATAAAGATGAGGGAACATCAAAGGCTTGTGTGTTAGAGCAACAGTGAAATCTTTTGAGCTGGCTTAGCCTTATTGAAGAAATCTAAGCTGCAAAATATTCCAGTTCTCTACTCAGCTCAGCTCTAGTTCCTGCCCCAGTGCTGCATTGGAAGAGGCAAAGCAATTGTTACATCTTTAGCTGGGGCTATTTTTATACTGACATTGTGAGCCCATCTTCCTGTAAATGTTCTTACCCTTACTCAAAAAAGTAGTCTGTCTTATAGCAAATAAACAGAATATGTTATTAAGTGTTCATTCATGCTTGCTTTAGCTATAATTATCCAGTACAGTTCTTTTAGGAACGAAAACAGAAACAAAACAAAAAACCCAACCAAAAAAACCCTAGGATTTAATAAAACAAATTAAAACCAAAACCAAACAAACAAAAAACCAAAATTCTAAGCTTAATTTTTTTAAAATTCATCCTGTGCAATTCCTTTTTTTTTTTTTTTTTTTTTTGACAGGGTGATTTTAGTTAAAAGCAAGCTATGTAGCTTCCAACAGGGAACTGAAGAAGGCTTTGAGAGGGGGTGTGTCTTCAGTGTTTGGTTTTGCCTCTGCACTGTGAAATTATTTAAAATTCTGTGACATGGGTTTGAAAGTATTCTGAATAAACTGTACATGACAGTGAAAAAGGACACAAAGCACGGAGCAATAAGGAGGTTTTGTTTCTTGGGACAAAAAGACCTGAATGGAGGAACAGGCTGCTCAGTTAGCATCAGAAAAGGCTGTTTGGGATACAGAGAGTGAGAAAGAGGGGAAAGAAAACAGGGAAATACCCCCCAGATCCTTCAGATTAGGAGAAAGGAAAGGTCAGGAAATGGATTCCTGTTGCTGAAAACTGCAGCCTTTCATCTCATTTCCTGCTGATTTTTCTGAAGCAAATTGGAGGTGAGAAGATAAAGTCTGTTTGTTTTACTAATCCTGCAGTTAATGACTGTGGTATAATGAACTTTTGATACACAAAGAAAATACCAGTAGTAGCAAGCTACTTCTGAAGAAAAAAATGCATTGCTTTTGATGATTCATGGAGAAATGGGTGTGTTTGTGGGCTGGGAGGCACTTTGTCAGTTTAGGGAACTTCTGAGGATCACTTGCCACTGTAATAAGGCTGACAACATCATGCATTTAGATTTCAGCTTGGGTGAAATGTATGTTACATATGAAATGCCACATTCATTTTTAATATAATATAAGCCTGTGTTAGGGGAAAAAAAAAAAGCAAACTCAAAACCAAACCCCACCAACCAAAAAAACAAAGAAAAAAAACCCAACTAAAACTTTTATGAGCCCAGCATGTTGTTTGTGGGTTTATTTGTCTAGACCTGGCACATCCAGCAAATGATGAATTCAAACAGCAAACACTAAGTTGGGGAAGGGTTTTCCCTGCTTTCTACTTCTGCCATTGCAAGTTGAATAAGTGTCTTTGGCTGGATTACATGGGCTTTTCTGTTCCTCTCAGACAGCAAAAAATGAAATTAAGGCAACTGTTGCATTGTTATTCCACTTCAAAAGGAGAGGCCTTAATTTAGCTTGATCAAAACAGCACTGACTAAACCAACATATTGACAGCAGAGACAAAGTTTTTTTTAAAGGTTTGTATACCTGGGACAAAACTTCAAATTTAAATGTTTTTCTACCATTTTCTAAGGTGACAAGAATGTAGGTAATGAAGGGATTACTAAAATTACTTCTTCCACCTGTCATCCTTGATTCTGTTTTAGGATTATAGCAAGGAACATTATTAAATCTGTTTAGCAATGCATGAAAAAAAGTGAAGTTATGACATCTGGTAAATAAGGAATGGAAACAGACATATGGAAATGCAAGATTTGTAAGGAGCTGTCTCCTTCAAGAGTCAAAATTTTCTGAGTCACCATAATGGCCTGTATGTATATCTGTGTCCCCATACATAGATGTGGGTGAAACAACATTTGTCATGTACAGCTTAGTACAATTTTGGAATTGCACAGCAAAACATTTTTCCAAATGTTTTTAATTTATAGTTAATTTTATTGCATAGGCATGTGCAATGCTTATGTTAAATGATGTAATTAATTTAAGAATGGTGGGGGATATCAGAGGAAATAACAGAAAGCTTTCCAGAACAGAAAATGAGTGAGGAGACAGAGAGTTGGAGGGTCTCTTTTCTCAGGTTTGATGAAAAACTTCCCTTGCAATAGAGAGGTGAGTGTTGGTGAGTGTATCTGTATCATTTGCCAGTGGAATTAAAGTGTTTGCCTCTGCATGATTATTTGCTAATATTAATTTCTGGTTACTTGTTTTTTCTCCTACTGTTTTTAATGTGGAGAAAACAAAAGTAACTGAGACAATACTTGGTTATGTACATATAGTATAGCAGCCGTAGTTCTATGATAAATAATAGCTAACCAATTTTGAATATAATATATACTGAAGAAAAATCAATTTTACAGAAGTAGAGAAACTTAAATTCCTTCTGTTTACATAATCCCATGTACATGCTTATTCAAATACATTTGCAGATTATCGTGCCAAACCTGTTGATATATTTAAAAATAATAATATGTGAGACCCTTAAGATACTGTGAAAAAAAGAAGAAGCCTTCCTTTGGCTTATAAAAATAGGTGGTTGCTTAGGTGCCAGGAATATGAGGGAATTATTGCATTTTAATTGAAGTTGTATTCCTAATGATGGTTTCATTCTGGAATGGAAGGTCCTTTTTACTACTTTTAAGGACCATTCATGCAATGAAGAATCCCAGCTTTCTGCAGAATCTTTGAGATAAACTTCATCTCAAAGTACACCAATGAAAATCACAGGCCACTGGCCAGTGATGAATTGGTAAGAAGCAGGATATGCAAGGGATAAGAAAAGATTCTGCCAAGTGAGGTTAAAATTAGTCCCCTTGTAGTAAGCATGTGTGTGGTTGTCTGTGGTTTATTCCTAGGCCATCTTTGTCTGTTACCTATTTCCAGACATGAAGAGCCAGCAGATAAATTTGTAAGTAGCAAAGAAATCTATGGCAAATCAAAGAAAATATTCAGTTTTTTTTTCAGTACTATGGCTGCTGTATACCTTGTTTCCTAAGCATTTGTCATAGAAGAGGTAGCTGAATGTCAGCTGCCACCAAAAATCCTAAGTAATATTTCCCTATAACAGTATTATCAGAATGGAAGACATTACAAATATGAGACCTATTAAACCAGCATTTACTTTTCTTTCCTTGTTTTTATTTCATGAAATGAGTTTAGCTCTCACTGAATGTTGTGGCTCGTCAAGCTGGAATGCTTTGGGTTTTGTTTGGGTTTTTTTGGTTTGTTTGTTGTTTTTTTCTTCAGGGGAATAGGGCTTTGGTGTGTTTTGTTGGTTTTGGTGTTGTTCTTTTTAACCCGCAAATACCCCAGTTGCTCAGTGCTACCATACTGTCCTGCATCAATGCTGATGGAGCTAGGCAAGCCAAAATAGTTGCTTAATCTTTTATCCAATCACCTACATATTTATATACTGTTCATTAACCATTCTTGGAGTGTCATTGCATTGTATACTTTCTGACTTTAGGAGAATTCCTGACCCTTAAAAATCTAATGTGTGACGTTGAGAGAGGTTTTTTTATTTAGAATGCTCTAATCTTCTAGATAATATAAAAACATTGTGAGGTCTGTATGTAAATAAGAGTATAATTCATTCTTTTGTAGTACTTCAAGAGAAAAGATTCCATGCAGGAACACTATTAAGAAAACAATTTTGTCCTTGAGGAGATGTGTAGAGAGTTGAGAAAGGACAGGAAGTAGCAGACCTCATTACAGTGATATGAATTACACTTATATAAGATGGACTGAAAAACAAATGGCTGTGTTTGCATTTTGCTGCTGTTGTGAATTTCAATGCTCATATCCTGAACTAATATTGCAACTGAACTGCTACTCAGCAATTTCTGTGTGGTCCCAAAGAATCAGGAATCCTAAATGTATCCAACGGCAGTGTTAGTCACACAATTCCAAACTTCATGTTAAGAAGCCTAAAGGGATATAGAGGAATATTTATGATGTTAAAATGATCAAATGACCTGTAAGTCACTGGAGCACTAATCACCAATATTGTAGCCATCAGTTCAGTTTTGTTCTACATTCACCTCTATTCTTCCTGAAGAGATTGTGTCTGACTTTAGGCAATCAAGTATTTCATTATTAACTTAAACACTAGTTCCATCTTTGCTGCATATGACCACAAGGACTATGAATACATCTAGTTCTCTAAGTTCAGGTTGGTGTGAGAAGAATTCATTTGCAAAGAAAAAATGTGAAATTTTAAGTGTTATGACACTTCTTGTGCTTTTACTTCTGACCATCATCACTCTCCAAGTGGTTTTCCAAGTGCAAGGGAGAATTATCAACCACAAAGTTACTTTACTATTAGTTTTTCAGAAAATAAGATATCAAATTCAAAACTGTTCTTTTTTTCTTGTAAAGCTGCAGCTGCACAAGGCTCTTTCCCTTGGATCCATTATTATGTTATAAACAAAAAAACCCCAAGGTTTTTCACCACTGCATGTCTGTTACTCCCACAACCACAATGTCCTGCCTCAGGGCATCTCGCCGTGGAGGCCTCGTGTCAGTGATATTTCCTGTTACCAGTTTGTAAGGTGCTTTACACAAGCTGATGTAGCTATGACCTGGTGTTTCAGGCTACATGGCCTACAGGAATCTTCCCAAGATTTTTGTTGAAACAGTGTTCTTCCTTTTGATTTTATATCTGTTGCTTATTCTTCTGTTTCATCAAAAAGTGTTTGTAAGTTGATGGCACGTTTAATGATTCTTGGATGGAGCAGAGCAGTAGTTAGGTAGTTACCAAAGCAGGTAGTTTAAATTTCTGTGTGAAGCATCACATTGACAGTAGTTTCAATTAATTTTTAACTGAAACACATAACAAAAACCTAGGATGATTTTAAAGACAATTATTTTTACATGAATTGCTGATGATGTATAACTGTCAACCTAGTTTACTGAAAATGTCAGAAAACTAAGTTTAAAAAAAGAATAAATCTGAACATACAGCATGACATTTTCATTCACTTTTTTCTGGAACAGAGAAGTAGCAATATCAAAATATGAGAAAATGAAGAATCATAAGACTTCAGTATCAATGTTTCACAAGTTACACCGTTGCTAGATGAACAGTCTGCTTGTTTTATGCCTTGCAGTATATTTTTAAGTTGTTTCTAACCAACAGAAGGAAAATACCAATAGCAAAAATTACAGAGGGATAATTCATCTGCATTAAAAGTCCATTGCTATCCCCAGAGCTGAATTAGGAAATTTATCCCTTACTTAGAGGAATAGTACTGAAGACCAGTGATTCAGTATTTAAAAAGCAGTTACTAGGCAGCTCTGTGAACCCTATGGGGGCAAAACCACTTCTTGTTTCAAATGCAATATAGTATGTAATAAATTGGCTTTAAA
Organism: Heliangelus exortis; assembly: GCF_036169615.1. Lineage (NCBI taxonomy): Eukaryota > Metazoa > Chordata > Aves > Apodiformes > Trochilidae > Heliangelus > Heliangelus exortis. Next base: position 13,985,038 of record NC_092436.1, on the reverse strand, counting down.
GGGATTAGGAATATCACTGTACTGCCATCATAAATATGCTGTGTCATAAAATACAGCTAATAATGAAGAATCCAGACAAATCATCTCCCTGGAATACTTATTTCTTTTTGAAACATTGTGTTAAAGCAATTTTTGCTGTATTTGCAGTTGCTCATAAATGTGAGTGAATACGATGTGGTGTGTATAACAGTGTAAAAAATAAGAAACATTCCCTGGCTATTCTGCAAGTTATTCATTTGGCACTCAGAACATGAGAACATTCTGCAGGTCTTAGAGCTTCTCATTCCCAGTGACTTTAGTGTGAGTACAGGACATCCATGGACTGCAGGATTACTGTAAGACCAGCAGTGCTGACAACAGTCAAAAATTTACAGCAGAGCTACTGAAGACAAACTTTTATTGCCTGCTTACTGAGAGCTGCTAATGAATCGGACTTGGGATTTATTTATTTTCCTGTGTACAGACTGAATTTTAGAGTTAATTTGTGCTGCATATAGTTATGAAGTGGTATGACTCCGTGGTTTACTGGAACATCCATTCTGTATTTCTACTCTGTTTAGAATTTATTGTGTTTAGAAATCCACAAAGAGAGGAATATCAAGTTAGAGATGCCTATTGCTGCAGAGCACACAAAGCTTGGGTATTTAATTGACAGGGCACCTTGCCACCCACTGGAGAGGGGAGTTCAAATGGGAAGCGGAAAATAAATAAGCTTCACATTTTCTGCCCTGAGCTGATACCCAGGTAAGAGAGAGAAATTAATTCCCAGTGGATTTTCAAAGTATTTTAATTATGTTCTGAAGCACTACCGAGGACAATACATTGTGATTCAATGTTGTTCTATATGAGATGTAAAATTTTCACAAACAAAAGATTATTTTATTTTCTTCTCAAGCTGAATTCATGTTTACCACTTAGAGGTGGTCAAGGGAAAAAAGACAGTTAGGTAAAATGTGAGCATTTCCAAACAGGCAGCTTCTCTTCTGGCATTACTACCTTCAAATGATGTGCCCACTGAGAGCAGCTTAGTTTGATGTAGCCAGTTTCATAAAAGCCGATTTGGGATTTAGACTTCAAGTAAATCTTCAAAAGTTGGATATAAAGTAAAGAAGAATTCTGAGGGTTTACTACAAATATGTTTTGGATATGGTCTATTTTATTTCTCATATGAAAAGCACCTACGATTTTTTTGTAAGTATTATTTGAAGAATACAAAAGCAGCTGACTATGGATTGACAGAGGTTGACATTCCATTAGCTAGACATGTTTCTCACTGTCAAAAGCTCTGCCTCTGACCTTTTAATTTATCAGCTCATTAGAGATAGGTAGGTATTTCTTATAGATTGCCTAGATTAGCTTGTTTTTTGCATCTTGCCAAGCTGTGCTACGTGGAACTCGTGGAAGTCAAGCAGAAACTGCTGTGTTACACATCAGTACTCTTGTTCTTGGCCATTCCAATTTAGGGAGGCATTGCTGAATTCCCATGTGGCAGGATGTTTTGTTTCTGCTGATATATATATATGATATATATATATCATATATATATATACACACACACACACACACACACACATATATATTAGTGTCTTCATTAGTGAAACTAATGAAATAATGAGAAATTGTCAAATACAACATTTGCATTGCCCTTTCATGAGCAACTTGCATTGTACTTCACTGAGAATTTTTTCTCTTAAAATATTTCAGGTGAGCACAGTGAAAAGTTATCTCCTTTTGCAGCTTGCATTTGGTACTAATTTCAACATTTATTGCCAAGGGAGTACTAGATATTGTTTCTCATAGGGCAAATAAAACAGTATCATCTCACTAAGCCTTTGTGTCCTGTTCGTGTTACTATAGAGCTAAAAACTTTGTAGCAACAGGTTGTGGGGTTTTTATGTTTTGGTTTGGTTTTCCCTCTAGGTGTTGAGGAGCAGAGAGGAATGTACTGGGGGGATTAAAGAAGTCCTGTCCCATTCTGCCTCTGAGAATTGCAGAATGTGGCATTTGCTTACAGCCACACAGCAAGGGTGTTTGTGGGGATACAAATAATAACTGCATGTAAATTGTATCATTTTAAAATATCCTACATAGACACTTCAATTAAGTAAGGAATAAGAAAGGACACCTTTCATCTCCTTCCTCATGCTCCTGGTAAATGCAAGCCACAGTTCAAGGAGTAGAACTGGATATGTCAGTCTTTCATAGCAGCCCCCTGCTCAAGTGATTCTAGAAATGACTGTTTGAATTAAGGAAACAGGTTTTACCTGTCACCCACCCCTAGACCTTCTTGCTGTTTCTATAGGTTTTTTCTTTTTCTTTTTCCTGATATACTTGATTGAAAAAACAACTGTGTTCCTGCCTTTTTGTATTCTGGGTTTCTTTGACTCTTTACAAATGCCAGCAGTCACACAGCTGTGAAAGAATCTTTGATATTCACAGTTATTGTAATAAAGAATTCAAATTTATTTTCATTCCATCTTTCATGCTTCTCAAGCTTTAAATCCTGTAGAGAAAAAATATGCATGTGAACACAAGAAAAAAGAAATGACTAGTTTGAACTCGAGACTAGCAAACTCAAGCAGTGAAAATTACTTCATTTGGGCTGAGGTGTGCATGCATCTGTGATGAGAGAGATGGGTGAAAGGAGATGGAAGTGGAAAGAGAGATCCATCTATCTATCTACATGTGTCAGAATGTCTGTTTGTTTATGTATATCTTAAGAATGTTCATGTCTTCACAGGCTGCATGCAACAGTGGTGTATATTGTTTGGGTAGAACTTTGGTCTTCTATACCTACAAGTTACCTGTATTTAATGAGAAAAAAGTACCAGCAACTGTTTATATTTGGTGTTATATACATTCAGACTCCTAATATTTGGTTATTTTCTTCACCAGTAAGTTGATTTTTCCTGGGATTTTGAAGATGTCTCTCTTAGTCTTACAACTCCTAACTGGTGACTAGGTTTGGGAAGAGAGCTTTTTTTAACAGCTTTCCTGGCTGTGCAGGTGTAAAATCTAGTTTTCAGCTGGAGAGTACAATGCTGCATTTGAAGTTTCACAGAATTAAGAGGGGAGATATAACCCCTGACAGTATGTGAGAACAAAGCAAAAGTGGCATGATGATCTTCATATTGAAAATATTTAATGAGCAATGTGAAATGGCTCTGCAGTTGTTTCTAGGGATATATAGTGTGATGTACAGCAACAGCAGTGTCCTGGTGAAAGCAGAATTAATGCTGAGTCCTCATGGCATGAACAGCCCGGGAGTTACTGTAGATAGAGTTTAAAATCTTAACCCAAAGATTCAAGAATAGCAACCCAAGAAGAAATTGCTACCCTTTAGTCACAATATTTCCTTAATGTATAATGCATGGCTAAGCACAACATGGCTAGGAAATGTATTTCTTGTCTATAATATTTGTCTGATCCTGAATTTCCAGCAGTCTGCTATCTAATCTCTTGACCCTCAGTTAGGAGTTAGTCCTGCTAATAGGATTTCTATAAACAAGCACAGCAGTGGGTTGGTAGCTCAACAGATTAGTTCATAGGCTTTCATCTCTGGAACCCAGTTCAAATTCAGTACTGACCAAATGTAACATAATCCTCCTTCAGGCATTCTCATTGAAAAGGGGAGTTTAGGCTACAGGACCTCCAATAGCTGAACTGGAACTTGGCTTCCATACTAACCCTAACTCAGAAAAGAAGTTTGTTGTTTTTTGTTGTTTGGTTTTGTTTTGTTTTTATTTTATTTGTTAAATTAAAAGCTCTCACACAAGCTTTACAATGCATTTATTTTTCCTGAAAATCTATGGGTGCTAATTTCAATCTATCAGAAGTTAACAGATTTTGCAGTTTCAAAACTTTATTTTGGAATCTAATGAAATTAAAATATGAGAAATATATTTCATATTTCTGTTTCTATTCTAAATTGTATTGTTTATATTTTTTTAATCTATATGATTAAATTTTCAAAAATATTTACAAGCTGAAATTGTCAAATAAGTCTATTTTAATAATTTGCAAAATTATTTCCCTTTTCAACGCCAAGAAGAACCTAGTTTTCTAAAGACCCAGTCTAAAATGCTTTTATATATGTCTAACATGATGCAAAAGTTGTGCCACTTACTTTGAAGACTTTGCATATTGCAAGATGAGAGCCTCAGCTGGGAAGGCTAAAAGAGAACAGGTTGCCATAATCCCTGCCCCAGAGGAAAACATAATCCACAGTAGGCAGCAGAAACAGGACTCCCTTCCTGCTATGTTTGAAAAGTAACACTGTGTGTCCTTTCCAATTTCAACCTTATTTTTTCCTGTGTTTTCCCAACTTCTTATCTGATCTAAAAATGCTGTACCTAAATAGTGAACTTATGTTTTATCCAAGAAATCATGCTGATAGTACTTAACAATTAATTCAGTTTCAATTAGCATAGCAATGTAGTAATTTTTTAAGATAGTGCCGTGATAAATTGATGTACCTGAGATCAAGTTCTGCTATTTTGTTGGTATTGTTCCTACAGTATTAAGTAGCTCAAAAAGGATGCACTCTTACTCCCTCCCCTTAATAACTGTGCATACCTAATAGAAATTCCCATTCATATGCATATGAATGTGTATGCATATAAATTGCATACACTTGTATTCAGTCCCTCCAAAAGACTCTTTTCTTTTCTCTGTGACTAATATGTCATTACTTTTTTGGAGATCTGATTATTCTGAGGATAGCACACCCTTTTTTTACTTTAATCTAAAATCATTATGTCAAGGAAAAGGTTTTAATTGATTATACAGATGGACTGTGTTGGATTGTAGTAGGGTGTTTTTTCTATAATTTTCACTTTGTTATTGCTAAACTCCATCAATTATGTATTTATAAAATGTTGCCATATTTTCTTTTTTGGCTTCTTGTGGTCTGTAAAGAGGTGAAGCTGATGGCACTGCTGGTGTGGGAGGTGAAGTGTTATGAAGTACATTCAAAGATAATTCAGCATCAACAGGTTTTTTATACATAGTAATGAAAACATTTTCTATCTGGAGATTCTCTTAGTAAAGAAACAATTTAACAGGCATTTTTGGTTAGCATTGTTAATTCTGTGAACACATGAAGGCTTTGTGGAATAAAAAATGATTGCCTAGGAGTACAGGTTTGTGGTTTTTTGGGGTAAGTGTATGTCCTCTAGAGTTATTGTTGAGAAGCACACTGATTTAAATCATAATGACTTGATAGATGCTGTTATTTGTGACTGTAGAATTACTGTTACTAAGAACAGTGAAGGGGACCACCATTAACTGGAAGATTTACTCAAGTCAGTGTTCTGGCAGGAGGCTATGTACTGGTCTAAGAAACTCCTCCTAAAATACTGAATCTCAGGAGGTCAAGTCACAAGTTCTTGGGGTTTTTTGGGGGTTTTTTTTTTGGGTTTTTTGCATAACTTCACTTATGGATTGAGTTATGAAAGTTCAGAAAGCAGAAATGCATTTCAATTTTTTTTGATAAATTCCAACATCTCTTGTCTGGGTCTTGATACCATTGTTGTATAGTCCAAGAAAAAGTAAAACCCCCTTGCCCAATTTACTGTAACATGTTGCAGAGGTAAATAGTTGGGCAGCACTGATGTTTGCCTGTTCTTTGCAAACATATGAGTTGATCTAACCCTATTTTTTTGCATAACAGCAGAACATAGGTAGGATGAGTCGGTTTTGAGCAACTAGTGACAGACAAAAATGATGCAATCTTTGTTGTGAAGAAGGAATTTTTCCTGAGGCAAGTGACCAGAACTGTGGAAGCAGACTTCCCTGCTGTCCTGAGATATTAGGAGTTTCTAAGCTGCTCTGTGATTTATTTTTTTTAAAGAAACTACTTTCCTGTGGGTTTTGGGGTTTTGTTTGGTTTTGTTTTTAACACCTCACAGCCTGTGTTCTCCATAACAGGAAAGTGGGAATATAAATATCCTATAGCAATTTGTAGCTAATGGAAAATTCACAAGTTAGGGTTTTTTTTTAATGGTGTTTTGGTTTGTTTTCCCCACACCTATAGGGTAATAATGGTAGCACCTGGTGCATTATTTTGTTTAGGAAAGGATAAGTGTAAAACATTCTCTAACTGTACCTCATCCTATATACAGTGTACAATTTCTTATAATATGATTTGTCTTTGGAGAAGCCATTTTAGTTCTGTCTTCAATTGTTAATATTAGTCTAGTGATCTGGCTCTGCAGCCTGTTCAGTAGGCCCATTCTAGATCTGTTGCTATAGATGAAAATCTGCACGAAGGTAAGAACTTCATATATAAGGGTAACTTTGCAGAATAGGGGCTGCAAAGGTTATACTTGCCAAATGTTGTTGTATTTATTGCGAGGGCATCTTTGCTGAATTCATTGAATGGAACTCCTCCTCCACCAGCTATTTCATTTGCAAATGAATTCTGTTCAACTGTATTCACACCCCTTCTGTATTTGCTTTCCAACAATATTTCAGAGAATTACTGTACTGGCAGGAGCACTCAGTGAACCAGCCAATTTTAAGTAAGTATTGCAAGAGTATTCACAAAATGCAAGATTGTCATTCATAACTACATTTACAGTTTATGGTTTTTAGATAAACCTAATCTTAAACAGGTAATCAGTGAGCTGCTGAGCACAAGTATAACTTACAATTTTGGTCAGAATAACTAAGCTGTAATTGTCAAGCTATTTTTATGAATGGCCTGTCTATATGCTATAAAGAACTCCTGGAAACAATGATGTGAAAACAATGATACCTGTTTAAAAGTGACTTCTGATGAGAAAAAATTACTGAATTAATTATTCTCATTTATCTGCTTGAACCTAATGTGTCAGCAACCAGCAGAACTAGGAAGAATAATTGTAGTAGTGATCCTTATATTTCTTTCTTTCTCAGAGGATAAAAAAATAATAATTAATATTTAATGCCTAATGAGTTTTTAATATTGTGATACAGTTTTTGTTGTTTACCCAATTCACTACACTTTAATTGTATCCTAAGGTAAAGACTTGGATATAAAAATAATGTGAATTTCTTTAACAATTTAAATAAGCTTCCTGTGATCACTGTCATGACTCAAAATTAACCAGTGCAGGTCATTCCAGTTTCATCAACACTGTGCCTTTGAAATGCAGTGAAGACAAAAAAAGATTTAGAACCCTAGGGTTACTTAGAAGCAAACAACAGCAATGAGCACGTGTGTGCTGCTGCTTCTGTTTAGTCTGTGTAGGTCAAAATTCTTTATCCTTCATTCTAATTTTTTTTTACTTCGTTATTGGACATACACATCTAATTTATATTTTGAACTTTTTCTAATTTCTGTCCAACTTTTCTCTTTATCTCCTGCTTACCAGCTTCCAGGTATTTGTCTCCTGATGGTAGAGATGTGTAGAGGATTAGTCTTGATTGGCTGGTTGGCTGCCATGACATATGACATTCTCTTCATATGCAGCTTTTCTTCAAGTTGTGAAAAAGTACCATAGGCAGGCCAGGAAAAGAATCTTCTTCCCCTGGCTGCAAAGCAGCACTTTCAACCTTAAGTTCAAGATGTAATCTGAACCAGGGTATCTTTGTATATTTCTCATACCAATAGAGATAGTATTATGGATGAATTTTTTTTTTTTTTTTTTTTTTTTCCTCATCAATAGCTTAAAGGAAAGTCAAGCTTGATAATTCACAGAGGGAATGACAGAAAGCTCAGGATCATCAGTGTCTGTATCTTATACTGCTTAATGAACAGATCAAAGTCCTTCAATAAATAAAAACTGTGCAGTGTTTTTCACAATGCAATCTATTCTGTATCAGTCAGATATATGAAATACAGAGGGACAAGCCTGTTAAAACTATGTTGACAGTTATGTCTCTGCATCATACAGTTTAAAAAAGATCCAGTCATAAGTAAATAAGTAAATATGCTCTTTAAAAAAAAAAACAAAAAACAAAAACCAGTTCATTATTATGAGCAGCCATTATAAGCAAATAGTTTAAGATTACTAGCTTTTCCTAACCCAACTTTCTTCACTGATAGTATGGAGACCTTGCTAGAATTCAGTTGACACTGAGCCTTAATGCATTCGTGTTCTTTTCCATGCATGGGCTGCAAGCCAGGCACTAACCTCTTTCAGGTAAAGTGACAAATGGCCAAGTACTGTTACTTCAATATTTTCCAAACAATGCAGAGAAGCAGGGAATATCCGTATCAACGTAGTTCCAAGAAGGTTCCTTAAAGAGAAGACTCTGTTTCATTCTGAGCTAATGAGAATAGGATGTGCAATAGCCTGTCTCAGGTATGGCTGTGAAGGAGCTGCATGGGTTTGTGTGCCTTCCAGATTAATTATGTGTGCCTTCTTTTAGTGGAAAATTAATTTAACTTTCAAATAAAAATAGTGGTGGTTGCTAAGGTCTGCAGACTGACATAGTAGGAGCTGAAAGACTCACAGCACCATGAGATGATGAGAGTGCTCCCGAATCATTGCCTTGTGTTCTGTTATCTGAATCAGAAAGAAAAAGCACTGCTTGCTACTAAAAGCCTTTAGCATCATTTCACAAGTCTGAAATTAACCTTTTTATAATGCTATTTAATTTCCTAACAACTTCAACAGAGATGTCCCTAACGTCCATCATGTTTTACTGTATCCTATTTTCTATTTCAGGCCTTAAAATTAGAAAATGTCATGTCCCTTGAACATTCCATTGAAGTGAATTTAAAGAAATTTCATCACACATCTCCATGGAGGGACATTTTTTTAAACTGACTGTGAAATATTTTCATTTTTCCCAACAGTAGAAGTATTATATACCCTATACCAAAATGTAAAAAGGAAGCAGAATTCTTCTCTTTGGAGAAGAATTTTGGAGTGACCTGGTTCATTCATTTATTGTCTGTTTAGTTTGCCTTCAGCCCTATTAATTTCTACCCATTTCACTGTGACCTCAGTTTCCGTACTATCTCTTGTTTTTTGTACTCATTTTTAGTTTTACAGTCTATGGCTTTTCTGCTGGTACCTTCCTTTTCAGTTCTCAAGGTGAATGAAAGGGGAAGGTCAACAGAACTTCTATTTTAACTTTCATATAAACTGTTAGTCTACTGCTCTTCACTTTTAAGTCTCCTTGTGGGGAGAAATCATTCTGCTGTTTGGGTGATGCTATTTTCAGGTCTTTCCCTTGAATCTCAATGCTGGCTAATTTGTGAGGGTTCAAGGAAGGCTGCATATTATTTATACACTTTATATTGTCAGAAGTCTTCTTAAATTTATAAGACTGATAACTGAAATAAACTGAGATCCAAAGTGGAAAGTGGTTCCTTTAACAGAGAATCCCTTAGGAGCTGCTTTTAAGAAAATTCCATTAACCTTATCTTTCCAATGTCTCTTCTAAATTGCTTTTTTGCAGGTGGCAATTGCAGTCAAGCTCTTTGTGAGTGTGAGGTTCTAACACACCTTTGGTCATGAAAGCCCTCTGCTTCTATCTTAGTTTGCACCTCCTCTCATTGACTCCTAATTGGTGTTTCTATCAGCTGCTGCTACTTTTTCAGAATTAGCATTAAAGGTTTAGAACAAGGGTAGGAATTCCAGAAGAGAAGCCACCTCATTGTGCAATAAGGTTTTTCTACTCTCAAACCTGTTTAAATGTGAGCTCTACCCCTACTGTTAATAAGATGTTTTCAAATGTGGTAGATGACCAAAAATTAAATGAAAATTCTTTTTGACTGTTCAGATTACAAAATAACCAGATTAAAAAGTAATACTAAAAAGCAGGCCAAATAGAACCTCATATGAAATGACTACACACATACAACCCCCTCCACCAGATGCAGTCCTATGAAGTTGTTAATAATTGATTCATTTGAATTTCTAAATTTTATATTACTGCAGCGTTTTCTAGGTCCTTTAAGGGATGATCTATTGTTCCTCTCACTTAATCAGGTCTGCATTTCAGGACTAGAGAGTAAAGCAGTAAAGCAGTGCTGGAAGGAAACTGAAAACTATTGAAATATTGCAATAGTACAAGGTATTCCCGTGATAATTTTGCTAATTAAGTTGTTATAGAAAAAGTGCCAAGTGATGTAAATCCCAACGGAAGAACTGCTGTTTTGTTTGGATTTTTTTCTCACATACCTACCAAGAGCCAAACCTTACAGCACTCATAAAACATAATGTTGCATGAGGTGAAAATTAAGATCTGTTTTTTGAAGTTGCATCAAATAATTGATCAGAAACTATAACCAGGATTATAGAACAAGATCAAAAATGAAATTCAGAAAGTAATTGCAAAAATAATTGAAGTTACAAATCCTGGAAACTGGGAAACTTTTTCTTTTAATGCCCACAGGGATGGACTTGTGGCTTTGATTAAGATTAACACTAGGAGATGGGGTGAATGAAGAGAACAGAGCAAGTTTTTAGACTGGATAAAAATTGTGACACAATCTATTCAGAAAAAAAAAAAATTTCCAATCCTGTGTAAAGGTAAAATTTAAGCTAAAGGAAAGCTTTTCCTTCTGCTTCAAAGACTGCTGTTTCTTAGAAATATGTTGGTCTTTTAGGAATGGTTGGCTAGTAAAATCCTAGGTGTCATAGTTCTAGAAGATCTTTTAGATTGTTGTTTAAGCACCTTGTCACTGCTTGCTGGATTGGCTTTCATCCATTAAGACAACATGTCAGTGGACTAAATTCCTACTTATGGTAAAACAAAGAAAGATAATATTTCCTTTGATTCACACCAAGCTTGTCTGACCTTCCAGTCACTTTTTAATATGCTGCATATTCAACACAGATACTCTTTAAAAAAAAAAAATACCATCCCTTGATTCTGTTAGCAGAGATTTAATCTTACTTCTGTTAAAACCAACGGAACTATCACCAGTTATATGAATGAGTAGTAATTTAGGCTTATTTCTGTTGATTAGTGAAACACAGAGACATCATGTCAGTCTGCTCAGCACTGGCAAATTTTGTTTTAATTTATTTTGAACAGTCTTGAGGGAAGTTCATCCTGTATGTTAGCCAAATGTTTTCTGAATCACACATTTAAAATAAAAAAAATAATATATATGTACACAAAGCAAGAATATAGATATTGTGTAAACTCTGGTGCCTTTTTAGGTATGTTTATTCTCTCAAAAGCAATATTCCATAGGAATACTGGATATTAGGTGTAATTTTGTCCTTGTTAAGTTTAATGGCAAAATTATAAATCAAACTTACAGATGCAGGCACACACACTTCTCCCCCCCTTCACTGAACCCTAGCAGAGCCCAGTACCTTTACCAAAAAGAATGGTGCATCAGTTATTCTCAAAATTATGCATCATTCTTTTACAAATCTGTCACTAATTTTTAAGGTTTCAGAATTTGACTTGAAGTGGAACTGTAACTATTCCTATTTTCTCTTATTGAAGTTTAACTGAAGTTGAAGCAATGAAAAGCAAAGCAAAACTAATTTTACCTTTCTGAAGCATTATTATACTTGGTAATTAAAAATAAGATAAAAAATAGAGTATTCTTGCAAAGTATTCTGATCCTAATAAAACAACGTTGTATTCTTTCAAAACATGAAACAGTTTTGATCACACAAATGCTTATTTAACTACATCTAATTCTGTGGAACTGGAAACTAAACTGAAATCCAAAGGTTGCACTACATACCAGAATTTCTGCATGACTAATCCTGTGCAGTTAACAAGGTTGGGCAGCTGTGTGTATAATTCATGGCTACTCATAGGGTATCTTGGGTCTTCATCTCACAGAATTCAGATTTAAGGTTGGCTGTGAGAAACACAAAGCGCACAGTTTGCTTCTGGGATACTCTGGTGCCTTGAATATAGCAGCTTTTCTCTTCCTGATGGAGGAGATAAACAACTTTTAACTAAATAAACTGATGACTGTAGCAGCTTTCCTCTTCCTGATGGAGGAGATAAACAAATTTTAAGTAAATATATTGATGAGAGTAGCCCTTGGTATCCAGAGGCAGTCCAAGTTGTAAATATCAAGTTCTCAGAGGAATTATTCATGCCTATTTATGACAGGAAAATCTCATGGAAGACAAAAATCTGAAACAAATAGGATGTGTTGGGATAATGGGATAATGGCTCATTCCTGTAATTGAAATGTTTATGGATAATCTAATTAACCTTTCAAAAGCTGATTCCCAAGTGTTCTTGGCATCAAGCTCTGTTTCTTGAGAAAAACATCAGATGTCAGTGCCTAGATGTTTTGTTCTCTGTTTCATCCGTCTCTTTGGGCAAACTCTAAGCTCAGCTTTGCCTCACATCTATTTGGTTACTCTGTGTCCCTTTGTAAAATCCCGGTCAGTTCGCTGGTATTAATTAAATATCTGTCCTTGCTCTTCTGGCCTCTTCAGCAGAGTTAATCCCCAGACCAGTCCTTTGCCAGAGAGTCTTGAGTGAACAAAGTCACATAAAAGAGATTTTTGCATTTTGATTTTTTTGGGTTTTGTTGGTTGGTTGGTTGATTTTTTGGGTTCGGATTTTTTTGGTTGCTGTTGTTGGTTTGGCTTTTTTTTGTTTGTTTGTTTTGGAGGTTTGGTGGGTTTTTTTGTTGTTTTCTTTTTCTCCTTACTTTGCAAACGAGCCCATTTCCCATGTTTCCCATTCCCTGGATAACCAGTGAACTTATTTCAGAGATTCCTCCCGAGCTGAGGTGTTCTTCATGATGATGTTTCCGTGAGCCAGTTAATGAATTAACCCTTTCCTTCTCCTCAGGAACCCTGAGCCGTTTCCCCTTGGGAGTTCCTGAGGCCTCCGTGGCGCTGAGGGGAGCCGGGACCCCAGCACCCCCAGGTCAGCCCGTGCTGAAAGCAGCCCCAATTCCCAGGACCCTCAAGTGTCATGGGTGTTTTCAGTCAAAAACATGAGCAGCGAAGCAAACCTCGGGTGAAAGGGAGAGGTGGGGAGGCCTCCTGCCCGGCGGTGCTGCCTGGAATGCTGTGAGGGGAGCGCTGGAGGGCAATGGCGGCGGGCGTGAGGTGCCCACAGTGTGCGGGGCAGGGAGCAGCAAGGTTCGGCCTCCTCTTGCGGCTTTTGTAGGGTGCCTGGTGCAGCCAAGGGGTCTGGGGGGGATTCATGGCAGAACGTGAGGGCGGTGAAGGGTCCTGTCAGCCACCGCCCAGAGCCTTCCCCTGTCAGGTGGTGCCCAGCGGTGAGAGCCTGGGACACCCTGGCCTCCTCCTGGGGTGCTCCAGGGTGCCCCTGTTAGACCCCCAAGTGCCTGGGTTTTGGTTCTTCCTGCCCTCTTGTTACTGTTAGATGAGCTTCGGGGTTTTTTGTGTTAGATGGATGAGTTTTGCCCTTGTAACCAGAAATGTTGGGTCAAAACTGTAGTTCAGTAACAAAAAATTCACTGCAACTAAATGTCCTAGAAAGGAAATACAAAGTAAGCTGAACATGCATCAGGGCTTCTGTTTGTGTTGTATAAAGTAGGAAGTTTCAGTGGGTTACAATTACGCAAATGTGTTACTTCATAATACTGCTATTTTGCAGAATATTGCATTGTAAAAATTACTTCTTTAGGTCAAAAATAGGGAATCAAATCCTCAAATGAAATAGCAGGAAATGAACAGGCCTTGCAGTGGCTTCCATGTCAGTGACGTGTTTTCAGCCAGTGGGCTCTGGGCTTTAAGCAGAGAAGCTGATCCTGAAGCCTTCCTGGTACCTAAATGGTTAAGCTGTGGCTTTCAGACCTTGTGGAACAATATCAGTCATCTATGTTAAGAGAAAAAAAGTGTATTATCTTTGACAGAAATGAATTACTTCATATGGGACAGCTACATTTTGTCTTGATACCTGTTGTCAGCTTTCACTGGGAGACGAGGAACTAAGAAATAGGTTTCATCAAGTTCTGAGATGGGAGGAAATGAAATCTTAGCAAAGAAAACAAGTTATGCCTCTAAAATGGATTGTACAAGCAAGAAGATCTATCAGATGAAAACTGAATGTTAAAATAATTTGCTAAGAGATGACTTAGGCAGTGTTGAAAAGACAGAAAAAGGTGGAGAGCCCTCATATTCCTGGTTTATAAAAAGCCAGTTTAAAATGCCTAGGTTTGCTGCTTGTCACTTTCTGTGGATTTTTTTTTTTCATTTGTTTGTTTCTTTTGGTTTTTAATCCCTTAGATATTTTGTGGTGCTTAACTTTTATGAAAATAAAATGAGTTCCCTGTTCACTTTTCTGGTAAATCAACCCCCTAATTGTAATGATAGTTCTGTAGCATACTCAGCTTCCATGTGGTTTCCCTCTTTTTTCCCCTCTTCCCTTCTTTTAGAAGAGTGTTTATGGTGTCACTAAGGCAATCTTTCAATCTGACTTGTGACAGACCACTAGTTTGGGCTTGGTATAGAGGTGTGGGCTTGTCTCCTGCTTTTTTTTTTTTTTTTGGCTGAGTGGAAAGACAGAAAAAATAATTATTGTGCTGGTTTCTTTTGAAAAGTATCTGAATTTGCTAATTTTCAAAAGTTTCTGTGTTATCTTCCTATCACTGTGTCTTGTTTCCTAGTTGTAATTTCTTCTTTTTATCACCCACTAAGCTATCAAATATTAAACAAAAATCTCAAATTGATTTTTTTTTTTTAGGTTAAACCATAGTTAAAAGTGCACAGTATAAGGTTAGTTTTTATTTCTCTGCTTCACTCCACCTTTTCTTGTTAAAGTATTTTTGGTTCTTCCATGACCTTTGGCACCTGATTTGGAGAACTTGGCGATAGGTTACCCCACTTGTAGAAATAACAAATCTGTGAATAAAAATGTAGCACTTTTATGATTCAGGTTGTCTTTTCTGAAGGACAGTGTGTGAAGTATTTTGCAAAAGGCAAAAAGGCAGACATAAAAGCTCCATAAGAAGTTAGTGTTTGCAAATACATCATATGTGTTGTTCTTCTACCCCATAAACAATAAATATTTTTATTTGAAAATTGTAGTTCCCCCCTCTCCCAGTCACACTATGTGAAGCAAACTCTTCTTGGTGGTTTGTTTTTTGGGTTTGTTTTTTTTTTTTTTTTTTGGTTTTTTTTTTCATCAGGTGTCATGTAGAAATGGAAGCCTGATAAGAAGACAAGATTTTCAGCGTGCTAATCTGGTGTGGACTGGAGTTCGTTTTGGTTTTTGAGTTATGAAAATAAAGCCACAATGATTACTAATATTTATTTTTGGTTCTGCCAGTTTTAACATATTACTTTGCTTAGCTTATGATCACATTAGTTATTTTCTGCTCAAATGCTGTTGCACTTAGAGAAAATGCACATACTCAGGAGATTAAGCCTTCTCCCTCCTAAAAACAAGATCAGAATCTTTGAGCAACCTCGGTGTTTCCAGTTGGCTGGTCACAGAGGGATGAAAGCAGGCATAACATTAGCTCTTGTCCTGTTTTATCTCTTCTTTGAAGAGAACTGGTGCTTCTCACTGAAATGTCAGCGGAAATGGGTGGTTAAAATTGCTATTTTTAGCTTGCAAACAATTCTCAGTTTTTATTGCTCATCAAGTCAGAAGTAACTTTGATTTATTTAAGGATTAAATAAAACAAACAAGATTGCTTGCACTATGATTTCCAGGTGTTGAAATAAAAAAGCATATTTTGCATTTCTAAATACAATAAAAAAATAGAAAACATGATTGTTTAGTCCTGTCTGACTGAAACACAAATATCAGCTAGGGAATTCATCATGAAATCTGAGTTCTAATCACAAGTTTATTCCTTGTGTCAAATAAATGTTTAGACCATTACAGCAAAGGCTTGATTATCAATATACTGTCAGGAACTTGAATGTATACATTCAGGTTTGCAAGATTTGCCTGGGTTTCAGGATACCGTGTGAAAGGATGGGGCTCTGCTTTTGATAATTTTGAGGGACTTAGTTGGATGCAACTGAAATAAGCAATTAGCCTTTGTGGATTCAGTGTCTCATGCAGCTTACACAGAATATACCCCCTGCTTGTTTGGCATTCAGGGCAAGTGACTCAGTGTATCAACTGCACACGGGATTGGTGTGGTATAATTTGGGATTTTCTGTGCAGTTTTGTTGTCTTGTTATGTCCAAGTATACACTGTGTGCTTTTCTGCAGCAATTATTTTTTCTGAAAGTTTGCTATAACACAGCAAAATTCAAGATTTATCTTCCTGTGGTTTTATACAGCCTCTGTAACTAAATTTTGTGATGGAATTTTACTCAATTAGCTCTATGTATGCTCAACTGAGGAGTACTAAGTAGAGCTGCAGTCTAACACGACACTGCAGAAAAACTACATTTATTCAAGGACCATGTAAAATGTGGGCAAAAATCAGATGTTTATTTTAAAGTCTGCAAAATTAACTGGATGTGCAGAAATCTAACCTTTCTCTGCTGCTAATATAGTCCAGAGATGTTACAAGAGGAAAATTTTGAAATCTGTTACACAGCAAAGAATTGAAGGGGAAAAGAAGGAAAAAAGAAAAAAAACTGTAGATTCTGGCCTATGAGTACCCTGGTAATCAAAATACATACAGCTTCTTCCTTATCACTGCATTACATCTTGGCTGGGATTTACTTTATAGCATTGTATTTACTTATTTTCTCATCTCACATTTGTTAACATGTAAAATATTCAGGTGATTATGGTTATATTATTAAAATATAATATTAGTTTGCTAGTGCAAACAATAAATAATGGCTGAACATGGGTGATAAGCAGTATTTGGGAAAATGTTTAGTTCTCACATTAAAAAGAAGGTTCAGAGTGCTGAGCATTTCCTGCATTTTCACCGGCTCTGCTTAAATCTTTGATCCTGCTCTGTATCTCTTCCAGTTTTTAATGCTTAATTGTGTTAGTGCTAGGTTATTTTCCATGCAGACTGGAACTTAGCTTTCCTTGTTGAGAGGTTACACAAAGATTCTCATAGGGTACTTTCAGCATAATTTTATAATGTCAAATGTCTAATTCAGATATTTAGAATTAATTCTAAAATGTGTTTTACTTAGGTTGCTACTCTTGTTAATCATTGTTGACACTCAATATTGAATTTATAGCTACCTATACATCCAGTATGTGGGTGTATGCTTACAGCTGCACATGGGCTGTCCAAACACCAGGTTCTGCACAGTATTGCTAGTTCTGAGGCTGCAAATCTGTAGCAATTGGGCAGAAAGGAAAATGTTTAAAATACAGCCTTTCAAAATATGTAAACTGTGCTTTGAAAAAAAAAATATAAAACCCCACACATAATTGAATCAGATGTGTTCAAGTTTATCTAATACAATTGATGGTTGACTCCTAAAATGTAGGTCAGGATCAGTCATGTTGAGCTCGTTGCTGTTCCTGAATCCAAGTGATCTGTACTACACACCAGCTTTGTGTCATATTCAGAGAGTGCCAGCAGAGGGGTATTTTGCTGACCTGCAGAGTACTTGAGGTGTTTGATCATGTTGTAATGAGACATTGATCCTTACTGCACCTGAAAACTTCATTGATCTTCAGAAGAGGTTGTCTAAGTCTGGCCAGTGAGAGAAGCAATATCATTTATCATAGCTGGCTATGCCTGTGCAATAGGGCAGAAAGTGTCAGTATACCCAAAGAAACCTAACAAAACTGAGAGGCTTGGACTAGCTACTGTCCTGTGATACATGGAGTTGGTGAAAATTGTTTTAGTTTGCTTCCTTGTACATGTTGTGTTGTTTCTTAGGTGGTTTAGGTTTGATTGATTTAATGTTTCTGTGGTAAGCATTCTCATGTAGTTATTCACGTGCACTTACTGACATTTTATTAGTGTTTAATTTGATCTTGGCTGTATTTTCATGTTTCCAAAAAGCATCAGACATAGCTTCTACTAAGGATTCAAGTGAGTGCTTGAATCAACACTTCCTTGGCCTCTTGCTTGTGCCCTGTCACTGACTAGAAATTATACTTGGGCTGCTGCTACCATATCCCCTGTCACAAAATGTGAATGAACTGTGGCTTTTCTTTCTCTTTATAAATTTACCAAGTAATCCTACCATGGAAGTTTTCACAAGTGGCAGAGTCAATAGGAAATGGCAAAGAGCTGAGGTTGTGGGGTGATCAGCAGAGAAGAATGTGAATTGGCAGTTTCAGTTCTGCTTCTCTGAGCTGTGTGTCCTGAACACTGAACTCAAGACCATGAAATGAGAAACACTGCAGCAATGCAATGAAAAGCTCACTGCAGGAACCCTGATACTTGAGATACTGCGGAGAGGACTTGAGCAATGGCTGGTGCTTTTGAGAACTGTAGATTGTAATGGAGTGGATCACAAGCATTTTCTTTTAAAAGATAATGATGATGTCTGTAAAATCTGATGGAGCAGTATCTGTCTCCAGTTTCCCAATGTTTAGGAGCAGTGGACTCAAAATCACCAAACTGGTTTCAGCTAAGTGCAGCTGGGGAGAAAGCAGAGAAGGAGATTCTAACACTTTTCAAGAGAGGTGAATGTCAAATAAAACACTCAGCTGAACAAACTACAGATTCTGAAACTAACTTGTTCAATAGCTCAAGTGTTTGACAACAGCCAGAAAACCTTATTTTTGCGTAACTCTCATGGAAGATTGTAACTCATAGTTACACTGAGAAGCTCTTGTAACTCAAACTAAAACACAGATACATTGTAGATACTCTGTTTCATATGTGTTATGTATGCATAGGATTGTTCTTCTGCATGTCTGGGTAACAAGGCCCTTACAGGTCACAGAATCATCCAGGTTGAAAAGGACCCCTGAGATCATCAGCTCCAACCCTTGATCCACTCCCCAAGTGGTCCCAGCCCATGGCACTCAGTGCCACATTCAGTCTCTTCTTAACCTCCAGGGCTGGAGAATCCCCCCCCTCCCTGGGCAGCCCATTCCAATGGCTGGGTCTGACCCCCTGTCCCTCCTGTAGGTGCTGTGTGATTGTCCCCAGGATGAGCTGCTCCAGAACCCTGCCAGGCACTGAGGTCAGGCTGACAGCCCTGGAGTTTCCTGGGTCCTCCTTCTGGTCCTTTTTGTGGATTGGTGTGACATTGGCCAACTTCCCATCATCTGGGACCTCCCCAGTGAGCCAGGACTGTTGGTAAATGATGGAGAGGGGCTTGGGGAGCTCTTGCTGAATGGTGTTAGTTGCCCAGTGTCAGTATCTGTTTGTGTCTCGATGCTCTATATTGTTTGTTCAGCACTAGCTGCTTCCCATTTATTTTATTGTTACTTTTATGTTATGTTTTTGGGCAGAGATGGATGAGAAAGGGAATCAGATTTACAGCTGTGCCTTTGTCAGCTAAGAAAGGTGTTATTCAGACAGCATAATTTTCAAACCAAGATTTCTCTACCTTCAGCTGTTGAGTTTTGATTGGTGTTTTATTTTGGGGGATTTTGTTGTGGGTTTTTTTCTGTGTGGATTTTTTTCTTTTTTGGGGGTACCATATTTATTTTTATGTTAGCCTGCCAGCTGCTTTAATCTGAATGTTTTGCAGATGTGTCACAAAACCATAATATCTTTTTGAGTTGCTGGAGCACATTATTGCAGCTTTCGTTGTCAAGTTCCTATTTCCCCCTGTATTTGAAGGATGTTTGGTCATACTTCTGACAACTGATTTAGCTTGTGGTCAGTCTGTGGCATGATCACATCACATCTCCCTTTCTGCAGATTCATGTGCCTGGATGGCAACTCAATTGTATTAATTAATTTTGGTGAAAACGAGCATGATGGGCACTTGGTCTGTGTTGTGTATTGTACCTCTTCAAAGCCTTTGTGAAGTAGTCAAGTAGTCTGGACATTTTTTGCTTTCCTTTTTTTCAGTTTTAAGATCCCTTTTCTTTCCCTCCTCCCCCCCCCCAAAAAAAAAAAAAGTGGGACACATAAGAACTTTTTATAAAAAAATAAAAAATTCAACTTGGGAGTTTCCAAAGAAAAAAAAAGCTTATTTTATTCCTGCTTAAATAAGTAAAGAAAACTGTATTGGTTTTATTAAAGCACTATATGCATCTCTGATGTATTCATCATGCAAGTGTTCACTCTTGGGAAAAGTGTTGATTTGTCCTCTGTGTTGCTTTTGTTCAGGTGATAACCTGCTAAGTGCTTCAGACCTTCTGTAGCTGTTAACAGAGCTTTTCTGCAGTGAGTGTTTAGCAAAATGTAAACACAATTCATTGCTGATCCCCCCCTTTATGATAACCTTGCGTTTGTATGAGTGATGCTTCTGGCACTGCAAATATGAAAATGCTTATAAATGTAAAATGAGGTGGTTGGATTCTTTTTGTTGAATAAATGCCTGTTTGTTATCGATGAATAACATGTTACAAAGTGTTAATTATAGTTTCTCCTGTATGTTATCCAGAATACTACAGGATGGAAAAATACACATTCCTGCACCTGCCTCTGTATTCATTTGGGATAAAATACTTCTATAGGAAACATTTGACATTATGGAAGGGCTATGCAGCTGCTGCTTTGAAGTATGTTTTTAGGCTTCCTATATAGTTTATCTTAAAAAAATGTAGTTTCAATTATCTAAGCGGCTGTAATGCTGACTTTTACCTGTTTGTGTGCGAAGTAGATAATGAATAATTTCCTAAAGAATTAAAATAGTTTCCATCCATTTATTTTAGTTGAGGCCACAAGTGAATTATATGAACTAGTGTTCTGTGTGTCACACAGCAAAACCCCAGTGTTGGAGTACTATTGTACTTTCATTAAGCACTTTCTAATGTTGATATAATTATACAGTCAAGCAAAAATATTCATAATAAGGAGGAATAAAGAGTAAAATACTTTAATTTCTATTAAATGTACTACGTGTGTATTTTTAACATATTCTAGTTGGAGTTATCCTTAAGTTCCTTGCTAGAATGGATGTAGGGCACACTTCAGGAGGGGTATGCAAGGTCCTGGAATTGTGGAGTGGTTTGGGTTGTTTTGTTTTCCTTCAAATTGGTTTGGGTGTTTTTACCCATGGTGTAGAAATGTCAGGTGCAAAACTAGAAGTAACTTTATTTATATCACGCATACAGTATTAAAACATGTTTTCTATGGGATAAAACAGTATTTACTGTACAAATATGCTTGGACTGATAGAAAAACCTACTTCAGGAATGAACTGGATACTGCACACTGCTGCTCTTTATTTGGAAATTGTCCAGATCTTGGGAAATGTTAACGTGTAACTTGTACTGTTTGCTGCTACTTAAAGTATTGCCTCTTGGGTGTAACAATGCTGCTGAACTCCTAAGCATACTTGGCGTTATTACTTGGCAGTGGACTGCAGCTGGAGTAAGTTGGTGTTCTGTAACTGGAAAGATTTTGTTCTTGCTGTTTGGAAGTGTGGAAGTGTCCTTTTTTCTTATACTGAGCTGTGCTGTCTTAGTGCAAGTTACCACTATCTGTACTTGAAATGATAGAGCTGCTACACCCTGGTCTCTTGAATGATAGCAAAGGAACTGTGAACAAGCCCAGCTCTTCAGTTTAGCTGCATCCTAGGAACTGTGGAGATGTCTGGCTCTTTGCCACCTGGTGCTTTTCCATGGAAGAGGTGTCAAAGGGAACACTTGAAGCACAGTAGATGCAGCAAGTGTTCTGTTTGTTACTCCTAAACCACTTCTGTTAAGCTCCAGGTCTGCATTTCATTAACTGATTATTGGTGATGTGTTTATAGCCATGGAGTCTCCAGGGCCAAGTCTCTGCCCCATCTCTCCTGCCTCCGTATTTTTCTTCCTCTACACCATCCTGTATCATCTTCTCATCACCTCAGACATCATGACAGGTTTTTATTTCTCACCATTTTGTTTCAAGTATTAAAGTCTGAAATGAACCTATTTAGGGACCTTCTTTCTTGCAAAGAGTGAGGATCCTGTCCTAGGTTTCAGACCTGCTCCTGAGATGTGCTTGTCTGCAGGCAGCTCAGGGTAAAAGGTTCTTCTGTCTATGAAGCATCGTATAGGGGATTTATCCTGCTAGGTTCTGTTGCTTTGAGCTAGAGCTTGCATAATTTTCAATTTCAATCATCTCAGTGAAGTCTGAGATAATGGGTTTGAGGAAAAACCATGGAGGATGCTTTATAATCACAGAAAGTCTAGGAGAGGCAAAGAGCTGCATACTGTAGTAATGATACCTCTAATAAAGGAATACATTTACATGTATTAGAGTTGTGTACTTAGAGCTTCTTCACCAGTCTGTTAACCATGATACTATGAACTCTGTATGTAAGCCAAAAGCAAATTTGTTTTTTACTGAAAAAAAGTTGGTTTTTTTTAAATACAGCTACTTTTACTGTTTTGCAAAATTATTATATTTGTCAATGTGTCCATGACACTTTTATTAAGTGTGCTTAGTAGCAGAAGAGATTTTAAATGTTTCACAGCAGGTGAAATGTTTTAATCTGAAGCAGAGATATCTTTCTTATAGACTATTTTAAACAAAGATAATTATGGCTATGAAAACAGCAATACAGTTTGTTGTGTTTTTTGTTTTTTTTTTTAACACAGTTGCAATTAAAGAGATATTCTACTTAAAGGAATGAAAAGATTGTTTTGAGCATAATAGTATCACAACCCCCAGTCTCTACATGGTGTGAAGTGAGTTGCACTACCAATGCACTCCAGGAAAAGGCTAATTCCAATTTGTATGGTTGTAATTTTCTTTTTATGATAAATTTCATTTTACTGAACATGTGATCCTTAATGGCTGGAAGAGGAAGATCTCCTTTAAAAGTCTGTTTGTATAATAATTGCCTTGCCTTGCCTTGCTAACCACTCCTGTCCCTCCACATAGCAGAGGGCCTTGACATCACTCACTTCAGCACACTTAGACCTTTGATTTTTGCAGGCAAAGGCAGAAGAAGTAGCAGTGAAGTCTGTTAGCATTTATGGAAACATTTGTCAACAGGGAAAACTTGGATGCTGACATAACTTTTAAATGCAGCCTACTGGGAAATTATCCAAGCTGGGCAAGGCCCAAATTGGCCAGCATTTCAACAGTGGTCAGGAAAAGCGTGGTAAACATCCAGTCCTGAGCTGTTTCCTTGTGACAAGCTCAGCTAAAAACCTTATTTTTTTCTCTTTTAGTTAGTTTTTCCCAAATTGAGTTTCCCTCTTGGCTTTCTCTGACCACTTTTACTATTCTTAATGTCTGTGGCAATATTTGAGATGCTGTGGAGGAGCATCATACATGTTTTTTTCCTGAAAATGAACCCCTGTAACTTAGAAACCAGTTACTGAAAGGTGAGTCATGGAAGACAAAGATACGGGTGGTAAAGGAAACGTTGTGTTTGGATCTCTCTTCTTCATCAGAGTTCCAGCTCTCCTTCTGCAGCCCTTCAGCTACTTTGTCACAAGGCAAAGAACAATTTACAAGAGGAAAATACAGAGATCTGATCTCTGATAGGTATTTCTGAGCCTAATAATGCATTCGGAAATATCTTAAAAGATATTTCATTTTCAAGTACTAGTGATACTTATTTTCAGTGAGTATGAAAAAAGGTGTAATATGTTTTTGTGCAGTTTAGGGTGTCACTGTGATTTTATTTTTTTCCTTTGCTTCTGATCAGGTGGCTCAATAGACAAACAAGGGATGTGTCATCAGTCTGTATAATCTTAAAATAATGAAATTATCAGTTTTTATTGTAAATTGCATACTTATTAATGTATTGTACTTTCTGCATCACAACAGTGTATTAAGAGACAAGCATGCTTTTAAACAGTGCTACTGGAATGATTTTTTAGGAAAATGTCTTTCTGCAGAGTAACATCCTAAGAAAACTATGGGAAATTTGGAAGGTTTTGGGGTTTTTTGTTTGTTTCTATGAACTATGCAATCATCACAAACTTTCTTAGGCTTTTTTTTTTTTTTAAAGCTAATCAAGAAATTTTTTTTTTAACCTGATTTACCTATCAGACACTTAACTGCTGCTCTGTGACTTGATTTGTTCAGGTAGGTTTTAAAGTGCAGAGAGAGACTAAGAAAGGTACAATGGAGTACAAAATGAACATTTAGTCTGAGAGATGCAATAAAGCTGGCAGGCTGAGCATTTATGTGGTCACATGTGAAAGAATTGTCCTTCACTGCTTCTTGGAACAGATGAATGTCCATGCTGTTTAGTCGCTCTTTTCCAATTCTCTGCTTTTTTTCATTAGTTTTATACTTTTCCTTGGGAACTTTTTTTTTTTTTTTTTTTTAGCAAATAATTACTCTGGTCTCAGAACCTGCATTTTTCTGTTTGATTTCAGTGCTTTCATCTTGCATTCCCTTAGATCACATGTCTTTTTGTACCTTATGAGCAGTTTTCTTAGCAAAAGTGGGTGAGGGTCACATACCTGTGCTTCACCAAACTGGGCTTTCAATTGCAGACAGCTGACTCCCTGTGTTTGGATTACAGAAATGTTTCATTTTTCAAAAAGGAGAGAGGGAAATGTTTTTACTGAAATATTTCAAGAGTAAGCTTTTCACTGAATTTGCCATATAATTTGCAGTACTTCTATGGACTCCCATCCTCTCCAGCAAAGATAATATTTTGTTCAAAATACTTCAGCCACTCTTGCACTCTAACATAAAGTATAGGAGAAGTAATTTTGTTTACTGGTACCTCATTATCTACTTTGTGTTGCTGAAAGAAATAGATTGTTCTAAAGAAAAGTACAGGCTTTCAGAACTGGTGTCTGACTTGGGATGCTGACTTTCAAATCAGCCACAGCATTTTCTGCCCTGTGTGCTTGTGGCTTTGGTTTGATCAGCGGTGCTCTCAAAACCTCCATTTGGTGCAGGACCAGGGTAGGTGTATATTTATTAAAGCTTTGTCACACGTCTCCCTCAAATAATTTCTTGAGGTTAATCTCAAAGGTGCTGATGAAATAGTGAATAATCTGTAGATTCCAGATGCTTATAGCCCCTGCAAGTTTTGAAGATACTTTGGTTGCATAAAACCACATTTATATCTGAATTAGAATGCCTGTATATATAGGCTTTCAACTAAGGCAGCTGGAAAAAGTATTTATGATCAGGAGTTTTGACCCCCATAGCCAAGGGCTGTTAGCACAAAAGGTGTAATTTGTTACCTTCCCTAGAAATACCTTAGTAGAAGGTGGAAAGTTACTGCTGAATTAATTTTACTCCAGATTTTTAATTGCCTGTAGTATTTTAAAGGAACTGAAGTGAATCATTGGCTCTGCAGATCTAACCCATTTTTATCATGGATATCACTTTTCCTGAGATTCCACATATTTATCAACTGCACCTCTGTCCTTCTGTGTAGCTCTGTCTTGGATTTGCATATAGATTATGACATTTGGAACAAGGCCAACAGAGCTAGAGATGATTTTTCTGTTTTTATGGGGTTTTTATCTGCAAGCAGAAGGAGAAATCCAGGAGCTGAAGCATGTTTAGTTACTGGAACTGATATTTACTCCATTCTAAAAAAATCAAAGCAGCACACCTGTTAGCTGCTTTCCATGTGAAGTCTATTATGTCAAAATTCTTTAATAGATATTTGCCATAACTTTCTGCTAATGTGCAAGCTTTTTAATTTACTGGTTTATCTTTGTGAATGGGGTTGGCTTTGTGTAATGGTCTCTCCATCTCTAAATGGTACAATGTAGTTCCTTTGGAAAGCCATGCTTGAGATGCTTGATTTGTTTCAAATATAGGCAAAAATTATTGGAATGTCTATCTCCTATTTCAGTGTTTATGAATGTATCTGAGATTTCCTTAGTAAGACCCTTAAATCTGTTAAAGACTTGCACAGGAAAAGTTAGTAAGTAGCCTGGAAGAGGGCATAAAATGTTAATGTTGGTTTCTCAGTTATATTTTGTGTCAGGTATTTTGTTAACTCTCAGGAAGTGCCAAGTGAAATCAACAACCTAGTGCAATGTACACGTGATTACTGTATATGTAAAATTGTACATGAAAAGTGTCTTTGCAGTTCTATTTTCATGGGGGAGGAGGGGAGAAGACAGGGGAGTCTTTAAGGAGAAATCACACCTCTTTAGTCTAGATGGGTATTTCCAGCCAGCTAGGTTTGTCTGAATTTCATTTTAATCTGCATGTCTTGGGCTTCAAGAATGTGTTTTTTTTATAATTGCTTTGTTAGTCCCCATGACACTGAATGACAGTACTTTTCAGTGCTTGACAGCCAAATCTATTGGCATACAGCAGTCTCATACACAGTGAGGTGTTTTCATTCTGGCTGATGACAGTAAGAGCTTCCAAATTGACAGAGGGGGCTAAGACATCATTAAAAGTGAGAAGAAAGCTGAGAGTATGAGGAGTTTCTCTGTCAAAATAAAAGCATTTGTTTAGTTCATCCTTTCTGCATGATGAAATAAACAGGAAATCAGATAACTACATGTTAAAATGTTTATTTTTTTTTTTATTTATCGTGCTTATAGGAAATTTTTTTGCTTAGCTATACTATCAGGGCCCTCATGATTATAACATTCTTGCTATAAATGTAACAGATAGCTTTCCTTTGAGCAAAATGATAGGTGCTGTGGTATAAAAAGTATACTTGCATGTGGGAGAGTATTGCAGTATTCTATAAGAAATTATCTGTTCATTAATTTTTCCCCAGAAATAGTTAGTATAGAATATAGAGTATATAGAATATATATATGTGTACTTCATGTACACATTTGAAATTTTGAGTAGTTACAGATGAGTTTGAGAGCAGTAAAAGTTTTACAGTATCTCCTGTGATTTGATGCTTTATTTCATGCTTTGTACACTTTCCCACTAGAAGAAGAGTTGGTTGATTAGCCAAAAATTCATTATTAATTCAAGACATTCTTAGATATTGGATAGATAGTAGGCAAAAGGGCCCTTACAGTAATTAATACAGCTCTTGCTGTTTCCACATGGATTATAATAACTGGGAATTTTAACTTGCTGTCTTTGGGAGAAAAGTGGGGGAAAGGAAACAACCAAAGAACAAGAAAAATACAGCCTTTGAATTTATTCTGTTGGCAGTTAATTGACCATCAGGAGGAACTATTCAACTCTTCAGAATATGAATGTTGTATATGATCAAAGGGGGGTAGTTTATTATGAATAAATGTGTCATTTTACTGGCTGTTTGTTCTGTTCCTGGATGATCTACTTGGATATTCAGGAGGATGACCCAGATTGCATTGGATCAGTATTTCATTTGTGTTTGTTGCTTCCATTCATGGTTTTTCTCTCTTCCTGCCAAAATACAATAATTTAGAAATGTTTGGTAAATGTGGTTTGCCACTTCAGTTAGTGCTGGACTCTTAAGACCCAAGAATACTCGTGATAATGTTTATAAGTGGTTGGTGTTACACTCAAAGGTAGCCTTGGCAGTGCACCTTCCATCAAGTGCTTCTGGAATGGATACTCCCAGCACTACTCCAGGTACATGGCAGTGATCTCCTCTGTTCCAGGGTTACCTAATGAAGTGCTGTTTACAGAGGACAGGGACAAGGCACAAGAACACTTCATCCACAATCACTCATGAATCACATTATATATAATCCTTTTACCTTTAATGAATGAACTTAGGAAAAAAAGCATGCCTGTTTTTAGCCTGTGTAATACAGCAGTATTACAATATTCCTATATTGCAAATTAATGCTTTTCTGAAATTCGTTCCTTAATAAATTTATTCCCGTGCTTACAAACTTGGGTGCTGTTGCTGGCACATGTGCATTAAAATCTTCCAGTATTATCAACTTTTGTGGTATTTTGCTCTGAATTTCATCTGGTAATTTTTAAGACACCTGTATCAAATATGGAGGAGAGATAATTTGGTGCGGAATTTCAAGTCAGGTTTTTCTTTTGCATGCTTTTCTAAAACCCGTGTTTCTGACATAACACTAGTATTTATTAGCAATCTCTTCTAAGAAAATCTTGGGTGATTTAAAAATTGACATTTCGGAGGTATTAGTCTATCTACTCAGTTCTTTGCTGTTTCAAAACACCCAAAAGCTTGGAAGTGCGCATAGAGCTCAGTTGAAAAGATCTCACTGTTTTTCTCCTGTCCCACGCTGCCGTTTGAAATGTTCACAGTTTTTCACAGTTGCATCAATTTTTGGTGTCTTTCTCAAAGATAGCTCCCATTTTTCCTTTTGTTTCACATTTTATTTCAAGATCAGTTAAGTATCACAGAGTGGTCTGCCAACTGCAGTTTGCAGTAACAAAGAAATTGTTTCTGAAATTAGTAGAAATATCAATTGCCTAATGATAATAGAGCATGACCTAATGCTTTTTAAAAAATAATCAGATTGCAGAGCCTAAACCAGATTGTACTCATTCAGAAAGCAAGAATAACACATTTTCGAGTCTGTCACAGTGATAGCTTCATAAAACATACAGTCTTCCTCTGCTGCTTAAAAAAAATAATATCAGGTTTTTTTATGCTGTCAGCGCACAGGATGGCTTAATTTTTTGTTGCTCTCAATCGCATAATTAAGTCTTTAGATTTTATCATTCTAAAGAATTTTTTTTTGTGATTTAATCTTCTGAATCATTTCTGTCTGTTCCCAAGACATTTTCACTTGAAATGTAACATTTTGTAGGTCTGACTGAAAGTCCCCTAGGATGGTGTGTTTCCAGGTGATGTGCTTATTTTTTGGAAGCAAGAAGTTAGTTCACTGCTTGTTTTTGAAAAAGCAGTTGTGCAAGTTGGTTATTCCTAATGTTCATTCAATTCCATGGAAGCATATGGGATTCTGTGGAAAACGTGTGGTTCATCTGTGCCACTTGAAACAAATTGGATTCTTCTCTCTTTTCTTTTGTTTTTGTTAACCACATAACACTGACATAAAGTTTTGGAGCTTTGAAATGTCCAACACTTTCTGTCATTTTCAGTATGGTTTAATGTTAATTGCTTTTTAAGAAAGAAGCAGCCCTAAAGCATCTTGCATTATGCATGATATCAATTATCTTGGTGGAAGAAACACACAAAATACATTTAATTATAGGTCATAACCCAGCAAATCATAAAAATCCTGTTCTGAAGTAAATAGTTACCACTAATTAGCTTTCCTGTTTGCTAGTGCTAGAATAAATTCATATCTTGCAGATATTGGTTGTTTTCAGTGATACAGCAAATTTTCAAAACACTTGAATCCAGAAGGCAGTACATATTGATGTGTCCAATCATTAAGTAATTTTCTAATATTAAAGATAATATAAATTGAATGTTTTTTCAATAGCCTTACACACTATGCTGTGGTTGATTGTATTTTATTTTGAATTGAATTTGTGTTTAAGCACATTTAAAATTCATCAAGAAATGTGCTATTTCAAGTTCTGAAGAGTTTTGGGTTTTTTTGCATTAAGTTTTTCTAGAAAGTTTACATATTGCTGTGGAAGTTTAGAACTAGCAAAATGTAAATATTTAATCAAGGACTGAAAGAGTATTCATAATGGGGTATGAAACCTTTGACAGTGAATCACAGGAAATTAAAGCACAAAACCCTAAATCTGCCCTGCATGTCAGGAGCAGTGATTTGGTAAAGTTTTGTAAAATTTGAATTAACATCTGTGATTTTTCAGTCGCTTTATATGAACAAGGCTTGTTGAGGTTTTTTTCTGTGGAGCATCTTTGGAAGTGCTGAACTGGCTTATTGTCTGCTCTGGCTCTCCAGCTGCTTCTTTAAGTCTGAATGACACTCAGTGGTATAAAACTAATAGGAGTGAATGGATGTACATGCAGTATACCTAGGAGGTAATAGAAATACATTATTAAGTAAAACTAATTCCTTTTATAAAGCAATATACTAACATGTATAGAGATCAGAAGCTTGAAATAGCAATGTTGGTTCCTGATTCCTCTGACTTTACTGAAGTGCATCCCATGGTCAGTGTTGTACTTATGCTACATGAAGACCTGAACTTAGCATTCTTGTTTCATCAAGTAATTATTTCATCTGCAATAATCCATCTGAACTGGTCTGTGAACATTCCCACCTTGAAAAATACAGGAACTGTTTGGGTTTGATTTGAGTTGGATATAGTGCAACAGCATATGTAATAGTGAAAGTGCTTAAGGATTTGTCTGAGGTATGTTGGGCTGCATTGTGGTCCCAACAGCAATCAATGAGGATTAGAATTTCAATTTCAGAGCTTTAAGTAGAAGATCCTTGATTTTCTCAGTGGATGCTTTTCTCTTACCAGGCCCCCTTATCCCTCTAGGAAGTTGTCATTTTGTCTTTTTCAGGATCTCTTATTCAAGTCACCACCGTTTACTCTGTTTTTTAAGATGATGTAGGAGTTTGTTGCTGTTTTACCTAGCAAAGAGAAAAGGGAAGCATAGAGAGATACTGTCAAATTAATAAAAATTCATTACATAATAAAAAAAAATCCTGATTGCAAGTTAGTCCTCTTCTAACTCTTTCCTTTGTGTCAAATAACAATCAGAATATAGTGGGATATCATTGTCCTTTTGGGTTCTGTGTTGTGAAGGCTGGAAACTAGGAACAGAATGAAAGGTTGTGTGAATGAAATATGGAGCACAGATATTCCTGTGTCAAACATAAATGCAGCATTTTAGGCTAAGCAATAGAGTAGTGATAATGGGACCTCCTGTCCCAGACAGCAAAAGCATTTTAAAAACAAAACCCAGGACGCTCCCTTTGCAGAGCACAAGGAAGGAATGAGAGCAGAGGCAGTGGGACTGAGTTGTTACATCCAAAGTTCTGTCTGATCTGTTGAGTCATGGAGCACCCTTTTGAAATTAATGTATATCTTTTTTAATGCAGTAGTGTATATTCTGTAGTACACTCTTTATCTGTTACATTTTCCAAGAGCTGTTTGAGCTGTAAGCTCAGTGAATCAGCCAGGCAACTTCTATAACAGAAATGAAGTAACTACCTGGATCAGTACATAATAGAACCGAGTCCAGTGTACCCTGAGGCCCCATGATAGCACACTATCAGGTGCAGTTCACAGATATGACAAAGTATCTTTAGCCTAATAAAACATGCAGTAACAACTAATCCTTTCCAGTATCTGATTGGCAGTAAATACTTCACATATATTTCTCGTGGTACACTTTTTAGGTTTCCTTGGTGCTGCTGCAGATTCCTGGGGATGTGTGTAGGATTTGTCTATTTTAGGCCTGCTCTGTAAGTTCAGTAAGATCAGTGGAAGCCATCTCATGCATTTAAGCTTCTGCATTGTTAGATAGTGATACAAGAAGAGGAAGGAAGTCTATCACAATTTGTGAATGAAAGTGTGAGAGGCAAAAAGAAACCCAAAACCACAATACAAACTTGCCTGAAATAGTATGTCACAAGAAATGGTTGCAATAGATAAGTGCATATTTACTCTCCAGATTTTTTTCTTCTGACACTCTATGCAATTCGAGGCCACACTTAATGCTGATTTGTAATGTCTTAAGGTAGTGTTTTAAAAATTAGTGGTAAGCACCTAAACTTGAGGCTTGCTGAAGGTGTAAGAAGTTTTAAAGCAGATTTGAAGTGACTCAGTTGGCCAGTGCCTTGTCCTTTTTTAAAATCACTGGTTGAGTTGTAGTCTGGTTTTGAAAGAAATCCAGGTCTTGTTCTTGGAATTTACTTTAGCATTTACCCTAACAGGTAACCTTTAGGGTTATCAGTCAGTATGCACTCAGTATTCTGAAATGTCTTGAAAATCCACACTCTACTTTTGTCCATAGATAACATTATTTTAAAATGTGTGTTTGAATGTTTTCTGTCTATGTGTGTGGACTGAGTGGGTTTTGTTTTGTTTGTTTGGGGTTTTTGTTTGTTTGGGGTTTTTGTTTGTTTGGGGTTTTTGTTTGTTTGGGGTTTTTGTTTGTTTGGGGTTTTTGTTTGTTTGGGGTTTTTGTTTGTTTGGGGTTTTTGTTTGTTTGGGGTTTTTGTTTGTTTGGGGTTTTTGTTTGTTTGGTTTTTGTGTTGTGTTTTTTTCTGTTTCTTTCAGTCAAACTTGTACTTGTACTTGTGTTTAGCTTGATATGTCTTATGATCAATGAAAGGTAGGATTTATTTCCCTCTGGGGAAAAAAAAGAAAAAAAAAAAAGAGAGAGAGACTTTTCTATACCAAACCAGAAATTAATAGTTTTCAGATGGTGCACAATGAATAATAATAAAGAAGTAACTGAGTTAGGTGAGCAAATAATCTCCAGTGATGAAACCATGAAGAATTTGTCCTCTGACTGTGAGATTTGGTCTTCTGCAAGTTTGCTGCATCTTTGAAAATGGTAAGAGAAAATTCAGTTAATTCCACAGCACTACAGAAGTGTTAGTTGATGGCTAGTCAGAAACACAATTTTCATTTTCTTACATAAATGCTTTGTCACAAATGAATGTGCTGGTGTGCAAATACTGTTGTGTTTTGGTTTATTTTTTCTTGGTTATTTACCTTGGTGGTCCATGACAACCCAGGCAGTCTTGGCTGTTTTACAAATATCTAAGGACAAGTAGTGTCATTCATGCAGCAAACTATCCCTGGCAGCTTACCGATGCTCCCTACAATAATGTTAAGGGACTTTGTTCCTCAGGTACTCTTGGCCTTTCCTAATACTGGTGTGTGCTACCATCCTGAGATGGATCCATCTGATTCCTTGTGGAATCAGGGATATGTATCGGACAAGAACCCTAGAGAGGTTTTTATTGCAGGAGAGATGTTGTGCAGGTGCCCCTGTGCTGAGACAAATAATCCTTAGGCTGAAATACTCCAAGGCAAGAGCAGGGTCTGTTTCACATTAATCAGTAGATTGTAGACTGATGGTGATTAAAATAAATGTCAGCTGAAAAAGTTTTCCAAGCATTTGTAGCAAATCTGAGAATAACTGCTGAAAGAGTGGTGTTGAAATCCTAGAACATGATATTAGCAGGTATGGCATCCCCTTTTATATGTAGTAATTTTATTCATTGAATGACTTGGAAAAGACTGTGGTTTAACTTTAATGAGTCAGTATGAAGTCAAAGTAACTTGCCAACACATTCATGCATTTTGGGTTTTTTTTTTTTCCACTTCATTTTACATGAGAGGAGATTGGAGATAATAAATTTCAAGCATCCACTTGGGGCATTATGATTTCAGAGGCATGAAGCTAATACATACTTGTCTCATTACTGTCACCAGATTAAAGTTAGTCCATGGATGGCAAGAGCTCATAACTCATTGGAGACATATTTACAAATGACCTGTGGGAGGTCACATATACTACAACTTTCTAAATGGATATTACAAACATGTCATTAATAAGAAATGAGGGAGAGAATGCTCATCATCTTTCAAAAAGCATTATTTCACTGAAGGAGAGATGAAAGGTTTTCTATTTCCAAGTCTTCGTCACATCTTGGTAGATTATAGTGCACGGGAGCAGGAAGGCAGTGAAGTCCCTCTGGATACTTAGGTAATCTGTGATCATGCTACATCAGTGCAACTAAACCATTGAGCCATAAAATTTGCCTGTTGATATTTTGCTTAAACATATCTAGAGCACTGAGGGGTGGTGAGTTTTGTATGGTGGTTTTAAATGTGATTTGCATGGAGAGGTTTTGATCCTCTTCCTTTTTGCTCCCATCCCAACATAGAACACACTGTGGTAATTCACATACATGTCAGCAGCACCGTGTGTTCCTTAATGAACTTAGCCCAGAGAGACTGAAAAGCCTTCTTAAGGTGTAGTCCTGTATGTGAACTCAGCTGGATATAACTTTAACTGAACTCATCCAGTCTTGTTTAGTATAGAAAGATGAATGGCCTAGCACCCAATGAAAGATCAGCAAGTTGAATGACACCCTTTTGCTAAGGAATTCTTTTGTTTCTTGTTTTGTAATGTTTCTTCCTAATGAAAGCTTGGACACAGAGGATCAGTCATTCTACTTTTTCCAGGAAGACGATGTAATGAAATCACTTCAGGTCGTGATAAGATGTGAAGTACTGTAGTAAAGCAATTAGTTATATGGACAGAAAATTAGTCCAGCATTTCCCCTGCCTGTTTGGCTGCTGACTACACACCAGTACTGGGAGACAGTGTCCAGTTGCATCCTTTGGGAGCACAGCTAAAAGAACCTTTCTTACCTGATTATTTTGGTAAGTAAAATTCAGTGTCCTTTCCAGCCATCAGTGATTTGAATTTTTACCTTGTGGTGACATGCAAATGTATCCCTATGACAGTTTTTGTAAATGGTTTTCCTACCTATCCAGATAATTCCAGAGTTAACACACTGTAAGACACACACACTGCTGACAGTTTTGCATATAACAGAAAAAATATTAACTGAGGGGTTTTATTGCTGAGGAAAGACACCTTTGGCCAATCCATGTTGTATTGACTGTTCTTGTAGTCTCAGACTGATGAGTCACTATTAATTAAGTTATAAGCTTTGTATTTGTGGGTTTTTTTGTGGGTTTGTTTATTTCTTTCCATGTTATCTGTCAGAGAAAAATAACTCGCAGAAATAACATTTTGCAAAGAAATTTTTAAATATACTGCTGTGAACATGTCTCTTCAGGCAAAACCAGTTGTTTATGCTGGCTGGAATATTACTCTTGATGTCTTTAAATAATTTTGTTAGTCAGTAAGATGGTTTAATCATTTAAGTTTAAAAAAGATAAGCTTTTGGTATTTACATGTACCCACTGTTCTTCTTAGAGTTGTTCTTTATAGTAGAGCTGCAAGCACTTGCAAAACCTCATCTGTCTGGCAAAGTGTGTTTTTGTTTACAAAAACCAGAGGCTTTCAGCCACTGCAAGTTCTTGAATGTTTCCTGCTGGGATCCCAAGCTAACATTTTTTGCCAGCAGGCACTACTTTCGGCTCATGGGAACCTGCTGTCACCAAAAGAGATTTTTCCCTCATGTCTCCTTTTTATAGCAGCATCTGAGGTGACTGAAGCTTAGGAGAGCCACACTTTTTGTCTCACTGAAAAGCAGCCTGGTATGCACTGTGCACATCTTCTGCCTGGCTTAGCATCTTTCACCCTTTGGTATCAGCAGTCTCGTCCACCCAGCTAACACCTATTTCTCTTCAGTGAAATTTTATCAGTTCAGAGAAACTGTCGTAGAGGATGAGCTCAAATAACCCTTGCAACATGTCTGTCTGTGAGAGGAACACAGCCTGGCTGGTGTCTGGGTGGCTGCATGGGAAACTGAGCTCAGTTTATTGCCAGCTGCTCTGTTCCAGTGAGGCAGTCGAGGTGCAGCAGAATGATGGTTGCACTTCCTTGGTGAGATGGTAGAGAATTTTGGGGAGGTGGGAGGGAGAGAAAAGAACACTCTGGCAAATGGACCAGCAAATGAACTGGTTTCTCCTAAGCTTTTGATTATCCTAAAAACTGTCAGAAAATGGAGTTGCTTATTTGCTTACCAAATTATTCTCTGTAATTGGGATGCTTGCCAGATGGATTTTTTTCCTTTTAATTTCTTGTGATAGAAAAGGTCAGCTGAGGTAGAAACAGCAGATTTTGGAAATGACAATGTATGCATCAATTACGCTGTGCATGAAGATAAAAATTATGAGCAGGTATTAATTCACATCTTCATTACCAGTTTTGCTATACATCTCTTTATTTAGTCTTTATTGCACAATGAAGATAATGACAGTGTGGTTTTACTTAAGATATTTTTTTAAAGAAATCACCATTAATTAAATTATTTAAGTGTCCTAGAAAAAGACCTTGAAAATATTTATGGCAGGACTAATTTTACTTGAGTGGAATAGCTTGGTAAGACTTGTAAGTAGAATATTTCTTAGTCTGTCTTTTTTTTTTTGTTGTTTTTTTTTTTCACGTTTGCCTCTCACCACTTTAACCCAAATTTTTCTTACTCAGCGTTAGGAAAATGTTACGTTATTCATAGACTTTCTGTACATTCCAGCAATTCTAAGATCTTTGTGGCATTACTGTCTGCAGCAAACTTCATTCAGAAGATAACAAATATACTACTTGAAATTTCCTCAAAATACTGAGGCAGTTTTTCTCCTTCAAACAAACTTGTAAATGGTGTAGATTTGAGGCTTGGTTTAGGACAGCAGACCACATTTTTTCCAGAATGTGGCAGTTAGTGTAGAATTGTAGCAAAATATTTCACAAGTTTTAACTCATATCACAGCATGTGAGTAACATCATTTTAGAGGCAATATATGTTACTTACAAATATTTGGTGCAATCCATCAATTTGTTTTGTTTCTGTGTGTATAGTCTTGTGCTTTTGGAACACCTCTGGCATTTCAAATGCAAGCAGCAAGTTTTTGTTAGTCAGCTGCAGGATCAGCACAAGTCTCTTAACTTTTATGATTCAGTCTTCTGCAGCACAAGTGTTCTATACTATGATTGTGGCACTTCACCTTATTTGAACTGGAGCAGGAGTGGTCCAGCATTCTGCAGATGTAAACATTTATTCCAGACGTGGCTGAGTAGTTTACAGTTTTGCCTTTCACAAAAAACTGCTCTGCTGATAAAAAACAAAGTTCATACACTTTGCTGTTTCCTCACAGGAAGATTCCAAAAATATTGTGTTAATTAAATAAAAAAGTAGCTTTCTCCTGGAATGGAGATTTAGGCTTTCTAGAGGAAAACAAAAAAAGCCATTTAATTTAAATCAGCTTTTTATTATGACAGCAAAAATGAGTTTGGTTTTGTTATAGTCCAAAGTAGCATTAAATTTATTTTGTTTCGGATCCACAAGAACAAAGTCCAACTTGAAAAGGGTTGGGTGCAAGACTTTTATTTGGTAATTGACACAAGCAAAATGATAGAACCCCGTGAAAGTATGGGGGATATGTTGCGAGAGAGAGAGAGAGAGAGAGAGGGAAAGAATGAGAGAGAGAGAGAGAACTCCCAACAGCCTTCAATGCCAGCAGTCAGTCCTTATTTTCACCCACTCCCTCCTCTGCTCCTGCCAAGCCAGGGTCATTAGCATCAGAGCCATTGAAAGCAGGTTTGCCTGGAGGGGGTGACCACCACCTAGCCAGGACTTATTCACTTTAAAATTGTCCTTTTTGAGGCAATGAAAGATTTCAGAGCAGAATCTCACAGGTTTCTTTTTGTAATTTAAACTGGAGATAAAAGACTGCAGAGGAAGAGGATCAGGTGGCCCTCAGTGAAGGGCATGTCCTTAAACTTGGAATAATTTTACTTCCAAAAGAGTTTTTGCAGACTTATTCCTCTGTGAGGATCTTCCCATTTCCCCTTGTGAAATGATCCTTGCAACGTAAATTCACATTGGGTAGCAGCTTTTTTGGAGCTGATGGAATCTGCCTTCATTAAAAGGGCACTTAGAGGCAGCATCTCCTTCTTTATGTAGCTTCTCTTCTCAAACAGCTCTTTCATAAGTTTCCATATTAAATCACCTTTTATTCTTCCCCACTCAGTTTGAACCCATTGTGACAGATCACTGGTCACAATGTAAGCTGTGTAACTGAGGTTTATGTGATTTTTAGCACTCTTCTTTCCCAATGCTCTGCTTTCCCTGATTTGGACCCTCTGTTCCCGTTTCTGCACAGGGAAACATCACTGCAAGTGTCAGAAGCCACAGAAGTTAGTTTAATGTAAATGAATCTAGCAGAGTTGTTTTAGCAAGAGATTTAGTAGGGTCAAAATGATTGCCCTCAGCAGTACTTTTTTTTTAGTAGCTGTTTTTTTTAATCTGTTGATGAAATAATGGAAATTATCTAATTTCTTTTGGATCTGGCTATACTGACCAGTCCAATATGTGATACAGCTATTCTGCTGTCTTCCTGATAGAACATCAAGTCTCGTCTCCTTAGATTAATCCTTTAGATCCCTTCCATTTTTCCATCTTTCTTTAGACAGAAAAGCAGGAACTTGCAGAGTTCCTGAAGATGTAAAAATAATTATTGCATTCATACTCTCTGTCACCGTGAGATAGGGGATCATTACAACTAAGCTTTTCTTCCATACTGCATTTTGAGAAGCTTGAAATAATTCCTTGTAGTTGTCCCTTTTTTTCATTTTGCAAAGCTGTGGTGAGAGGAATCATGATTTCATCTTCTGATTATCTGTGGTCATCCCTATGAGATGCATAATAAAATGCCTGCAATAGAGCCATATCTCCTCTTTAGCTTCACCTTTGAATAAGCTGGTACTTCAAAGGATACACCATCTGCCTCATTTCAGAGATACTTGCTTCAAAGCCACATTTAACAAAAAGGCAGCTAGTAAAGAGCCTCCAACACCCCTTTCAGTTCTAAAAAGGGAGCAAAAAACCCAACAACAATCTCTGGTTGATTAGTTAGATTCTTTCGTAGAACATGAAGTGTGTGTTGCAGTAATATATTTTTTTTAATAATATATTAGAAAAAGAAGAGGTATGCAGTTTCATCTTCTTGTCCAGCAGATCATCTCTTTGATCAGTTCTCTAGGCAAATTCTTTGTCCAGAAACAAAGCACTATCAAGGAGAAGGTTTCTCCCTAGAAGCTACAAAAGCTTTTTAAACATATGTATTTAACTTCAGACTTTCCATCCTAATGCATGAACTGCAGTTGATAGAACCATACGTGTTTTGTGCCTGACTCAAGAGTTGAGGCTTATGAAAATAACTGACATTTTCTCACTGATAAAAATAAGCCCTGATTCTGTGTGGGGCACATCACTAATGCAAATATTTTGGTGTTGTCTTTAACCACAAAACCTTGGCTTTCTGTTGCTGAGTCCTACTTAAGTCAATAATCCAAAGTGTTGATGAATTATGGAATCATAGAATGATTGGGTATTGCAAGAGATTTTAAAGATCACCTGGTTCCAACCCCTTTGCCCTGGGGAGGGCACCTCCCTCTAGACCTGGCTGCCCAAAGCCCATCCAGCCTGGCCTTGAACATTTCCAGGGAGGAGGCACTTCTCTGGGCAACCTTTGCCAGGGCCTCACCACTCTCATAGTGACTTATTTACAAAGTAAGTTGTGTATGAGAGAGATCCTTAAATGTGTCATTGATTATTTATGACAATGAGCAATCACATACTATTGAGGTTTCCGCTTTCAATCTTGATCATGTAGGATCATACTGTGGTGTTTAAGATATGGCTGTGGGTTTTTTTCTTCCAGCAGATTTGATTATTTACTTAGTGGCTCCAATACCAATGTTTAATTCATTCTTCTCTGGTTTTTCTTTTGTTTATAGCGGTGCTTTCCATATTTTGAGATTTCTGGAGGAGGGTTTTCTGCTTCCTTGATAGTCCAAGTGCTGCTGCTGTGGATAAATCAGATAATTTAGTCCTCTTGTGCAGTGTAATGCCATGATATCAATCTAATCCTGCTAATATAAATAGTTAAAACCACACTTCAAGAAAACATTAAAAATTACTGTCTTTCCCAAGACTGAGTATTATTTGGATAACAGAAATAAGAATTAATTTAATCAATGATAGTGATTCCCAGAAAATGGAAAATGTAATTTCAGAAAATTAGTGCTTTGTGTCTGTTATTATTTTGTGATGGAATTTGTAGTTGCTTTAAAAAAGGTCTGCTGTTTGTAACAGCTTGGATCTCAGTTTAATTCTTTCCATACTTCACCACTCTTTCCTATAATTTAGAAGAAGGATTGAGGAAACAGAGTGAAGAAGTTGCACAAGGAGTGAGTGAAAAGGAGCTCGATATAAAGAGGTTGTACAGAATGTGTTTATAGATAAAGGGATGCAGTTGCTGAATTTGTGCATATGAAATTTTCAGATCATCGTGCCATTCAGGAAATAAATTCATCACTTGTATTTAGTGGGTTATTTTAGCACTCATCTCATACAAAAGATCATGTTGAAGAACAAATAGTTTGTGATTCTTCAGTCTGTGCTGCTCACATTCCCTGTGACTATGCTACACTACTAGTATTGTTTTGTTGATTCGAAACAATTTACTAGGATTACAACTTTTCTCTTAAAACTGTTCTATTTTTAGGACTGATCTGCGTCAGTTATTTATGACAACATGTATGGCCGACCTGCCACAGAAATGAAAAAGCTAAAAGTCATGAATTTCCTCACTGAGTATCAGGCAGATTCAGTGTAATGCCCTGTGAACCACTTCAGAATGCTCCCTGCAAAATCTTCCTGTGACGAGGTGTCAGTTTTGACAGATCAGTGGTGAAGATTGCTCAGACTTGAATTAATAAAGGTCAGAATCGTCAAGAGGAGGAGATGCCTGGTGGCATGTCAGCAAGCACTCACACCTAGTGTCTGAAATGGAACTGCTGAGACAGGCTAGAAAATTCTGAGTTTGGGGAAGGTCTTTTGAAATATTTAAGTAAACTGCACAATAAGACCTCTGAGTGCAAATGCATTTCCCCCCTTTTTTTGCCATGAGGAAACCCATGCTTGTTCTGTGGGTTAAAGTTGATGTGGAACTTCATCTTATCGTTTGGAAGTAAAACCAAGGTAAAACAATGAAGTAACTGATGAGCTGAATATCCAGTGATCATGAGGAATGTAACTTGGCAAGCTGATGAGTTGAAAAGCAGTTATCTTAAACAGTTTTTATTAAGGTAGCTTTGACAAAATTATTAAATAAGGAATCAACTCTTGTGTTCAGCTGTACAGGTAAATATTTCATCTTTGCAATAGAAGCAAAGATGACTTTATCCTGAAGCTTAAATAGAGAAATTTCACCATAGCATCAATTTTCATGAAATAAATAAAAATTTGTTGTAATGGAAGATTATCTCCACTGCACATTTAACCTGGAGTTGTTTAGCTACTTAAGTCTAAAAGTGGGAGTTAGTATAGATAGCAGCTACTGTATCATATGACTGGAAATATGCTTCTGTGCAGGAGCTGCCTCTCTGCTGCTTTGAAGATAAGTGCAAACCCTATGAATCATGTTGGTTTATTCATCATGGAACACTGATCACATGTTGGTTTGGCTCCATCCTATCTGACTTTGTTCAGTATGATCATGTGCATTATTTTTAAGGTACAATTTCACCAAGAACCTGGCTTTGAGAATTCAGAGAACCGAGGCTTAGTGGAAGGTTCTGTGCACGGTGTTTGTTTGTTCTGGTTTGTAAATTAAACCTTAACACAACTGTGACTGGGTTCACTCTACTTGTCTGTTCAAGGCTTCTGTGTGCTGGGCACTGGAACTAATTAAAGAATGTCATCTTCAGCTCTTATTTCATCCACCTTGCATTTCAGCAGAACAGAAAACTCCTGTAGCATTTAAATGAACGTGTAAACCAGGATGGCAGCTGAGAGGAGCTGACTGAACCCGACGTGTGTTGAGGGAACAGGACAGGGAATGAAGTGACTTGAGAAAGGGGTCTCTGCATAGAAAAGCACAGACTTTTTTTTTTTTTTTTTTGCAGGGTTTGGGTTTCTTACAGAAGCAGCCAATTAATTGGGGTGGTTTAAAATGAGCTATGTGTTTTGTATTGCATTTTACTTGTATTTCAAAGCAAGAGTGAAAAATGCAGATGGTTGAAATTTTGCTTCTCAGGCTGGTTTGTTCTGTCTCTGCTGATGAACCAAGTAATTATCAGTATCATTCCATGGAGAATTATTTTTATTTGGAGATGTGCTTGTACTAAGTCCCATGGGGAAAAAGAATAATTAAAAGGACTAGTTTGAAAAACATACAAATCATTAAGATTCCCGTGTCAGATATCTGGAGGATTCTTCCATATATATAGCTATGCCTTGCAAAGCAGTTCATAATATTTTTTGCCTTTATCCTCTTTCACCAGATGATGACTGTATTTCTGATTTATTTTTCTGGTTTTACCAGATAAAGATTGCAGAGACATCTCTCAACTCCTTTTGATGCTTGATTTTAGATTTTGCATCTTTAAACTGTCTTCTTTGTTTTCCTAGTCCTTGTGATCTGTGAGTGTAGAACCCCAGGGTGTGGATGTCTGTGCCTACACCAAGTAGTGTTTAGAATGTCCTTATGGTCATTACAAGGAAAGCAAAGCCCACTCATGAACTGCTCCTCCGGGTGGGCAAGTTGAAACATTGAAGGATGAGCAGAACATGAGGCTTCTTTTACAGTAATGTGGGTAAACAATGTGGACTTTGAGTATTCCACATAAAGGTGACAGAATATTTGCCTTTTGGTGAAGATTAAGTAATTTCCTGGGGAAAACAGAGCTTTCAATTTCTCTACTTGTGCTCTTATGCATTGGTAAAGATACATCATAAACAGAAGCCTGGCTTTCTGTCTCCATTCATCAATGTATATTCCCAGTGACTACTGTAATGTATTCTTTCATACTGACTTTGTCTGTGACATTCCACAGACAGATTGTGCCAGGTGAAATGCTGAGGAACAGCAGCCATTCCCTAGAGAAGAAAGCCCTCTCCTTTCTTTCTGTTTTGTGTACTGTAGTGCTCTTCTTTGAGAGTAAACATAGCAAAAAATTATTTCTAATCCAGTAAAAAAAGATGATGAATTAAGTTCTGCACCTGTGGACATATATTTTAAGCTCTTATCCTGACATGAGAATAATTCCAGTAATATAGAAGTAGAGTTTAAAAGCTTATCACAACAATTTTTTGGTTTGTTTGTTTGTGGTTTTTTTTCTGCTTATGGTAGTTATTTGAAATAGATGGAAACTTTGCTATGTTTTCTGTTTAATTCTTATCCTAAATCATGACCAACCTGGTTATAGCCTCTTTAAAAAGATAATGACACCCAAATTAAAAAGTTTTATTAACGTCCATTTTTTCTCCTCTTTACTTTGTCTTACACCTCACAATAACTGTTAATTTTCTGCTTTATTAATTCTGAAGAATAACACTAGGTTATAGCCTTACTCAACTCGGTGTAGAATTCAGAAGGAAGGCATGCTACAGGCTGATAATAAAGCAAAGTAATTTCTAAGGGTTTCCCTTTTTGTTGATCATTGCTTGGTGGGCTCTGCTTTGCTATTTTCCAGAATATGTATTCATCCAGTTCTCAAGAATAAGGTTTTAAAAGGTCCAAGTTGACTCTATAGTTGTGCTGTTAAACAAGCAATCCATTCACATGTCAGCTGCAGGGAAGGTAAATAAGACAAAGTTTCTCATAGGTTAGAACTTCATAGCTCACCATCTTTTCTTTGAAATCACACACACCACTGAGCAGGAGTTAGGAATTCTGGCACAGTTTGGGGATGCTGCTTGGCAAGGTGATTCATTGAAGACTACTGATGCAGTATTGGACAGTAAAGAAAACTGGATTTATGAGAAGCTGCTTTCTGTAAACGTTCAGAATTCGAGGGAGAGAATTAAGATGGGAGAGAGCCTGCAGAGTTTAAAAGTTCAGTCCTGATGAGACATGTTTAGATCAGATGTATGGATCCAATATTCTTATTAACAGGGAATTAAGCCTTACAGATGAGATGGGTTTGTGAAGACTGGAAAATGTCTTTTACTCTCATTTCTTTTCCCCATGTTTAGTTTCTAACGGGGAAG
The DNA here is from genome assembly GCF_036169615.1 of Heliangelus exortis. NCBI lineage: Eukaryota > Metazoa > Chordata > Aves > Apodiformes > Trochilidae > Heliangelus > Heliangelus exortis. Next base: position 13,941,751 of record NC_092436.1, on the reverse strand, counting down.
ATGATGGAGGTAACGCTCTGAGGCTGTGGTGTGTTGTCACACACAGTTTACTATGCCCCATTCTCCCAAGAGTGCAAGACTTCATTCATCTAGACCTGGTGAAGCCTTGGAAACAGGTTCAGATATAGTGGGAGAACTGCAGAACACTGTTGTGTAACTGCTTGTGCAGTTTCCTCCCTGCTAGCTGGTGGGGCCAAATGAGAAGCAAAAAAGGCCTTGCTGTTATGTAACTGCTGGTCAGCAATATCTATAGCATCCTTATGTTACCAATGCTATTTATAGTACAAATCCAAAACATAGCCCCATACTGTCGACCATGAAGAAACATAACTGTATCCCAGACAAAACCAATACACGTGTGCATTTGCAGAGTCATCTTAAATTTGGTTTGAGACCAGGATTTCCTGCAGCCATTAGCTTATTATTTGTCAGATTTTTCCTTTCTCTCTTCCTGCATGACAGATTTTAAGACTGCCTTAAGACACACTGAAGATTGCAATTTTGAATAGGTTATACTCGTTACTCCTTGATATCCATTTGCAGTAGGTAATGCAGATATTGTGCTATATTATAAAAAAAAACAACAAAAATACCCAAAGAAAAAAATCCACACAATCCTTGCACTTCACCTAAAATGGCAGTGCTATTAAAGCAGTGCCATATGCCATTATTATTTTGAATCATATTCACTGCACCATGTTTAAGCAGAAAACTGTAAAATTACCCTGTGGTATTGAGCAAGGATGCTGGCAAGATTATCTGACCCATCTGCAGTGCCGCAGGCTCGTACAAGGCTGGATTCCAAACTTTCAATGAAAAATAGGAGGAGGAAGGGTCTAGGGGTGATTTGTGTGCAGCAATGCATCATTGTAAATACAGATTCTGTATGCGTGTAGGAAAGGTACATTAAATAAGCAAGAAAGCACTCTGAGAACAAAGCTCTGTAGGTTTAGAAATATATTTGGAGTTGGGGAAGGGCCTTTTAGTTGTTTTTCCCCTCTGAGATACTTGCAGGATGGTAATACTGTTTCGTTTTTCTAAAAAAAAAAAATCTCCTGTGTATCTATATGGAGGTTTTGATTTTGTTTTTTAAGGGAGTTGCTTTCTGCCATTATCTTTAGGTACTGACTTATTTTCATTTTGTAGGCAAGAGCTTTGGCTCCGAGTTGGTAAATTGGAAGTATGAGGTATTTTATCTTAGTAGAGGAGGAAGTTAAAGCATCTCTTCAGTTCATGTTGCTATGGGTTACAAGTGGGCAGCAATCAGTCCAGCTAGGGTTTGGGGTTTTGTTGTTTGGTTTTTGTGTGTTTGTTTGTTTGTTTTTCTGTTTCCAGAAAAATCACTACAATATCTTTAAACCAGGTCTTGTTTCTATTGCACCGATCCAGGACACCCTGTTTAGCCCCCCTACTTCTGTCTTCAGATAAGTAATCCAAAAGCCTTACTCTTGGGAGAGTCTTAATCTGCTGTAGGTATAAGAGTTTTAAAGGATCTCTTCCTTGTCTGGTACTATCCATCATGGCCTAAACTGTCCCATTTCCTTCACTTGCTGAAATTGTGGATTTTGCAATCCCCTTTTTTGAATAAGCACCTGACAGTCTGATCACAACAGCTGCTGTCTCCTGCAGTTTGAATCACTGGTTTTGTATTTGTTAGAGTTGGAGGATTTTTGTTGTTGTCCTGAGTTTGTGTTTAGTTTTTGGTTTTTCCTTTCCTTGTTTGTTATTTTGGGGTCTAAGTGTGTTGGGTTGGGTTTTTTTTCCTAAATTACGATGAGATCACTCAGTCTTTGTAAAAGTAGATCTTGCCCCAAGGATGCCCTTGTGGTGACTGGGGGGCACAGAGTGTATAACCTCAGAGAAGTTTCACTGCCATCTCAGGGGTCTTGTTACCAGCTTTCTGAAAACTGAACACTGCAGCCAGACTCCTAGAAGGAGCTAGCAGGGGCTGAAAGGTAAGCTGGTAGCTTGTTCAGTAAAAGATTCAGGAAGGAAAAGATCTAAGGTTTTGTTCTCAGATGTTGTTAAGTAAAGAAACTGGTGAGTTTTGCTCCTTTTCATTACTCTGTTTCACAAGAGGAAGGAGATGATGATCAATACCATGCCTAAAGCTACTAAAGAAAAGGACCCATGGGGGGAGAATACCTATGGGTTTATCTAATTTTATTGGGATGTGTGGAGTTGGACAGATGCACAGCTTTAGTCCTTCAGTGTTGTAAGCTGCATGCACACATGCATTCTGTGTTTCATCTGAGCATTCTGACAATCTCCAACAGCTATGATATTTAAACACAACTTGTTTTTGAATTGTGAAAACATTCTTCAGACTGCTGTTTTTCCTAAGTAGTAGCATCAGTAAACTGTGAATCCAGCTTCCTCCTTGTTTCTTTCAGGCTTTGCATTTGACACTATCTGGATAGGTGGCAAAATCGTGTGATGGTATTTTGGCTACACCACCTTCTACTTCCCATGTGTTTCTCTAATGTTAGAGAAGCTTCCCATTTAGGCTGCTTGTCACACACTTGCTGGCAATGTTTGTGTGAGTTTGTACCTTAATTAGTACTGGCAGGAATAAGGAGGATACAGGAGAGGAGACATGACCCAAAAACACGTTCAAGTCATGTTCTCCCCTGAGATGCCTGTTCTTGCAGAGCAGATCTTAACAGCATCTGTGTCTAATACTGTGGCACATCCCCAAAGTCAGTGGGATAAAGCAGGGGGACTAACAGGGATTATTTCACCACTACAGTAGGAACTTCTGGTTATCTATCAGCTTTTACTTAACTTTCCTGTATCTATTCCTTTAACTTACATGTTCTGGTACCTTTTTGCTTTATTAGAATTCTGTCCTACAGACATGAGTGCTGCAGTCTTAGCTGTGGTTTCCTTTTCCCTCAGTACTTTTGGAAAAGCAGGGTCACTGTATGTGCTTAAGCTGTGAGCAGCTGCATGCCTGAAAATGTGAGCATCAGTGATGAAGCACCTAAAGTTAAATAAAAATAAATAAAATTAAATTAAAAAATGGAGGTTTGAGTCTCTGCTTATGGTTGCTTCTATTCCTCACAGTAGATGTCATGGCAATTTCTAGATTGGTATTTCAGTCCAAATAAGAGAAACCTCTTGGAACTTAATCACAATCCTTAACTTTTTGGAAAGGTACCTTTTTCTCAAGAAGATACTTCCTTGTCTTTGAACATCTTTGCATTTGCTGGATCTGAAGGTTAGAAAGCTGAAATAAGCAGAGACCCCAATAGAGGCAAAACACTGAAATGACATGAGTTGCAGAAATGCAGCAAGGATTCCATGCCATGATGTATTATCATGAGTCCAAAAGAAAGGTTACTAAATATGATGGGAAACAACTTTAGGAAGATTTCATTGTTATTTCTATTGTACTGTAGCTTGTCTGAAGCTACTCAGGACAGTCACAGCACTTAGGGAACATGGGTCTTATGCAGAAGCTACTTCTGTCCTCACTGGAGCACAAATTATTTCCACAGCCACTGCTGAATTAATGAATATGGAAGGGATTCCATATTACAAATCACTTTGCTCACATGGTTTTTTTGTCACAAAAAACTCATGTAGTACTATAAGGTCTCAGACAAAGCTGTAGACTATTTGCCTTTAGCCTTGAGGATCTGGTAATTTAAAATCATGTGTGTCATTTCACTTCTGAGATGAGAAGCATTTTTAGATCTGTTAGTTAGACTTTCTGTCCTGTTTTCATTTACTTTTTTTTTTTTAATTCCCTTTTTTTTTTTTTTTTCCCCTTTGCTTTGCTACTTGAAAGGACTGTAGGTAATAAACCAGACCTACTTCTAGTCTTAGCAGACTTAGAACTGCAACTGACAGTAACTTGTTAGGGAGTTTGATCTCCTGTGAACAAATCAAGTCTTAGGTGGTAGGCTCTATAGGAAGGAGATGGTATCATAAAAATTCCCCAACAGGTAACTTTATAAATTGGAATGAGCTGTTGTAAGAAGAATGTCAGCACAAGTGCTTACTTAGATGGCAGGAAACTGATAGCTTTTTGACATGCACCATGACACACAGTGGAAATACATCAAAGCCACAGGGATCTTTCTGTTTCTTTGTGAAAAACAGAAATAATTATCAGCTTTAATTTATCAGTGATCCAGAAGAGACTATCTAGGAGCTAGTCTTGCAGTTCTTATGGGGTGGGGAGCCAGAGTAGACTGCAAATCACAAGCATACTCAGTGACTGAAGCTCACATAAAGAGTGAAGATAATTTAATTGGCAAGTTTCAACACCTGACACATCCTTTCTAAAATAGGGAAAATTGCTGCAATGGAAGTGTTTGTCATTTGTAAGGAGTTGGCCTGCTAACTATATTAACCAGTGAACTAAGCAGCTCACTGTTTTCGGTTGAACTATGATTAAAAGTGAAACCTAAAACTCTAGAGATTAAAAGCAACACCAATTTCCACTGGAGATGTATGTCAGGTACCTTGTGCTCTGTATAGCAGCTGTGATGCTCAAAAAGTGCAGTTTGCAGCTGGTACTAAAGAGTGCATAGAATATTTGTAAGACTGGGGTATAAACCAATTGTTAAGTGGAATTCATTAAATAGGTTTGAGTGCAGTACCCTGGGCCTGCAAATGCTTATATACAGAGGTGACATTTCATTGTTTCAAACCAAACTTGTTCAAATTCAGATTGGTGCATAACAATTGGCAAGAGATGGCTGGTTGGGCTAGGGCTTTGTGTGCTTCTGAAGAAGGCTGTACAGATCCAAAACAGAGAAGGGACTGACTGGGGGAGTACAAATGAAAGTGTTTCTGCTTCTCTGCCTTCCCTGAGGTTATAGGGAGCAGAGAGGGTACAATGCCAGTGCTTTGCATGTCTGGGAGACTAAAGATTAATTTGTGTGTCATCTCATATCCAGTGAATGTGCAACAAAGCAACAGTCGCAGGGGTGTGGCAGAATTTGGTCACTGTGCAGGAGAACTGAAGAATCTTCATGCCTAATTAAAATAAATATTAAATATCTCTAGTATGAGCCTATCCATGCCTTTCCTGGGCTCTTCCTCAGAAGGGGACAAATCCAAATGAGCTTCTAACTCACATTTTTGGTATGGCTTAATTAAAATATTACATAGTAAAAAAGAGTACACTTAGATGTTTCCATCCTAAGGTTTCTGAATAGTGTAATATATATATATATATATATACATATATATATATAATCTTGTATATGGGCCTTACCTGAACCTCATTGTAATCACAGCAGAAAGTAGCTGGCTACACCACACTGGAGCTGGCCTGGTGTGGATAATAGCATAGCTTCCATTTTACTTCATTTGTACAAGTTACAGCTAATGCTTCATGAAGTACGAAGTCTTTGCTTAATGTAAGTGCTGCAAACTAGCAGAAAATTGAGCATAAATAACACAAATTTTGGAATCAGATTTCATAGGATCATCAAATCATCTGGCTTGGAAAGGACCTCTGAGATCATCAAGTCCAGCCCTTGATCCACTCCCCCTGTGGTTCCCAGCCCATGGCACTGAGTGCCACATTCAGTCTCTTCTTAAAAACCTCCAGGGATGGAGAATCCCCCCCCTTCCTGGGCAGCCCATTCCAATGCCTGAGCACCCTCTCTGGAAAGAATTCCTTCCTAATATCCTACCTAAACCTCCCCTGGGAGCAGAGCCTGAACTCCCCCTGGCTCCAACCTCCTTTCATGGAGTTGTAGAGAGTGATGAGGTCTCCCCTGAGCTTCCTCTTCTCCAGCCTGAACACCCCCAGCTCCCTCAGCCCTTCCTCACAGGACTTGTGCTGGGTCCCTTCACACCCCATTCAGCACCACTCTCTGGTGGCCTCCAGCCAGTTCCTAACCCAGCACAAAGTGCTCCTGTCTGAGCCCTGGGCTGACAACTTTTCCAGGAGAATCCTTTGGGAATGGTGTCAAAGGCTTTGCTGCAGTCCAGGCAGACTCCATCCCCAGCCTTCCCCTCATCCAGTATTGGGTCACCTGATGATAAAAGGAGCTCAGGTTGGTCAGACAGGATCTGCCCTTCCTGACCTCGTGCTGGCTGGGTCTGACCCCCTGTCCCTCCTGTAGGTGCTGTGTGATTGTCCCCAGGATGAGCTGCTCCATAACCCTGCCAGGCACTGAGGTCAGGCTGACAGCCCTGGAGTTTCCTGGGTCCTCCTTCCGGCCCTTTTTGTGGATTGGTGTGACATTGGCCAACTTCTCATCTTCTGGGACCTCTCCAGTGAGCCAGGACTGTTGGTAAATGATGGAGAGTGGCTTGGGGAGCTGGAGATGTTGAGACACCTGCCACCTGCTTTGAGTTCTACAGAGTCAAGAGACTCCCTAACATACAGAGCCACCCCTCCACCTCTCCTGTCTTGTCTGTCCCTTCTGAAGAGCTTGTAGCCATCCATGGCAGCACTCCAGTCATGGGAGTCATCCCACCACGTTTCTGTGATGGTGACTCCATCACAGTTTTCCTGCTGCACCATGGCTTCCAGTTCCTCTTGCTTGTTTCCCATGCTGCGTGCATTGGTGCACACACCCTTCAGCTGGGCTGCTGACTTCACTCTTAACTCGGGCTTTCCATCCTTGGGCTCATCTCTGGAGACCCCAGTTTCAATCCCTTCCCCCTTCAAACAAAGTTTAAAGCCCTCCTGATCAGCCCCCACCAACTTACAGGCTTTTGTTCTTTTGCCCCTGCTAGACAGCTGGAGCCCATCAGAACTGAGTAGACCACGTACCATGCAATTTGCCCCATGGTCAAAAACTCCAAAATTCTGCCAGTGGCACCAGTCCTTTAGGCACCTGTTGATAAGATGGCTTTTCCTAGTCCTCTCTTTGTATTTGAATATGCATGCCAGTTCAAAAGTGACAGAGAATACACACGTTCTCTATAGCATTTACTTACACAATGATGCACACAAAGCAATATTTAACTATCACTGTATAGGATATCAACTTATCTTTAATTATCACTACAGAATGGTTGCAAAATCTAATACTGTTGGCAATCAGCATTCATTATACAATAGCATGATTGCATCTGTTCATATTACTAGATAAGCAGGGAAAATGAAACAGTGTCTGATTTATCCTCTGAAACTGTCTGAGCAACATTATTTGTATCTAACTCTCTCAATATCTCTTGGTGACTTTGATCTGATTAAAGTCCAAAGATACATAACCACAGATGCAAATTTTCTAGTGCCTCAGGAATTAAATACTGTTATATTTCAACAGAGTCAATAGCTGGAACCATACTCCAGCTGATGTGATTATAGGCACAGTATAAACTTAGGATAGAGAGCTGTTTAAATCTCTGAGGCCGCAGGTGCAGGATTATAGTAAACCCCATTGAAACGTACAGAATTCAGCCTAAATACATGAGTACAAAATTAATTAGGTGGTTGATCACATAATAAAAATATGATGGATAATCTAATGGAAACTACCAGCTCAAAGTCAGTAACAAACTTGCTTATTTTATTAGATGCTGCTTATTTTCATTTTCTCTATTTACAGGTTTTTGTGCTTAATGAAAGATAAGCAAAAAAACCAACTTTTTTTTATTTTATTTTTTTTTCAAAATGAGAGCTCAGTTACAGTATTTATCTCTGCTGGAAACTGTAATATGTAAGCAATGTAGAATTTGTAGATAGACATATCTGCAAGTAATTCTCTAAGATACACGGTTGAAAAGGACATCAAAGCTTGGTGAAATAATGAGATAGGCTCCAGCTGTTGGATTCCAACAGCTTTTGATTTGTGCTCTAGTAGGAGCTCCAGGTTTTGATTCTCTGTTGATTATTTCCATGGTACTGGAGATGATTTGTGCATTATTTAAGAAACAGGCAGTAGATAACAAACAAGGGTGAGTTTCCAAACTGCATCTGAAAGAACATTTTGCTTCCTGATACAAATTGTTGTTTCCTATTTCTATGCTGTCCGTAGCCTTCTGCCCTGGTTTAAAAAGATCTTTAAACATATATGTATATATATGTATGTAAAATAATTTATGAAAATAATAGGCAAGATTATCAGAAAATGGTGTGAGCAACAACTGTGAGGATGTACATGCTCAGACACCTTTGCTACCTTCTGTGGGGAGAGGCTATTGAGGAAATTTCTTTGTCAGAGTCTTTGCAGGGCATGGAGACCAGGAGTCTGATACTGTCAAGGAATTATAAGTAGCAAAAGGGAAGCATCCTGAAGGAACTTTCCAGACCTTATGGAGGATGTGAGTTTAGAGTCAGAGGAGAGAATTCAGAAAAGTCTGAGTCTGAACTGCAACCTTCCTGATTTATCTTTAAAATGACAGAACAAAAAATATAAAGCAAGCATGGTCTCTCAGTTTTCCCCTGGAGTAAGGTATTACATCTCTTTTCTACTTCAAATTCTTGAGGTAGTTAAGTATAGTTTAGTGATGAATTATATATAGGCTATTGCTTGTTAACAAAATGTCCAAAGTTCAATCAAGTATAAAGAAAAACATTTGTGCAAAAATATATCATGACTTTTTTTTTAAAAACTTGCTGTCATTTCTTGGTGCAGATCAGAATGATAATTTGATATAAAAAAGTAAAATTGCTTGGATGTTGCTGTACATTTTAGCCAAACTGCAGTTTCAAAAATTATTAAAAAAAAAATAAAAATCCATGTTTTCAATGTACTCTGGTGTTTCTGTTGAATTGGATTTATGGGATTTCAACTTCTATCTTTACATACAGAATGAAATAACAGCAGGCAAACTTGGAATCTGAAGATGCCACTTAGCAGTAGGGTGTGGCTGTTTAACATGCCAGCCTCCTGCATTGCTTCCTAACCACTCCCTTGTCATCTTGGTATAAAATGTAGAAGCAGACCAAGTATGAAATCAAACCACAACTGAATTCTTGCATTCTGAAATATCTTCAGTTTCAGGGATTGTGGGTGTTCAGCATCAGGGTAGTTTGTACACCTATCTGGAGTCTGAATCTGGTCAGTCTAAAGAAATGATTTCATGCACTACCCCACGTCCTCCCTGTGTGTGCCAACTACTAACAAGGCTGTATTATTGTCAGAGTAATCTCTGGCTGTGCAATAAAAAATATGACTGCTAAAATATTTTGTGTGGAGGTCTGACTGAAGTCTGTACTAAAAGTAATTATTAAATTAATCTTCCAAGAAGAGTTGCATGAAGGAAACATGAATTTCTTCGTAGACTTGAGACTCTGCAGTCTCTTCATACCTTGACAATTAATGACAGAGAAGTGTATCTTGAAAATAAAAGATGCATGGAGTTTAGAGATGAAGCAGGTGTTTTCAAGACTAGTAGATTAAAGTCAGGAACGTACATCTGTTACAGATGTCTGCTTTGAGAGATCTTTGAATAGTGTGTTGTAAATATGTTAACCATATTAAAGAGAAAATGAATTCTACACCTTGCAATCCTGATGTTCTTTACTTTATATTCCATGCATGATAATTATTTATTATTACATTTTATTATAAATGTCTGACTTGAGTATCCTAGAAAGAAGCCTCTTTGATATTAGGGCTTGTCTGTTTTCAGTTTTATTTATATTTCTTTTAATCTTGGTAGTATTACCCTTTCCCTCTGAAATGTAAATTGTGGTGAGGCTGAGAAGTTGATGAAGGATCATCTTAAGCAATTTATTCGTGGTCTTAGAAAGTTATATTCTGACTTAAATTTAATCTGCCTGATATGACCTACTGCTCAGTAAGGCTCTAAAAAGTTTTGTAACGAAAGACAGGTGAGTAAACTTTAATTTGCATATGTGAAAATTTTATGAAACTGATTCCTACATATTTAACAGAACATTGCTATGGTTGTGTGTGCTACTGGAGAGATAAGAAATAGTAATCATGGGTTAGATTTTACATAACTTCTCTCTCTGGGGTTTGTTCTGTGACACTGATGTCTCTTGCTCTGGCTTTTTTCCTTTTTCCTATGGTGCAAACACAGTGCTTCCTGGCTGCTCCTGTCAGGTCCAGCAGCAGAGGGCAAATAGTTGTTTAGTTTAGGTCATAGCCTTTACTTCATCTGGAGCATAAGTGTGTGGGCCCATTGATTCAGTCAAGTTAATAGTGTGGGTAAGAGGAATATTGTTCCATGCAGTTGCCTTATGTTGTTAAGCATTCACGTTTGAAAATGAAGATTCTTCAACAGAGAGTATCAGCAGTTCTTTTAGGAAAAACAGGCCCACTGAGAAGCATATTTATCCTACTGTATTATCATCATGACCCAAATTCGGCAACCCTGGAAGGTTCAGAGGGGATGCCCTTGCTTTCCAAAGTTCTGGGTTGGTATCTTGGAGCTCCTGAAGTCCACCACCACACCTTCTCCTGTTACAGAATCAGAATCTTCTGAGTTGGAAGGGATCCATCAGCATCATCAAGTCCATCTCCTATCCTGTATAGGGCATCCCAAGAATCACACCATGTGCCTGAAAGCACTGAAAGCTTAAAGCTTTTTTGCAATCATGAGTAAGTGTGTTTGAGACATGTCTGTTGAGCATCTGGAGTGGACCTCAGACCGCTCTGCTCCTTCGTGGTTATCCCTGGTTTTGTCTCCATATGGAGGCATTCCCCTCCATCCTTATTTCCACAGGTGTCAGGCAGTCCTTCAGAGTGCAATCAAGGTTTTATTCCAGGGCCTACAGTGTTGTTTTGACAGCACTTCACCCAGTAAGTCCTGAGGGCAATCCCTCACAGTCATTATTTAATCATTTCAGAACCATAATTGAGAGTGCCAAAAGCCATTGACAGCATGAAGACCATCAGTACAGTCTTCATGCCAACAAGATGTTAGAAAAAGCTGTAGCTAACAAATATGCCTGCACACCCCAGCATTTAAGAAATAGAATTTCACTTTTAATTTTTTTTTAGGGTTAAAACTGATTATCTCTGCATTTGTAATTCCGTTTCACTTGAAAACAAAGGATTGGATTTCTCTCTAAGGTGCACTGTGATAGCCTACGTTTGAAACAGCAATACCCTTTAAAACAGTGGTGTCTGAAGCTTGTTTGGGCACTAACACTTGTCACAATTGATTTCTAAACATTATTTTGTAAGTACTGAAGATTAAGGTTCAAATAATGAATATGCTGTTGGAATATGCCTCTTGGAGCCTGATCTGGGTATACATTTTTTATTTTCTAAACTATTCTTTCATTTGATTATTACAGATATGTGGTTCATCCCTTACATACACCACATATAAAATATAAAAGCAGTATCTATGAAAACAGTAAACAAGTAAGGTACATGCTCTCTCAGAATCCAGCAAATGAGTAATTGCTATGTACCCAAACATCATTGTTGTAGTAGAATGTCTTTTAAAGATGAAGGTATTTATTGGGAGAAAACAAATCAAATGACTGTGCTAGTTAAGTAGGAAAACAATAAGCTTTTTTTTTATTCTAAAAACATGGAGTGAATCAGATATATAATTGATCTGTAATAATTCAAAGCAACAGATCTGTGAATAGCTGTGTTCTCAAAATGGTTAACTAGTCAGTAATGTTGGCTACAATGCTCCCATTTAAAAATGACCTTTTAAAGATGCTTTATAAAATTAAATTCTAATGAGTGGTAATAAGTGGTGATACATCCATAGGAGGAGAGGCAATACTAGCCTGAAGCTTTTGCCATATGCCATCAGCTTCAGTACCATGCTGTGTATCCTCTGTCATTATTTTCAAGCATAGGAAGCATGATGATAGTACAGTGCTTTAAAGACATGGAAACACTTTCAATAACTCAGTCCAAGCTATCTTCTTGGCTGAGTAATGGTGTTCCTGTTGCTTTCAGGATTATTCTGAGGATTGTGTTGTAATTATTTTTTTTTAAATAGGACAGTATGCCATTTTAACCTTTGTATATTTTCCTAATAATTAATTGAACAAGAATTGTGTAGTTGAAGTATTCCAGATGAACAGTGTCTGAACATAGGTGTGTACTGCTGAAAAACAACTGTGCTGTATTTTCCTAAAAGATGGATGATAAACTTAAAACCTAGTGACCCTGCAAGGATTGGGGGGGAAAATGAAAAAAAAAAAAAAGGGAACATGATGGATATGAGGAGAGCAGAAGGGGAAAGAATTGCCAACTTATACCATTAAGCTGCTAAATGCTACTAGAATATCAGCCTTCCTATTATCAGCAATGGTTGGAATTAATCCAGGAATTCAGAATGGGTCTGTAAATGGTTCTTACAACTGTAGCCTTTGGCATAGATTTATATTCTCAGTCCCTTGGGCACTGAATTTCATTGCCCTATTTGCTAAATGAGAACAATTTATCCTAAATCAACGATAATCGGAGTAAACACGAGTATTAATTTATTGTTTCCAGACTAGGACAGAACAGTAAAGTAAAGCTCTCTTCTTTTATCAGTGCTTTTCCTACCCCTTTTGCCCTGAGGATCCTATTAGCAGAAAGCTGAGCAACTCTGTTTCATCAGAAATAAATTATGCCTCACTTTTTTAATGTAAGTACTGAAGGGTTGTAAAGATTAGAAATACATTTGAACCCACTATCAATTGATGTTATTTTCCTTGATGTTCTGAGCTTCTTTAGGGGAGTGAAACAACATGTTCTTTTGAAAGCTGAGAGAAGAGTTGCTTGAAAAGAACAGCAGTACAGATTTTGGTTGATGTATGTAATTCAGAATCTGTACAGAAATATATATTTCAAGCAATGCATAGGCATTTTGAAAGAGCTGTCAGGATTTCTGGCTTGTGTAAGAGGCAGAATGTTTGCAGGGCAAATAGGTGGCAGAAGTAGCCACCCTTATTTTTTAAATTATTATAAAATGGTAATTCCCCAGAAACAGTAAGCTAATTCTCACTTCAAAAAGGAGCAGCATGAAAAAACACCTTTAATTAATAAACACTGCTGGCTCTACTTTGGTAACAAGCTGCTATAAATTAAACTCTTTATTGCCTCGGAACAAGGTACTTTATACAAATTCATTTTATTCTTTATGTGCTATTCTTTTTGTTATGTTTTTACATTTTCATAGGGAATAAAATTAGCTTCAAAAGCCTCCTTGTTACTGAAAGCAATTCCTGTCAGCTCTCCATTTCTTAGGGAACACTGAGGTAAAAAAGCAACTGGAAACTTTCCATGGAGCCCTCATGGAAACTAGAAGAGCTAGCTAGATCTCAGTACAAATGAAATCCAAGCTAAACCAAGCTGTGTATAAAGCTTTTGTTAATGAAAGTATACTTGAAATTCTGTGATGAAAATTTATGATGAAAGAAAAGAGAGGAAAAAAAAAAAAAAAAAGAGTTCTAGAATAAATATACAAGGAAAGTGTATATTTGTGTATATATATTTGACATTTTGGCACAAACAGTGAAAAAAGTGTTCTGGACTTTTCTATAAAGCTATGCAGATTTATATATATCTATACATATATTTTTTTTTCAAAGTGGTGTCTATTCTGAGTTGTTTTTATTTAATCTTCATGTGAACTACTTCTGACTGTAACTGTCAGAGACTCTTTGAGTTAGGCAGGAGCTGCATCTTTTACATTGTGAAGAAAGCATCAGAGGGGCATAACTGGCATAAAAGGGTTTTGAATATGTGCAGTCATGATTCTTTCATTTTTGAATTCTCTGAACTCTTTTTTCCAGGATTTGGAAATCTGTAAATGCAAAACTGTGGACTGTTGTAATTTGTGTGGCATACCTGCAGTGAGAGCACAGGGAAAAGACATTGATGAATCTGTACTTGAGAACTGGAGAGACTCAATAAAGAAGGCTGGAGAAACAGTTATTTTCTTACACAGACATGTTCAAATATGTTGTGATGATTTTGGTTATGGAAAAACGAGTAACAAGGACACAATGCTTTTTTTGTTGTTGTTTTTTGTTTGTTTGTTTTTTTCCTGTCGTCTTTAAATGCCTGTGAAATGTGCTGATCTGGGGATATAGATACCAATTTAAACTTGATTTTGACACCCAAAATAAGCATTCTTGCTTCCTTCTTTTTCAGAATTACTGAATGAGCGAATAGTTGCCAGTCTAGAAGACAGCATAGAAGACTGGTAAGTAGTAAGACACTAATTTTCTTTTCACCTTTACTGCAGAATATATATCTTAGAGGAAAATAATTCTTTCTTGCACTTTCATGATTTGATGATCTTAACCATTCAGCAAGAAATTATTTTTTCTTCTCTTATTACTGTGCCATTGTGATGCACTCAGTGCTCCTACAGACCTACATTTTTGGTGTGTTTTGTGGTTTTGTTTCATTTAGTGGTTTTTTTGTTTCTTTTTATTTTGTTTTTTGTCTGGAGGTTGGTTTTAGATGCACAATGCCTGATGAATGTATCAGCCTCTGCAGGAAAGAGGTGCTTACACTTGGTAACAGGTTGTTGGCACATTGGTTTCTAATGGGTTCAACAAATGTAAAGATGGAGAGCTATTGATTTCTTCCCAAACTATGGGTGAAACATAATTGAAAAAGAGACAATAATTTAAGGACACTTGTAATCTTAAATTTATTGGCTGAGATTATGAATGTTGTACAACCACAGATCACATCCTTGACTGTCAGGGAATCTAATATTTTCTTGTTTGCAGATGCTACTCATTGGGAGTATTTTCTAGTAAAAGGACTTGACAGTGGAGAATATTTTGGAATGGCTTAGAGTTATGACAGATTTTACTTGAAATCTCTACTTTCAGGGAGGCAGAGAAGTTTAAAAATGAGTTTTCTGGTCACCTAGAAGTAACATTATGACCCTTAATGTTACCAGGTAAATGGGTGCACCCTAGCGCGGGATAGGTTGCTATTTTTACAAAATACTAAGTGCTAATAATAAGAAAATGAATGTGGCACTGCACAGTGATAATTAGGACACAAACTTCTGGAACATGAGTAAATGAAAAGCCATTGAGGTCAGAACATTGTGATGTTTCTTTCTCATGATTACCTTTGGAAAACGGTGCATTTGAAACACCGGGAAAGTAGGAATGTTGTTTCCTTCATTTATTAATCCATGCCTAAACTTTGAAGTTTGTATTTTTATTCTTTTTTTTTTTTCTTTTTTTTTCCTCATTATTCTAATGGTTTTAAAATGTAATACTGATATTGCTGTTGGTAGCTGTTGAAAGCCTGAGTTATATCTGAAAACTAATTAAAAGGAAAAGCAACACAATCGTGTATGGGATTGACTACATGAATATGTTGGCAGAGATATCTGAAGGTGCCATTTCAAGATCATCCTAGACCATTCTGAACCTTTGCTGCAGCCAGAATGGAAGTTGTAATTTCCTCACTTCTGACATTGTATTTCTTCTCCCTGCTTGTATTGGCAGGAGCAAGGGTGCAGTAGCCCAATCAGAGCAAGATAAAAGCACCACTAAAAAAAATACAAACTGCTGCCCCAAGACAGCTCTCCTGTTCTGTGAGAACATTTTTTTTTCCCTTAGGGACAGATCTGAGTTTGGTGTTGCTGTGCAGTTCTGCAGTCAGTATGGCCAGTGCAAGGCTGGGGGGAGGCAGAGAAATACAGGGCAAGAGATGAAGAGCAGCTTTGGGTGGTCATACAGCAGCTGGAGCCTTCTGTGGAGCTGCTTCTGAAAATGCTCTGGCAGAGAACATCTCCATGAGTTAGAATAACCTTAGAAATACGGTATAAATGTTAGTTCATAAGCATCAGCATCCCATAGGGTACAAATTTAGCATTATATTTAGTCAGAGCCCAGCAGCTGATGTAACTGGTATAAACTGTCTTTAAGTGGCACTGATGAAATTCTGATATCACTAGGTGCAATTTCTCCCCATCACCTAATAACTTAAGTTAGAATCACAAATGTGGCTTGAGGTTTCTAGTAATCCTTACACTTACTGTTTTGCAAGCAAATTAAAAAGGGTACAGTTCAGATACTTTATTAATATTTTGACTTTTACATGAACTTTGGACATTTCTGTGATACTTATGCTTATATACATATGTGAAAATAAGGTAATTAATATTGCCAGTGTGATGCTAATACACGTTTCTTCAGAATAAGTGCAGGAGCAGCCCAAAACTACAAAACTTCCATATTCTAAAATAAATAAGGAAGGTGACGATAACAAACTGCACAGGCAGTATTTATATCTTGTTGCCTAGCAGGCAAAAGTTTTCAATCCAGAAAATGTGCATAACCTTGTATATTATTCAAGGTAATCACAGTAAAGATAGCAAGTAAATTTCCAAGTTATCTTTAAGATTATTAGGGCTGTTGAAAATTCAAGTTCTGACATTATTGATAAGGAAAAAAATATGGTTAAATATGAGCCTCGACGGTTTGGGGTATTCTTATTCAAGATAGTTTTTCATTAAATAACTCTCTGTTGCTTTGTGAATCAAAGAAATATATATTATAGAATATTTGCTATTACCTGTTTCCATGAAGCATACGAATCTGAAAAAGAAACATTTCAGGAATTATAAAAGAAACACTTAGGGAGTTATCTGTCTTAAAAATGCTTGTAGTCTAAAGGAGCAGTTAAAGACTTAAACCAGAATTAAAGGAAGGAGAAAGAAGAAACACATTAATGCAAGAAAAACCTAAAATCTTGGTGAACACACATCACCTACTGTAGTCCTTTTACCATGTAGTCTATGAAGTAAATATATTTATTACTAATGTACAATTTATAAATTTTGCTAATCTCTTCAGAACCCTCAAAGTCAGGAGGGCTTGTAATCTGAAGAATTTTTAAATGCAAGGTGAAAAGTTTTTTAAAGCTGAAGCATTTTAAGTATAAAGCAATCAAGTTTCAATAAACGCTGGTGATAAAATTTTAAGGAAAAGATGAAGATTTCAGCCTAAAGAATGTATTGGACTAACCTAAATAAAGTGTAAAATAAATTCTTTCTACATCACAGGTAATAGACGTGGTTTTTAATGTAGGTAGAAAATTTCACTGTGTAATGTTATGCATAACAGTAATAAATGCATGGAAAGTAGTCCTTTTAAAGAGCTGTGCCTGGTTTTGCTTATAGCAGAGGGCAATATAGGAGCAGTGATAATATCTTTCACTGCAATTATATATTGAAAAAAGAGATATATTTAAAAATTAGCATAACTTGGTCTGGAAATCGCATACTGTACCGGAATAGTTTATCCATTCAGTTTCAGAGATGAGGATTTCCATTATTTACAGTAGAATTACAGGACTTGAAATATCAAACAAAAATGTTACACTGTCCATGTGCTGAAAAAGTTTGCCCAAAATGAGAAACTGATTTATGATTTTAAGTGGAAGATGAAGTGTGGTGTGTATTTGCATAGGGTGCATTAATTTGGGTTTCTATAAAGTTAGTTTGGAGGTGCCCCTCTTCTTCAGCTGAAGCTGAGCAGCTGTCACAAGGCGAGTGGAAGTGTAGGTGAAAGGGAAATAAGGATGTTCCAAACAGAACAAAGAAAATGCTATATTGGTAAAAAGAGGATGCAAGCATGAAGACATTTCAGGAGTGGTTTTCAGTCCTTGCTGTTGGAAATAATTTTGGAGGAAATGTAAGGTGAGCTCTAATGAAGTTTCACTGTTGCAAAGGCATGATTTTAGCCCCAGTGCAGGGACTGCAGTGATATAACCAAGGTTACATAATGAAACACATAAAGTGGAAAAGGCTGTATTAGTGCAGAGGTGTAATTGACTACAGGACATGACAATCATGTGCAAAATTGTAGTTTGCTGTATTGGAACCACATAATAAACCAACAGTGATAGGCAGCTGTGGTTTGGGCTTGTTTTGTAGGGCAAGTACTACACTCTGATTTCATAACTAGGGATGCTGAAAATAATAATAATATTTCCAATGCTCTTGAATATTTAGGATGCAAAATCCCAACATTGTGTGCTGTCAATATGCAGCAGGCTTGATTTCCTGAATATCTCTAAATTTTTGTTCAATTTCTAAAATTCAAACTTTAACCAACCAGCTGCTTAATTTTATGAATGTAGAATCTTTCCCTTTGTATTTCATCCTGGATAAAATTTTTATTTCTGTAGCAGTAGAAGTTACTATTTGATATCAAAGCTGTGATTGTATTAGGAGTTGTATATATGCAGAGTGAAAGTTTTGTAATCAGAATAATTACTCTGTAGACAGACAACAGATTTTACTGTTACTGTGTTTAATACCGTGAAACTTCTTGTAATTTCCTGGTTTTTGAAGACATGTATTATGAAGCAGTTTTACTTATCTGGATTCTCAGTCTTTAAGGAGTAAGCAAGCTTATAAACTTTGTATTTAGAGGCTTTAAATAAAAAGGAACATTTATATTGCTAAGATATCTGAAGCAATTTACTATTCTCTTGTGATTAAAAGGTCTACAATACCTATTTACACATAAACAACTAATTGCTAGAAGTTGATTTTCTGTGACGAAACTAGAGTGCAGAATGGAGGATGGGAAGGAAAAAAGGTTTTAAGAAAAAAGATGGTTTCCTAGCCAACTGCATCATGAATGATAAGGGCATGATAGTGCATCATGACAGAGTTAGAGAAAAGTGGAGTAATTCAGTGTAATCATATGTTTAGGGAAACATAATAAGTAAAATGGCCAATTCAGGTAATATGGGTTGGTCTCCTGTGCTTGTCAGGGTCCTGTAACTAATTAAGTGTCATTTTGCTATCTAATAATAATACATCTTCTCCTTTGTGTTTTCTGTCTTAACTGTTTTAAGCAACACACTTATCAGGTCAAAAGCTAATGCATATTGTGTGTGTGAACAGTAACCTATTCCATGAGTGTATTTATCTTGGCTGTTTCAATGGCTCCAACACCAATCATTGCTGGTGACTTGTGGCATTTAGAGCAGAACCACTACATAACAGCCATAGGATTTGGTGTATCTATCACCTAAGTATGTCTTCTACAGATCTTAAATCTGTCTGAGACAAGTAGTGTGATTTCCTTGTCAATAGTTCTGCTGAAACCGTGCTATGATTTGAAAGCCATATTTGCATTCATGTTATTTTGCTATGAGCTAAGAACTTGGTACAGAAATAGGTTTTTAGATTAAGAAGGAAATACATAAAATACAAGACCTGTTGTGATACCCCTCACCATTTATGTGAGGTCTTCCACAGTTTAATCAGAAAAGCCCTACTAAACATCCTGTATATGCTAAGAATCACCTTCTCTGGAAAAACAGAAGCAATAACTGGGAAAACTTCTTTTTCCTACTTCTGATGCCTGTTCCTGTTATCTCTTGACCTTTCCTCTGTTATTTGTCTCCATTTAATTTCTCTGGCATTTTTGTAGTAAGGAACCAGCAGGGATTTTGATTTCCATTTGAAATTTGCAGAAACCAGCAGAGGAAGGTAGAGCAATGCCATCTTTGTGAAGCTCTGTGGAGCACTAACAGCAGCATCTCCATAGCAGTCTCCTGCTTGCCCTTTACAGGCCTTAGAGCGATAAACAAAGCTCACATCCATCTTCTGTAAGTGCTCCTTGTTGAAACAGAATGTATTGTAGAATTTGTACAGCTTCACTGGAGTACAGCTCTTACAATTAAAAGTGTGATATTTTATAGTAGATTGCTACTATAAGTCCCTGTCTTTTGCCTGTGAGCAATTGACAAATTTTTTGTACAGGTTTGTCACTCTGCAGAGCATTATCTGTGAAATGCTGATACATATTGAACTGTCATTTGATATCTTTTACTCAAAAGTGATTGCCAGTAGCACTAATAGTTTACTATAAAAAGTAAAAACTAATATTTAGAGACTGGTGACTTAACAGACATTTACATGCAGCTGTGTACTGAATGCTTCCAGTAGAGAGTAAACTTCAAGCAAACACTTGTACAGTAAAGTTCAGGCATTTTAGTTATTGCTTCTGGCAATTTCATAGTCTTGATAGCAATGGAGAAGGCATGGACTTTCAAACATACAAGTTAGCTGACTGGATCATGGGGGAATGGCAAGGCAGCTTGCCCTGCCTGCATCACTGTTGGGTAGGTGTCTCTGTGGCCATTTCACAGTCCCAGAAGTTATTATTCATATTTATTTAATGCCACCCTATGACTATGTATGTGTGTATGTCCCCCTCCTTTCTTACTCCAGTCAGCTTGGTCCAACACTCACATCATGCATTCTCTCCTTTAGGCTGTCTTATGTCCTTTCTGATTGCAGTTTTTTATGTTTCTCATAGTATGTTGCTGTTCCCTACCATCCATAATACACTGTAACCATAGATACCATGCACAATTCAAAAATGAATTTTCCAGGCTTCCCTTTTCCTCTTGTAAATATTTTGATGAAAAGAGTGATTATATAGCAGATCAAGGCTCCATCAAAATATTAGTTAAAAACATTGATTAAGAGAATCAAAAGCACATGCTTGGCAGTGTGTTACCAAGAGTACAGGATGAAGGAGACTCATAACTGCTGCATGGCAGCACAAAGACCTGCTGATTGGTACTTCATTTTTGTACTGGGGATCTCTCAAGGCCTGATGTGAAGTTAATTGCAATGAAAGTAGGACTTGCCATGGATTTGAATTGACCTTGGAAAAAAGAACTTCTGCAGTTTTCATATATAGCTTCAAAATTGTGATTTGTGTAATTTCTTAAGTGCTCAGGATAAATATAAATGTATAGGACTAATATTCTCTATTCCAGACTTAGGCAGCACTTGCATCAACTTCTCTGAGGATATTCAGCTGTGGTAGATGAACTGGGTTTTTGTGGGGTGGGGGAAAGAAAATCCAGTGCCTGTTAGGATAATATTTTTGATTTGCCATTGTTCTTAACCTCATAAGGGAACTCTTTCATAAGGATTCATTGAAAGCAGAGCTTCTGTCTCTGTATATGGCTATTAAAATCATTACACATTTTTAAGAGTAAATAAACTTAGGAAAAAAGCACTGCATTATGCAGCACCCTTTTTTCAAGGGCATATACTACGCACCAGATGGAAAACAAACTGTGTTTACAACATTACAACAATCGCCACTGACACTACTAGATCTACAATATGTTATAGCAGCAGCTCCATTAACCTTGCTAGTTCTGTTAGAGTTGTCTGGTAGTTTGCCCAATCTGTGTTTGTTGTCAGCAAACGGATCAAATTAGGGGATTTTCATTCTGTTTACTGACCTTTTCCTTCCTGCTCAGTTTAGGCCATAGTTCATTCAAAATGGTTCCACTATTGCTCTGTAAAATACCACAAATAGATATCTCTGATCTGTGAGCTACATATGTAAATTTTGCTGTCTTACCTCTGCACAGCTGATAGCAAATGTGCTGTCAAAACCCAAATTGTTACCTATGTGGCCCATGATGTGACCTGCCTGAGCTGTTGACCTTTAGGACACACTCTGCCTCTCACAGAATGCTTACCCACAGGGTTTGTCACTACTCAAATGAGAGAACTCTTCACTACTCTTTTTATTTAACATTTGTTTGAAGTTTTGTGGAGCAGGTGGGCTTGTTTATGCAGTGTAATTGAGTGGTTCTGTTTCCGTTCCCTCATGCCTTGAGTCCAGACTAGTGAGAAGGTTCTTGGTTGCTAATCCCTGGCCTGTGCTACTTCACACCGTGGTTGTGTTATCAGTTCAGTTCAGCAGGAACCACTTGAGTCTCCTGTTCCCAACCTGTGTTTGTGCTGCAGCAGTTCCTACCTGGTGACACAACATCCCCACTCTGTGATCTGATCCAGCTGGAATAAAACTGCTTTCTGCTGCTGGGATTTTCAGCCAGGTCCATTTCCTACCTCACCATGGGAATGCAAAAGCACTTCCACCACAAGGGAGATCCCATGGTGCTTGCCATACTGAACTGACTGTGGACTAATGGTAGCTAGAAAATTGTAGTGCCTTATGAAGTATACCTGCTGGAAGACAGCAAAGCCATTTCTTGGAATTCTTTAAGATGACTTCTTTGCTTGGCAGTTCAGTTTATTAACATTATAAGGGAAACAAAGCAGTAGGGGTAAAAAAAATATTTCAAAGACTGAGGTAGAAGTAACCTGATGCTGGCTTTGTGCAGCCTCCCTTCCACTTGTTCCTGTTGTGTGAGTAGCACTGATCAGGCAGTTGTGAGTTATTTCAACACTACTTGCCACAGCAAGCTGAATAACCTCCTGACCTTCAGTTCTACTGTGATACACAAGTTTCATTTTCTCTCAGCTAAAAGCAACTTACAGTAAAGTGAAAATAAGGCCTGCTTTTCAGTTTAGACAAAACTCAAGACATTGCATCGGGAGTAAGGCAGATTGTCGTGGTATTTCTTTTGCTACTGTATGGAATATGGCAGATGTAAAAGAGATTTGCTTGGTACCTTTACACTCACCTAAATTTTGCGCAGAAACACGTTTAGATTTTTATGTGAGAAATAATGCGAGAAAAAAAAAATTCTCTGCATGCAAAGTTGCAGTGTATCCATTCTTGTGAAACCATGTGTCAATGCAATGTCACCTGTTTAAGGGCAGCCAGAGCAACATGTGAGATTCTGAAATTTGACAGAATCAAATGTAAGTAATGCACACAACAGTTTGAGAGTCCAGCAGTCATCATGGCAGTGATAGAAGGGGTTATCTTCTCTTCCAGGAGAAATGTTTTTGCATCCTAATGCAAAGCTTATCTTGCTTGGCATCTGGGCCTTTGTTGCACAGACTAAAGCCATTTGACAAAAGTCCTTTCAGCTTCTGACTAGTTTATGATAGTCTGAGTGTGCCCTGGGAGAGCAGCTTGATGTTTTCAGATGAGCTGTGATCTGATCTGGCCATTGTTAGCACTTGGAGCAGGAAGGTAACAGACATGAATGAAGGTATAAACTGAGAACTGAATAAATCAATAGCCTTGTAATTGCAGCTATTTAAATTACTAGGACTGAAACCACCAAGAGATGAGTCGTGTGCTTCCTTGGTTTTAGCAAGGGACAACATTTGGAATGTAGCTCATGACAGTAGGAATGATGCTTCCCTTATTGGGCATATGGAAATGTGGTTGGAGAAGGCCCCTCCACCTCTTATTTTGCAGATGGCATGGAGTGTTAGACTGGCACACAGAGCACCAGGGTGAATCATATGAATCTAAACTTCCTCTTGTACCTCCTTGCACTCTTTCTGTCATGTATCTGCATACACAAGTGAGCAAAATGTTCCTTTAACCTTAGTGGGGTTTAGTCCATGAGTGCCCTGCTACCTGTGTAATAATGTACCAAGAAAGTCAGAACAGCTTTTGCAGCTGTATATGAGGTAAAATTCAAGGTCAGTACTGAATTCATTAAAATCTTACATTTCTGGGATTTTCCTGGCGTAGAACTGTTAAAAAATGCAGTATGTAGAGAGAAGACCTGTCCCTCCAATGCTGTACTGTGTTAATCATTACACTGGGTATTTCTGATGAAGAAAGGTGTAGACTTTCCCAAGTAAAGGTGACTGCCTGATCTGGTTTTGAGAATTACAGAAGACAAAGACCTAGCAGTTTTTTTTTCTAGTCTGTCCTAAGTAAAATATTTCAAAGTAACATGTTAAAGTTGATCAATGTCATTAGTCACAGACACTGAAAAAAAAAAAGTGTTGTGCATACAATCCTTTCTCAACATCCTCTGTGCAACAGAATGCATATTGTAATATGTGGAAAGAAACACCAACAAATCTTCAATATTTGTTCAATGGAAATTTAAGGGTCCTTTTAATGCTTCTAGCACTGGTAGTTTCTTTGAGTTTTAAAGAGCAGCCTGATGGCTTTACCTTTGGTTAAGAAACCCTGTGTAGGATAAATCCAAAGAGAATCAAAACCTTGAACTAAAATTCTGAAATCATCACCTTTACAGTACATCTTGGAGTGAGATTTTTTTTGTCTTGGATGAAGATCAAGGCAGGCAGGGAAAATCAGAACAGTTCAATATTAATGCTTTACAGGATGAAGGGTTTTCCTTGCAAATGGGAAAATTGTAGCTTCATGGAATATATGTATCTGGGCTTTTTATTCAATTAGATTTAAAGCCAAAGCGTAGATTTTATAAGCTGTCATTATTTTGTATTTTGAATTTAAATTCTGGTTCATATTTGTAAAAATTAAAGGAAATGAAAATAATCTATATCCTCTTCATTTTGTCTCACTGAAAGCCCTTATAATCCTGAATAAATCCCTAATGACTCTTCATAAATCATAGATGGAAGTTATTCTAAAAGGTAAATTCTATTGGGCTGTTTAATTTCTATTTAATAGTGCTGTTTTCCAGATGAAATTCCATAGAACTTTCTGCAAGGCATTAACTAGGCTGAAGTATAGAGCCTTGCACAGAGGATCTAACTTGTCACTGCTGGTTCTAGGCACTTTCTGAAGAGAACTAATATTAATATAAATGGGTAAGGATCTGGGTTGTTTATTCATATTGTTTTGATTTTTAAAAGTTCAGTCTTAAAATTTATGTGGAAATACGAATTTAGTCTTACTAAAATACAGCTAGAGGTACAACTGTACTTGCATGACATGGGTAATGATGGCTATGGCTTTTCAT
Organism: Heliangelus exortis; assembly: GCF_036169615.1. Taxonomy (NCBI): domain Eukaryota; kingdom Metazoa; phylum Chordata; class Aves; order Apodiformes; family Trochilidae; genus Heliangelus; species Heliangelus exortis. Next base: position 13,917,260 of record NC_092436.1, on the reverse strand, counting down.
AACATCTCTTTAGTAGGCTTCAGAATGACCTTGTCAAAGTTAAAAGCTTATAACATTCATAAATTGTTTTTATGGCATTATGATTCTGCATAACAGTGCTAAAAACAAAAACACCATATAATTATACTGTCAATCAGGCTGCCAGAAAAAGCATTTTCCACCAGCTTTGCACCTACTAAGCTGTAAATAATTTATAAAATTAGAAGTCATGACTAAGTGGAGCCATTTTGGGGCTAGTTAAGCACTTGTCATACCTCTGTGGTCTGAGTGACCCCACACGTGAGCTCTGGTTGCTTGCTGCTGTCCTGTCAGTGGGAAAATGGTCATTTGCTCTTGGGTTGCTGTGCATGCACCTTATAAAAATATCAAGCTGTCTGTAGAGGTATGAGCAGGTGTACAGTGTATGTTGTAATGATGTTTTATTCATCTGAATTTGCAGTCCATGTAGTCTCATCCAACAAACAACAGAAGTATTTTCTTTGTAACCTCCAATTAGTGTAAATGTCAGATCCTTGAGTGCATTATCACACCTAGTTAGTACATTGGCTCCTTTTGCTGGCAAACGTGTTTCTTGAAGCCTTGACTTTACCATAATTGGGATCTAGCCTTCTGCACATTGTGGCACTTGTTTGGTTTTAAATTTTAAACAAGGTTTTTTAGTTGTCCACTCTGTTTTGTTACTACATACAACTCGTAAAACTGGAATTGAGGTGCTAATCTCAGAATGGAGATATTCAGAAGACTGCTTTATAGCTATATATTAAAAAAAGCTGTTCCAACAGGATAGAGACAGTAAAAAAAATATCAGATGTTGGTCTTTCAATAGCTGTCCTATAGCTTTTGTGCTTATTTGTGACTAATTTGATATAAACTCTAAATTTAGGACATGATTAAAGTTCAAGTTATATTGATATTTTTTTTAATTAAAAAAAAAAAAAATAAAAATTGACCTGTTCTGAGTTGAAAGTTAGTTATTCCCAAGTTCTCTGTTGGCTCTAAAATCCCAGTGACTTTCTCACATTTCTTGGCACTCAGGAGTATGTGTAAATAATTGGTAATAAAGGGGAAAGATTGCAGTGTGTAATGGGAATTACGTATCTTCCCATTTCTTCCAGGTAGTATAAAGATTGTATTTCATTAGAGCTTTTAGGGTGCTCTCATATCCATAATTGGTTATCCATCATAACCAATCAAGTTGTTATTAATTATAACTAGCTTTTATCAGTGGGTTCAATGAATAGTTGTGACTATATCACAGCTGACACATTTCTTCATGCTCAATAATAGAAGTTCAGGGAATTCCTGGCTCAGCATTCACCCTGTATAATTCATTGTAATTATGGACTCTTTTCAATGATACATTTACAACTAATCAATGAACAGGGTCAGTGACTTTGGATCATTTATAGTGCAGAGAAATATAGATAAGAGAAAAATAACCTAATTAGAAATCATCTAACAAATTATTGGTGTTCAGGTTGTACTTTACAATCTGATAAAAAAAATCCAAACAGTAAACAGGAATAGGAAAAATCAAAGATACTTTAAAAATATTTTTCTTTCTATAAAATCCTAAGAAGAAAAAGCAAGGAGTTCCCAGCTCCAATATATTGGTAATTGATGAAGAACATTTTCCTTTGTGGTTGCTTTCAATGTCTAGTTCTTAGGGGATAATATTTGAGCTTTAGGCCAGCTAATCCTATCCTCAGCTTTCTGCATTAGAAATAATGCTTAGATTTATGTGAATACTTCAACAGTCCTTGCTCTCTTTGTAACAGCCTGTACCACAGCAAAAATATTTTTGAAGTATGTTTTATTTTGTACTTTTTCTGAAGATATTTTGGAGTAGCTATACCTTAGTATGCTTAGGGAGATAAACTAATCAAGACATTGTATCTGGTGCTAAAGGGCAACAGAAGTGTGCATGAATGGAGGCAGATAAGCTCCTGCAGCTTGGAATCTTAAAACCCATGTTTTGGACTTCTTTTTTTTATTGTTTTTTTTTCTTTTAATATTAGAAAATTATTTCTTGCCTGGTCCTGAAAATGCTGTGTTAATGAGATCACATGCAGCAGGAAGCTCAAATCTGGTTTGAAAAGCAAAATAAGACAGTATTGTGTGGTCAGATTTGTTTTACTGCATTTTTTACACTAATGGTTGGTTGACTTTTTAGAGAAAGGGACCTCAGCAAGAACTGCCTTAGGGATGTGATGTTTCCCAGCAGCCACCCCAGCAGATGAGAGAAGGTAGGAATAATATGACCTTAAAAATAATGTAAATGATAAGTGAAATCTTCCTTTCTAGATATTATAACAACAGTAGTAATACAGACACTTGTGTGCTTCTCCAGGAGTTGCCAGACCAGGTTTACAGATGGGCAGTCATCAGCCTCACCAGGTTTGAGTTTGTTTTCCTGAAATAGAATTCCCTTTTTCAATTTGTGCCTCTTAGGCAGCACACAGGCCCATGTAGTTATACATAGGTAATACTGATAGGTGTGTACTACTTCACTGCTTGTGAAAAATCTGTAACCATCTTCTGGTGATAAATCCGAAACTTCTGTAAAGTAAGAAGGTTTGCAACATTTAACACCAGTGAATTACAGGAGGTTCACTTGCACTCGCATCTAAAAAAAAAAAATCACACTTAAGCAGAGCCAACCATGTTTAGGTGGTTTTGCTGCACTGGTAGTGAAGTTTTTTAGTGGTTTTTTGGTGCATTGGGAAGACTACAAATGAAGAGTTAATTGAACAACAACAAAATACAGATCAAGACAATCCCACAACCCATTTTTTGATAATTGTTTCTTCACTTAGGAGAGCATTACTTCTCTCACAGATGGTCAGAGTGTATTTGGGGAAATCAGCCAGACATGGCTTTTTTTCTGGTCTCTCTGCTTGATAACTGCAGCATTTAGCCCCAGAAGTATTATTTAATTTTGCTCCAGATACCATTTTAATCAACAGTACCGGGCTTCACAGTTGGAAGACTCCTTTTAAGGTGTCTGAACATTATTATTTTTTCTTTTTTTAATGTTTTGGACTTAGAAACAAACTCTGTCAAACTGACATTTGCTTACTTTTAAATAACTTCAAAAGAGATTCCTGAAGTATGACTTGCAGAAAGGTTTCATGAAGCATGTAAATGTCATATTTGCTAGGAACTTATCTTCAAGCTATTAAATCAGTGGTGTAAAGGAATAAGGATTTACTCTGACTTCATGAATAGGAAGATCTGGTGAATGGTCAGGTAGAAGCTGGGTGATCTCACTGTTAGGCTGAGCTCCCTCTCTGAGGCTAAAATCCAGGACTTAAATCTCCTTATTGTAGTACCTTGTGCTCATGTTATTTCCATATCAAGTGGCTTTGGTGTAAATTGGAACGTGCAGGAATGGGGAGGTGCTCAAGCACTGAGTACAGAGAGCTGAGAACTCCATTCATGTCTGTGTGATTGCAGTGGGCAAAGGGCATTTGTCCCTGCCTGAGGTTCCTGTTCCTCTCTGCCTGCAGGTGGATCAATGTGCTTCCATCAGACACATCCCAGTGGCTGGGAGTGGGGGACAGAGGAGCAGGCAGGACAAGGCAGACATCCATTTGTCCACACTAAATTGTGAGACAGGCAGATTGAAGGATCTTGAAATCTAACCTAAGCTTTTCACTTTCTCTTTGACATTTGTCAATGCATAGAGCTTCCCTGAAAGTTGCACAAGTACCATTTTCAGAACAGCATGGAACTGCAACTAAATGGCACTAGGTGTCCATGGCTTATTCAGTAGAAGCTGAGCTTTTGCAGGATGTGTGGAAAATCATCCTGACCTTACTCTTGCAAAGAGCTTCTATGAGATTTCAGAAGATGTGTGGTTTGGGTTTTTTACCCCAACATTGTTCAGTGCCTTGAGGGCAGAGTTTCTTCTGAAAGGTGCTTGCACTTTTTCCAGTCATTACTTTGGTGAAGATTATTCTCTTTCTCACTGTTTCTAGGTGATCTGGGCTTCTGTGCTGCAAGATGGTTTGGTTTTGGCTCCAAGCCCAGCATCTCAACACATTCCTCTTAATGGAGTTGAATTTTTCTGTCTCTGCCTGCTTTTCTCTTTGCTATCTGTCTTTTAGTCCACACCAAATTTTATTTGTATGTTAAGCATGAGCAGGCTAGCCTTCCTCTTGCACAGCTAGAAATTTCATTTGCTTCCAACTTAGCTTTGCTTCCCCTCTGTGGAGCTAAGATTAAGCTCATTCTGACATTGCAACACAGGCAGGAGCAGTGAGCCTAGAAATACAGAAAACATTTCTGGAATGACTGAGTCTGAATTTGTTATTTTTTAAAACAAAGATTTTTTTTTTTTTTTCAGATAAAACTATGTTTACTTTTTGGAAACAGTAAATATAGATGATGCTTTTTAAGGTGCTAAAAATCAGATGCTTGATTATTTTTTTTTTAGTGAAAATTATTTTAAAAAATAAGCACATTAACTAGCTCCTAATACTCAGCCAAGTGCCAGGTGCAGTTAGGACAACTTGTATTAACTCTTCAAGTGACTTTTAGTACACTCTTTTTTACAGGTTGAAGCAACCTTTCCCACATGCCCCATGTTATCACTCCCTGACAGTTGACAGCAGAGCTTTTAATGTTTGTTCTCCTTAATCTGTTTGAGTACAGAGATCTGGTTTAGTGAAAGTGAGCTCTTCTTAAACTGCTTAAAATAACCTGTGTGCTACAGATTAAGAGGTTATGGAGCACACGGGCAAGCAGTGCTCTGGCAGCTACAAGGGAGTGAAATGCTCTGATCTGGAGTGGCAAGTGTCTGTCCCACTGGAAAAGCTCCTTGCATGGCTTCTCATATGTGAACACCTCTGCTGGCAATTATCCAGTCCTTACTGTGGGAAGACACTGCTGATTTACCCAGAAAGCAGAGAGTGTTATGAAAAAGGATCTTAGGTGTGACTGTCTAGCAGCTGAAGTCATTAAATACAGTCAGATATTCTATAAAGGATGTTTATGGAGACTGAAAGTGTAAATATTGGTAAAACAACCAAATGTTAAAAAGAAATAGCATGGTTCAGTGGATTAAAAAGAAATGCCTCACTCACTATTGAGATAGTCCCTAATTGTAAGTTTCATAGTTCAGTTTATTTCAAAGTAGCTGCAATGCATTACTGCAGTGGAGTTTGTGCTATAATTATAATGAACAATTCTGCTGGCTTCTTTCAGATCTCTATTAAAAAAACCAAAAAACCAAAACAAAAAACCCAGAAAATAAAAACAAACCACCAAATTCTAGCAAATAATTAATTTTATTCAGTTACAGTAATAATAGGGTTTAATGCCAACCTCCTAAAGGCCATTAAAATTTCTGCTCCATCTTTGTTTCTTTTTCCACCTACAATAGTTTTATATCTGTCTTTGAAGCCAATCTCTGTGCTTGTCCTCTTCTTACCTCTCTTCATCTCTCCTCTTTTTTCAAGCTCTTTTTTCCTTCTTTCCAGTCATCTAATTTTTTTTGTTGTTGTTAGCAAGCATATAGGGATTGCTTTTGCCAATAGATATGCTTAGCTTTTTGATTTTATCACCTTGACAGTCACATCAATCTCATAATAGTCATAATATCTTCTAACTCTAATTGGAAGTGCTTGAATATTTCCCTGAAGCCACTGGACTCTTAATTATTTCAAAAATATAATTTGACCAGTTTCTGAAGCCAGTAAAAAGCATGAATAGATGATAATGTACCTTTCATTCCTTAGTGAATCTCTTATTTTCTTGGCTATTTATGCCATATTTTGTCAGTCTATTATGTCACGTAACATCCTTTTTTACTATTTCGCGTGTTAGAAAAATTGTCATGCAGGTCTATTTTCTTCAGAAAATAGTGACTGGAATGAGTGTGACTCCTTGTTGGGAAGGCTTGAGTGCTTAATATGTCTTTGGTTTATGTTGCAGTTTTCTCATTTAATTGCTGCTCACTCAGCCTTTAAAGCCTGAGGTTCTAGTTCCAGTCCAGTTCTTGCAGAGAATGGGGGTTAGTGTGGTGTGCTATTAATTTACACAGTACTGTTCTACCTCTTCTTGACTTGTTTTTTTTCAGTTTGTTTTTAAACATGATGGTTACCAGTTTGATCACTGTAGACAGCTGATATTTTGCCATTCTGGTGCATGTACTGTTTGGAAAGTGAGAGTTGCTTGTTCATTGTTTCAGAAGACACTAGAAGCTTTTGTTTACAAATGTAAGGCATGTTCTTCTGACTCTGTTAAAGAAGTTACTTCCCATCAACCTCAGAATACCCTCTCCATAATACACCTAGAGTAACAGAGGTGCTCTCTGGTCCTTTCCAGTACAATTTTGGTTGTTAGCTTAAAAAGTTTTTCCCCCCATTTGCTGAGGAAGTCTGTCATTTGATTGATGTAGAAACCATGCACTCAGATGTTCTTTCTGCTGGTTGGCAAGAAGCGAGGCAGCAAGAACAAGTCAGCTGCCAAAGGCATTGGAAGCTGTTGAGATGATGATGGTGACTGCCTTCCTTGCTGGGGCTGAGCTTCCAGTGTGTCTGATCCAGTTAGACATTGCTCTCTTAAATCTATAGATCCCACCTGGACGTATGGATCTTGTAGCACAGAGGTGTACAAAGAGACAAGAAGTTCTGTCAGCTCCGTGCAGCCTGAGCAAAGGAAGCACAATGCCCAGACAGGGACAGCTGGAAGTGCTTTCAGTTACAATTAGCTTAGGTTGTTCATTCTAAATACAGCATCCCAGGTACTTCCTCAGTAGCAAAGCTCCCATACACCACACTGGAGGGAGTCAGTCATGTAGGTTACTTCATAACAAAAATTGTGCTTGCCAGCTCCTTCAAGAGCTGATATTTTCTCCTTTTTAAATGTGTTGTTTTGGGTTTTTTCCCTCCCACTGCTCTTCAAGTGATGTGCTTCTCTTTTGCACCTTCAAATTATAGTCAAGGAGGTAAAACACACCAGATTTCTCTATATTCTCCTGCTATGGCTGCTGGAATACTTTGTACTGATCAGAGAGCAAAAGCAATGATGCCAATTGTCTTGGCAGGCTTTTCTCAGCCAGGTGTGGTTACATGTGGATTTAGATACTCTTTATGTCTCAAATAATGTATCTGGTTGGTATTAAACTGAAGTAGGGGGTGCAAAACCGTGTGGAAAATTCCAGCCAGTTCTATTTTGTAATATTTCTGTTCAAGATGAAAATAAAATGTTTTAAAAGAAAAAGTAATTACTTAGTTTTAAGATTAAACTGCCTTTCCAAATATATGTACCAGAATATATAAATAGGAATCAAGTCTGAAGCTGGTGTGCATGATTACTATAACACTACCACTCCTTTTTTTTTTTTTTTTCCCCATACCTGGCTCCTAAAATGTAAATCATTGGCTTTTTTAAAGGAGATTAGCACATATATGTGCAAGACAGGAAATCTTTATGTGAATTCTCATATCAAATGAATACTTATCCCATCTGCTATCCTTCTCCTTACAGCTGTCCCTTTGGCTTGATATTCCTGTCAAGGAGTCCTAGAACCCCACTAGTCAGTCTTTACACACCTGAGTAGTCCACTTGGAGGCATAAATATATCTTTGAAGGATTTAGCTTTGAAATCCTTACTTCTGGCCTTTTTGGGGCTTCTTTATGGTTGTTTTTTTTTTTTATTTTTTTCTAATGAATACTCTTTAAAAAGTATTAAGATCTATGTATAAAGAACTGCTGTGAGTGTTTTCTTTTTTTACTTCAGGCATCTTCCTTGTGTCTCAGATTTTTGTCTCTTTTATAGAACTTAGTGCAATTAAGGACTCAGTACAGAGAAAAAAAAAGTTTGTGGCATTACTTAGATTTTACTGCATTTGTTAAAGTATTCCAAACTCAAACTATTAAAAATAGTGATATCAATTTCGGATATGTAAGGGGATAAGTGCCTAGTGAGGATTTAGGGTAAGGTTGATCGAGGAAGTGAATCTACTTTCTCAATGTCTACAAAGAAAAATCAAATGAGAAATTCAGTATCAAAAACATCAAAGAAAATAATGCAGTTGCTTTCATCTCCAGTGTGTGCTTGCACTTCAAAGAAAAGAAAAATGCTCACCCTTCCGCCAGTACCCCTGAAGGAGGATGAGCCTATAGTCACTATCACTTTTTTGGGAAAGAACAGGAAAGTATAAGTAAAATTTTGCACAGGAAAAAGCACCTTGTGTTACTATTACTTTCACTATACTGGTTATATCACAGGACATTCCCTGCACTCAAGAATCCTTTTGTTACATTAAGATATGTAACTAACCCCTTAAACCCTTGGGTTCCTTCAAAAAAATATTTGCTTACCTCTGAAATCTAAGGACAAAGCACTGTTATCTGTTGTAAAGTGATATTCTTCCTCACTTCTGCAAAATGTCATCATTACACATATTTAAACTTTTGTATTTGCTCCCTCATATTCTGCCATGCTTTTTATCTTAGAGTTCATAGGATTAGATGAATAGTGTTAGATTTAATTCTGTGACATAACTGTGTATTAACATCAATGTGAGGGACATATTTAGTTACCCTGGGAACATGAGGAGATGGAGAGAGGTAAATCTGGCCCTAGCACCCGGGTAAACAGTTTGCTGTGAAACCAGAAAATTTTAGGGCTGACCATTCTATAGAAAAATCTTTCATGTAATGTTTTCCCAATATTAGGTACCTGATGCAGCTCTTTTGATTGTCAAAAAGAACAACTTTGTCCAGACCAAAAACTATCCCAAGAAATTAACATGGGAAAAAGTCAGGACACATGATTTCTCTATTTGCTTCACTTTTCAGACAAAGGTTATTGCAAAAGATATGCAGTAAAGTGAAAGCATGAAAATATCCAAACTTATTTCTTTGAGTGAGAACAGGTTTAAAATGGTTGTTGAAATGATACTAAATCCAGTTTTGGCTTTTTCTCCATGCTGCTTTAGCTCAGTTTCAAAGCTATCACTGATCAGGAAGCTTGACAGGCACAGTGTTTGCAAATCCTCACCGATGAGCAATAACAAGATTTGAAAGTGAAACCTTTTGTTTGTTTGAAAGTGAAAAGCCAGTTTGCTCAGTCAGCTTTATAAGTTCACTTACTTAACCACCTGCAAGCTACACTTACTTTATTTTTGTCTGTCAGATCTAACGCCTACAAATATAAAAGAGTCAGATCCTAGTGAGTATCATCACATGAAATAATAGTCCTCTCAATCAGGTTGTTTTTTTCATAACATACCCATCAGCTGTAAGGGGATGGCACAGTAAACTCTACAGGTTGCTTTTCTTTTATTTGGAAACCACTTTAATAGGGAACTGGATCTTTGGCTATTGTTCTGTGTTCCTTTGTGGCAATGAATAGATGAGAGGTTTAATCATCAGTCACTAACATTCTCCTTGGAGAATATACCAGGCCTGAACTGGAACTTGTAGCCTGGCTGCCACTTTTTTTTTGGTTTTATTTTATTTTACTTTTTTTCCCCACCAGAGTTTATCCCTCAGTTAGGGATCCAGGAGCTTCAGACAGTTTCAAATAATGAATCATTTGCCTAGCTGATGCTATTTCTGAAAAGAGAGGAAAAAGGAAATTGATGGGAACTCTCATGTAGTGCTGACACATTCTGTTGGGCACTTCTGCTGTTGCGTAGTGTTTTTCATGAGATGAACTGTAATGAGCAACTGTCACCATGGTCTTATGTCAAGGAGCAGCTTGAAATTTTATTTTTGTGACTGTTTGGTCCTTTTTGGTTTTGCAAGGGAGAAGAATCTGATTGTTTCCTTGTTCACAAACTTGATGTTTATGGGCATTTGCATTCTGACCAAAAGCAGCAAGAAGACATTAATTCAATTTTTAATCTGAATTTTTCTAGTCTCTATTGCACAGGTGAGCTTATGGAATGGCTTGGTTTGGATGCTGCAGCCTTTTATCAATAGAGTTTAGATTATATTCTGGTTTGTGTGCTAGGAGGATGCACAGCACCAGTCCATATAGAAATGGTGTAATTACCTGGAGAATTCTCATGAGACTGAGGTTTCTGGAAGCCACCATCAAGAATGGATGGTGAGCAGTAATAGAATTTAATGATGCCTGTAAAGCTGTTGTAACCAGTTCAGATGCAATCTTTTAAGAACGGAGATTTCCAAGTTGTCAGACAGTGATGCTGTGTTTTTTGCCTGAGATTTTCTGGTATCAAGTAAAGGATTTCTAAATGTATTGAAATTTAAAAGCAATATGGTTTTTATTTTTTATTTGCAATATGGCCTAGATTTATTTTGCATCCTATCAACTATTTCTTTGTTAGTTATTTTGATAGGAACCTAGAATTTCTGCACTTCAAAAATGCCCTTTTAAAATGAAGTTTTTAATCTCATTACTGTGTGTATATGTGTATGTGTGTATTATGTGAATGCCTCTCATGTCTATAGAAGCTAGGAGTATATCCAAGTATTTAATACACAGGTATCAAAATATCCATGTAGGTGGAGTTTCCTAATTTTTTTTTCATAATTGTTTTTTGAATTTTTTTTTTCCTTATTTTTTTATGGCATAAGAAGAATACAAATTCAGTGTCTCATCCGGGAGATTTTTTTTTTTCAAGAACAGTCAAAATATGATTTTCTCTGCAAAAGAGAGAAGAGAAATTTTGATATTTGTAAAAATGTGTAATCAGTGATGGTGCCAATTTTATGCCCCAAACAAGGCATGGACAGAGTAACTGCTCAAAGTTTGTAGCCTTTAAGCAGGAGGTATTTATTAACGGCCGGGGAGCAGCCAGGTTGTCCTGGGCAAACTGCTCCAATTCAGCAGTCTCACAATTCAGCAGTCTCACAATTTTGCCAAGCAATTACAACATACATTATGAATATTCATTATATTGCAACATCTACTTTTAATATTCATAACAGGCAGAGTTGAGGCAGAGTTAGAGTCTTGGTCTTCAATTTGGGGAGGATTTTGGGGGTCGTTCCTGTTTTTCATCCTCTTGAACTGGTGTCCTTTCCAGAACTTTTTCCTAATTTGGATAGTTTCCTTGTGCATTTGGCAGGGTTTTTTTGTGTCTGACAAAAATGCTGACTGCTTAGCTCATCTCTTTCCTTATCTCCCTTTGTTTTTCATAGGTCCCATTTTTTCATGTCTTATTTTGGGGATGCTAGCGTTCCTTAGTTCCTTTATGTCAAAGTGACCCATACCCTAGTGGATTTATTACCTCTGTTGTTTCTCCATACTCAGTTCTCTATGATTTTGCTTAAGCCTGCATATTGAGTTTAACTCTCCAATTCCTATATTGCTACACTATATTCACTTTCTAGGTTTTACCTGGCTTCAGTGAACACAAATGTGTACTTGATAAACATGTTTGTACTGTGCAAAACTCTGCTTTTTGCTAGGAAAGTGAAGGAACTTAAGTATCAGATCTAGAAACAAAGACATTTCAACAGGTCTGAAGTAAGTTCTGAAGGCCTGATAGGGAAAGGCACAAATGGGTGTGGAATTGGTGGCTGGGCCCACTCTTCAGAGGTCTCAGCAGCCCTGCTAATGCCAAACCCTCTGGTAATCTGCAGAGTGAAGCTCTAAGGTGCTGTTCCAGCTTCCACCTATGCTGAGTATAATGTGAGAGGAAAGCAAGTTAACACAGATCAGTTTTCAGACACTCCTGCTTCTTCAGAGAGAAGGTGTGATGATGAAGGGTATGAAACCTCTTAATTCTGTTTTCTGAAAACAAAGTGTTATGTAAAGGCTATATTTTTTAATTAAATGAAAGCTGACTCTACTAGCAACCATGAAACATTGTTCTTTCATGGATATCTGAAGAGCTACATTTAGAGAGATGATGGAAGAGGCAATGTTAAAGACAACAGATTTCCCATTTTTATTTGCTGTTAAAATACTTCAGAGAAGCAGTATGTCTTGTAACGTACCTGTATACCAGTGTGCAAAAAGAAACTACTTAAAATATAAATTTACATTTATTGTTTTTCTATGAACAGTTTGTGCATGTAGTGAGTTTAAAAAAAAAAAAAAACAGACATCTTCACATAATGCACAAATCTTTGCATTCTGGTTTGGAAACCAAATGTAGAATTTCACTCATTTCTCTAATCGATACCACAAGCATTACAGGATTGAATATATGTGAATATAGAGTTGCTCTGGCCATTTAACAATACAGGACAGATGAAACCCTTCTAAGGATTTGTTAAAAAGCACAAAGCTTTTATTGTTTAAAAAGAAAAAAAAGTTAGTATGTTGAAAATGCTATACTATCAACAATGTTGCTTGAAATAATTAAGAAATTTAAATTAGTCCCTCACAGAGCTTTAGCAATTGGGCATTATGGTTTCACAGGAAATAAGAGTTTCAGATATTAAATGCTGATACTGTGGCATGAGAAAATGCTTCACATCTTAAGAGCAGCTTATTTTCTAGTCAAATTACCTCAAACCAATATGCATTCAATCTGATATCTAGTTCATTATAATTATGCAGAGACAGACATCACTGGGGCTTTCTCCCCTATCTGAAACACAGGGCCTGTGCCAAATCTTTTAGACAGTCAGGTCCCTTGGTCTTGGAGTTTGGTTTTTTTTTTTAGCTCTGTAGCAAATATGGTCTCCAGACTATTGCAGAAGGATTACTGACTTTTCTTTGAAATATAGTGCACTAAAGGCCAAGTCCTTGTCTAAAATAAAGAAAGATCAAAATTTCTGTTGATTCCAATTATACTTGATGATGATGTTGGTTCCATCTTAGGTATTTTTCCATCACTCTGATAGAAACAAATGTCTCCTCTATGCTTTAGCAGAAAGATTTAAAGTACTGTGAGTTCATTATGTGCTTTTCCATTAAGTGTTTCTAATGACTTGGAATAGGAGGGTAAGATCAGAAAAAAATTACATTGCTTCACTTTCGTAGTTTATATTTAATTTTTTTCCTTTAAAATACAGTATCATTCATTAATTTATATCTCCCTCCTTTATCTCCTGCATTCAGTACTTATAGCACCTGCAATATGAGTCATGGTGTCTGCTGTAATAAATGGCCCTACAAAGCATGAGATTAATTTAATCTTGTGAGTATGGTTTTCTGAGACTACCTTCTTAGGTCATGATCTTCTTTTGTGAGGGAAACCCATCTAAAAATTTTCACTGAGCCCTTTGAAATGCCTTTTACTCTTACTAACATTACAGTGGAGCAATGCATTGTCATGGAGCAGGTAGTCATATATGGCCAAGCACTGTAACAAAAATTATCTGGTCATTTGGACAGGAAAGACTGTTTATGAGTTAAAAAGAAAGAGAATACTTTTCTTAATGTTGGCATAACAGGATCAGAGCCTAAGAAAATGCACTATATCCCAATATAATCAAGTGCAGCATTTCATCTCTAGGAAAATTTTACATAGTTGTATGTTGAAAGAGCAAGTACTTTGCAACTCATGTGCTGCCAACTAAATAAATGTAATCCAAAATTAACTATATTATATCTTCCACAGAAGTGTGAAAGATGGCCTGCTATGGTAGGGTTAAATTTGGAAAATTAAAGTTCAGATTAGTCACCTTTTGAGTATATGTATAAATATCCCTTCACTTACTATAGCTCTAAAGCTTAGCATGAAAATATATTACATATGTAACCTTTATTCAGTCAGATTTTCCTTGATAGGGAAACAGCAATTTTTTCATGTGATTGTCTCTAAAACTGTATTCCTTGCTCTTTAAATAATCCCCTGTCCCTGCATGAATGCCTGCATGTTAATGTTTAAGTGTTTAAATGTCAGTTAACTGGCATTAGAAAAACATCATTAATGCTAGATATTAAGCAATTACCATGGCAGGGGAATTAAAGTTTGCAAACACATTTCTGCATTCATTTATGGTTTGCTTGTGATCTTGATTTTGCGTGTGAAGGAATTCAAGTAGGTGACAAATCCTCTGAGCATCACTTTGTTAATGGACCTATAGCAGATGGACCTATGATTTCTAATTTTTAAAATACATAATAGTGAATGATATGAAGCTTTGGAAGCTGCAAGACTGCTCTTGGACCTGAAATTTGTTGTCTGCAGTGCAGCTCTCCTTTGGATATTGTGTTCATCCTGTGATCACAGCAAAAGGAGGTCACAGATAATGATGTTTAAGCAATAGATAGATATCCTGTGGCTGAGAGCCCTGCTGCATAGATCTGTTCTCTGTGGCACAGACATTGGGAATCTTACCAGGATGCCTTGAGAGTACTTCTGTCCTGAACTGAATGTCATTTTTGCTGCTCATGTTCCAGCCATTTGGAGAAGACAGGCTTTAGGCACAGCAAAGTGAAGTGTGATGTGAGGAAATACCAGTTTAGGAAAGTGTAAAACTAATCTGCATTATTTACATTACCTAGAATTTGAAGCTGATACGTTGCCATATCAGAGGTCAGCAAAAAAAGGGTGAGATAAAAAGCAGTGGTACCTTAACTTCCCTTTTACTTTCAGTTACTCATGTAATGCAACAGATTTTAGCACACCAAAGAATGATTTTGAGTGTCTGGTATGTGTGTGGCTGGATTTCCCAAAGAAGTTCAGCTCTCTCTGATATCATTTGTTTTGATGCCTGAATAAGAACTAAGCCCTTCTGGAAATCTGAGCCTAATCTTCTTTGTTTACAAAAAAAATTATCTTCTATGGGGTTTTTAAAATTTATTTATTACTTAGACTGTTGTATTGCAATAGCACTATGACTGCAGGGCTTTCAGGCAGTGCTTTCCATCCCAAGTCCTCAAAGCACTTGACAAAAGAGGTCAATGTCTTGATCCCAGGGAGGAAATGGATTATGGGATTGTGATGGTTCAGGCAGCTAAACCAGTGTAATTAATCTCTGCTGCATAATGTGGGGGCTCATGCTCTCACCCTCCCAGGTTTAAGAGGAGTAGGAAATTGCCCTTCTGGTATCAGGGTGAAGAGAATGGACTTCAGGTTGTGGACTGAGAGGGGACACGGAGAGGGAGAAGGAAATGCTGTGTTACACAGCCCAGAGAGTGGGATGTCAGTAAAATGCCTAAAGCTCACTGAACAATATTAAATTGTCTAAAATATCCAGTAACTATCTCAAGGTTAAAGTCTACACACCCTTGAAATGATGAAGTTTTGTAGTTATTTATTGTCTGCGATTATTTTGCTATGACATAACCTTATTTAGAAAAACTGTATTTCTTTGTAATTTTTGGATGTGTTAGGATCTCAAATCATTGGTAATGCTTGATCATTCTATACAGACACAATAGAAACAAGTCATACAATCAGACTGCTAAGCACAAAAGGCCTCTGCTTCTGGTATTTCTAAATACTTTTAGTAAGTTTTCCTCATCTGAGGTTTTAATTTAGCATTAACAAAGGATTTTGTGATGTTTTGTTTGCTGTAATCTAATATTCTGCCTGTAATTTCATTCAGAAATAGTATCCATTTAAATCTCAGTTTGGAAGCTAGATGCCACAGGAGAATAGTCCTGGAAAAATCTAAATTATCAGTTATGAGCTGATCTAAAACTTACAGTATTGAAACATCTTCTGAAATATGCATTAGAGAATCTTTAAAGAAATCATACAAAATTCATCAAAACCCAGTTTTCAGAAGCTGGTACTTTTTTCATCAGGATTTTACATGTCACTGGTTTTAGTTCCATATTTTTCAGGCATTTGCATACAAACAAAATTCTGTATATGCATACACAAAGAGAGGAGGAGATGAGAGCTCATCCATTACCAAGGTGTATGTCTGAAGAGACAAAGCATCTGTAATACTTGAGTTATGGAAAGCTGGGTAACAAATCTAAGGGAGTAGTGTGTGGAGTTTAGGGACTCTGCAGGAGAAAATGTCTTCAATAGTCAGTGTTTCATTAGAGAAAAGAACTTTGAAAATCATCATCCATGCTCAACAGGTACAAATATGCTCTTCTACCTTGCAAATATTTTCTGTTTCTTAGAATACACCCTTGGCTGAGAATCCTGTCCAGGAGCAGGCTGCTTCTTCCTTCAAAACCTTGAGTACATGAGAGCATCCGACCTTACCAAGGCTGATTCTGGTTTTGGAGTATCTGAGTACACATTGTGCTCATTCTAGTTCTTAGCATTGTGTTGTCTCTGCATCTCTCTATTTATACACAGACATCTTGTAGAATTACATCTCTCAGCTGTTCCCACGTCTTTAGTTTGCCTGCCACATAACTTTGCTTCTGTGTGGTGTGTGCTGAATGGGTGTTCCCTCTGCTATTAATTTTGTACTGTGCATGGAGCAGGAGATAGCCAGGCTGCCAGGCAAGTTATTCAGGGCTGCATGAGGAACAGGAATTTTTCAAATCTGTTATTTCTACAGCAAATGTCTTACATAGGCATAGAGAAAAACTAAGTGAAATGTTGGTTTGCTGTCTCAGTGTTCCCTTCAATTTCACCAATCTTGCCACCCTGCTTACCAAATCCCATCTGCTGAGACTCCACATTACCTGTGTCCACTTCCAACCTGATTTTGGCCTTTGAGCTATGCACATGTAATAAATACTACATCTGCTTTAAAAAGAACACCTGAGAGAGAACTATGATGTAAAACCAATATTTTAAAGTCTCTTTTAAGCCTCACATTGCAGATTATGTGCTATTTATATGTAGTTAACTTACATAAAATATCAAAAAACTTTGGTTATGTACCTTTCCAGCAGCCAGAGTGACAGATAAATAATAAACATCTGTCAGGACATACAGAGCCTTCACTACTTCACTGTCTCAAAGCAGCTTGTACAGCAACCACACCAAACAGACCTGCCTTGCAGCACGCCTTGAAGGTAAACAGATAAGGAAAATTTTGAGCATTCACTTTTTTCCAAATTGTTGTAAAACTACTTTGACTCCTCTTCTTCCTCCCGAAGGCTTTCAAAAAGCTATCCAGTTACTAATTATCCTATGTAGTGCAATAAATCCCTTCCCACCTGGAGGTTTGGATTTCTTTGTGCAGTATGTGCTTTTTATGGGAATCATGCATTTTGAGAGAGCCATGTCTAGCTTAGAATTAAAGGGAGAAATTTTGTCTTGGGTCATTTCTGTACAGTATCAATTGCAGACAGGTGGCATTTGTAACAAACTAGAAAGATGCCAGGAAATCCTCAGTCTTGCTTTGATAAAATCTCTATGGATTCATATGTATTGCCCTTTTTCCTGAGGCAATAGGGAGAGAGGGTGTTTTCAGATAGTATTTTAGTTAACAGAACCGTTCTGTGGCTGGTGTGTGGATGCTGGAGAGAGTTGATTGCTACCTTGCTGACTTTGCCTTAGGAAGAATAATTATCTTTAGCACTGACAAAATTTTGAAAGATTGCAACATATTTTACTTTGTTAACCTTTCTTTTTCCATTGGATTATTTGGTTGGAGTCAAGAGACTTAAGCTGATGATTTTTACTTCTGTGATTTGCCAGCCCTTACAACTGGTGGAGTGCCAGGTTCTCTCTGAGCTGTCACTGGGTGAGTGTGTTCCAGCTCCATCCACCTGTTTATGCTCTGGCTGCCAGGAGAGTGATTGGTTGTCAATTTGGCATCTTTGCCAGCACTAAATCCACTTGGTAGTTTCTCAACTATGGAATATGAATTTTGACAGAGATCAGAATAGGCACAGTTAATACAATGGCTTCATGAATTATCTCTTTTCACATAATTTAGTGAACACAGAGATTTTAGGTTGTGCTTTTAACTGTAAAAGCAGCATATCATAGCTGAAGACACTGTGTTATGTCATCTGCCTAAAGGTGTTTAAGATTAGAAATTTTTGCCTTCATTTTATCTTCATCAATGCCGGTGCTTAACCCACTGCAAAAAACCATTTGATTGCATGCAGAAATTGTTTGTTGTTTTGTTTTACCTAGATAACAGTTAACAGAAAGAAATAAAATCAGGAGCTGATCAAGACATGTTTGTTTTTCACCCATACCAGTGATGAACTGATTTGAAATGAGTAAAATGGTTTCTTTCCTTGATTGTGTGAACTTGAGAGAAAATAAACCAAATGAAATTAAGAAATTCATCTGAGGTGTATCAGCTTACCACTGGGTCTCCATGAGCACTGTGATTTGAGGTGAGCCACCTTAGTACTGGTATTGTTTGCATGTTCTACATTAAAAGACCCTGTGTCCTTCTCAAGTTATCTTTCAGATAGTTGCTGATTATCTCTGTACCCTGCTTCTGGGGGAATTTTGCTTGTGACAAATATTCTTACCACTAGAAAGCAAAACCCCTGCACTCTGTGCAGGCTGTAGGTCTTGATAACAGGTAAAGCAATGAATTTCCCTGGCATAGTACCATCTGTGTGCTCTTTCATCACAGGTGAAATCAGGTAGCAGAGAGTGCAGGGGCCTTTTTACCCTGCCTTTACAGTATTTGTGTTGAGATAAGGAAAAAATGGAAGAGGCCAGTATGAGGGAATCATCTTGAAACAAAATGAATTTTCAATACATGCGGGTTCTTGAAATTGGCATTCTTTAACAAAGAGTGCATTGGATCAGGGTTAAATGAAACAGAATGTTAATTTTTTTTTTTTTTAATTCAAATTTTAGAGAGGTTTTTCTTCCTGCAGGCTGTTCCAAGCATCCCACTGCAGTACCTTTAGAAACAGGAAAGAGGGATCAAAAAAGACCACTGACCCTAAGCGGTGTTTGATTGTTCCTTTGTTGATGATCTCACTCTGCTGCCTTTATATTCTGCATTTGTCCTTTTTTGGTTAACTGGCTGGTCTATACCATTGACAAGTCCTGTAGCTTGTGTTTAACCTTCCAAGGTGATGAGCAGAGCTCACTTCCAGCTCCAATACTTTGCTTTCATTCCCATAAAAAAAATAATGGCCAGGATTCATAAGAGTGGAGGAATGTCTCTCAGCATGGGAGAAGTGTGCAGCCTCAAGTTTCACTACCAACTTTTGTGACACAGAAAATTTTTAGCACCTAAGTCTGAGAATTCTGTTTACACGGACTCCATAGTTTTGGAGGCCAGAAAGATTCTTGGTACATGCTGAACTCTGTAAATTCTAGAGTGAGTAGCTAGTGAGTAGCTAGTGCTGACTGCTACTCATGACTGTATAGCAGCATACAGATGATTTCCATGTTACAGCAGTGAATTGAAGGCTTGGGACTACCTGAGAGTCAGAGAATAAAACATTACTTAGATCAAGTTGTCATTTGAAGTTGCACATCTTGAGACTGTCTTTATGTTGGAGAACCTGTCACTGGTCAAATTGGCTGAGATAAGGGATAGAAGGACACAGGTACCTGTTGCAGAAATTACAAAGCAGCTCTGTCTTGTAATGGAAAAGCTGGTAATCCCCAAAGTCATTATAAAGCTAATAATGAAAGAAATAGAGTTGTTCAAACATTGTTCTGATCTCCAGACTTTGTAATTTCATCTTTTTTTTTTTTTTTCTTTATTGGCATGCTGGTAGCATTGTCATGTTTTTGCCACATGGCTGTTTGGTTCGTTTTGTGTTGCTTCTGAATATCATTGTGCTACAGCAAAACATTGTTTTCAACTTCACAAGGACTTATTTTTGTGTTATTGCAAATATTTGACATATATCTTGCTTATAGAGTAGTGAAAATTGTGCTCTGAAATTTCATTGAAATTGAAGAAATTGCTCAAATGAATATTGTTTCATGTTAGCACTGTATGCAATGCCTGATGTTGCTTAACAACTGGGAAGCTGAATGCAGTAGAGAAGCATCAGTTCTGAACTGGTAGGGCAAGCAGAAGGTTTGGAATGAGTTGGCCATGGGGAGGGAGGCCCTCAGGTTCTCACTAAGTCTGTCAGCATTACAGACTACAGTGCAAAACAGGAGGATAGGAATTTGATCTGCCAGGATCCATTATGGTTCCATCATTTCATGTTGACATCATCTCTTTACACTCCAGTTACAAGTCCTGAGTGTGCCCATGTTGCTAGGGGTGTGCTGGAGATGGTGGCTCAGCTTCAGTGTGGGGTGAACAATTCTGAACATACCAGTGCTGAACATCACCACTGCAGCTGACTGACATCACTAATGCTGCTGACTGACACCACCAATGCTGCTGACATCACCAGTGCATCTGACTGACATCACCACTGCAGCTGACATCACCACTGCAGCTGACTGACATCACCACTGCAGCTGACTGACACCACCAATGCAGCTGACATCACCACTGCAGCTGACTGACACCACCAATGCTGCTGACTGACATCACCAATGCAGCTGACATCACCAATGCAGCTGACTGACATCACCAGTGCATCTGACTGACATCACCAGTGCAGGTGCAGCCCCTGGGGCAGTGTTGTGTTACACCAGGCCTCTGTGGTGCCTCCAGATGAATACCCAGGGGAACGCGTTACTGTGCTGTGATGCCAGAAGGATCAGCCAGTCTCCCAAGGCATGCTTGGCCTGTAATGCTTTCAAGTGTAGGCAAGTATTAAATTTTCATTACAGTGGTCCTGTTTTCAGCTGGACTGCTCCTGGAGCATCTCAAGAAAAGAGCAGGCTGCTATGATTGTAGTACCTGGGAAAGATAAACTAGCAATCTTACATCTGCTCAGAGTTAATGCATCCTACTTCTTATCTGAAGAAAATAAACATGATCAAGTTGTATTATGTAATAATTACTACCAAGAAAATACCCTTCTGAGCAAGGAGATATGTGCTACAAAGAAGGAATGTTCAGCCAGTGTGACCTCAGAGCAAAAGTAAGGGCTACAAAAATAAGTACATATAGGTTCTAGAGGGATAGCCAGAGAACAGTGGAAAAGCAGTACATGTTACAGATGTGCCCAAACAAATTTTAGTATGCATTAACCTAGTGCCCTATTAATTTACTATATTTGGAAATAATATAATGAATTAAATATTATTTCATCTGTATATGTGAACTATCAACTGATTAGTGTAGGTCATTCTAAAGGACCAGGACATTGTCTTAGTCTGAAGTACCACCACTAAGTACTCTAAATATGCTTAATGTCTGGTGTAATTACCACTCTACTCTTTCTGTCCTCTGCTGAAATCAGATTTGTCCTTCAGGTTTTGCACTGCTGACTATCTAAGTAATATAAAATTGAATAAAGTAACAGAAAACTGAAGTAATAGAAAACTGAAAATGAAATAACACTAAGAATCCAGAACATTCTACATGGGGTTATTGTATGCACAGGAAACAATACAGCATTGTATATTACATGTAAGAACTTTAGGGTGATTGATCTAATATTTGGAACTCACGGTGACAGCACTTGATATTAGGAAGGTTAATGGCTCACTGATTAAGGACAGAGAAGGCGTTTTCCAGCAAGTTAAGTATAGTAATTTTTACAGTAATGCCTCTGAAAAAAAGCCCAAACATTTATACACTCACAGACCTGTTTACTGCAAAAGTATCTTGACTTTGTCTTCCCAGGAGCCCTGTACCATGTAGCCAATACACAAGAATTTGTGCAACACTGATGCTAAAGGAGGATGGCTAGTGTGAATCAAAGTCGTGTTTGGCTGCTGTCTTTGAAGGCTGAATGAAGTGATGTTTTATTTTCTTATACAAAAATATACAGAACAAAACAGGTCACAAAAACGTAGAGGCAAAATTTGAGGCATTAACCTCATGCAAACTGCATCTGGGCAGCTGCTACTGATAAGCATGGGTTGTAAAAATGGAGAAAAATATTAAGGCTGGATGGAAAAATTGGCCTTTTTGGCTGTGAAGTATAGTCATGGGGTAAGTTAATCTCTGCCTGGGAGACAGCTAAACCTTTGTTAGGATATATTTATTGCTTTTTCAGCTGGATGCATTGAGCTGCTCCACTTTTTAATGTATTCTCTCGTACAAAGCCTTAGACTACTGCCAACTGTTAAGTACTACCTGTGAAATGGTAGAAAAGAAAAATCTCCAGATTTGTCAGCCTTTGTAGTTTCAAGGAGTTAAATTAAATTTAAAGGAGAGCAGTCTCATTCTTGCAGCTAAGTTTTCTAAATGTCTCTTGTGTGTATCCCTTCCTGAAGCAAGATTTTGGTATCTCTGATCTTTAATGATCTTCAGAATTGATGGCAATTTTGTTTCTGATTCAACTCTAGAATTTGTGGTGAGTTTACTGTTTCTGTCTTGCTGTTCTGCAGGAAACCAGCCAGCAGTGTCGTGCACATGGACTTATCCCACCTAAAACTTCCATATTTGCATTGTTTCTTTTCACAACAGTCAATTTGGTTCTGATACTTCCTGTAAAATAATAGCTACTATCTGACCAGAAACTTCTGAGAGTATTTCAAAGTCAACTTCCCTACCTGCATACCTTTGTGTAACACATGAAAACAGAGACAGGAGCACTGCTGTGCAGTCACATTTTATTTTAATGGCACTTTGCAGAGTACCATGCTGATGAAGTTGGAATTGGCAACCACCGTATCACTTTGTGAAGAGACTAAAGGAGGATTTGCTTTTGTAGATTGCTTGAAAAGAAATGAAACACTTCTGAGCCAGTAGGTTAGCTGGGTTCTTGGTTTTGTGATATGGGGTCACTGTTACAGACCTTAAAAGCTTTATCTTAATTTATCTTTAGTTGTATTGAAAATCCATTTTTCCACAGGATTTTGTTAGTTCAAAAAGAAAAAAACAAACAAAAACCCCAAGCAAAACAGTAAATGAAACAAACATATCTCTGTAGATACAGGGTAACTTATAAATTTGCTATACACTGTTAAAGCTCTTTTTGTAACAGATGAAAAAAAGTATTAACAATGGAGCTAGTGTTCATTTTTCTAGTTCTGATCTTACAATCATAAACATGAATACAGATGCACAGAATTAGAGGCAACTCTTAAAAGGATTTTCAATAATTTTCATGTTGTGAGTTCAACCTTAAATTTAAAAATATCCTTTGGAGCAGCAGTGCTTTTAGGTGATACTGCTGCAAATGTTACCAAATTATACTAAAGCTTTAGTCCCTCAGAATAATGGGTATTCAAAAATTCTTCATTCCAAATCACGCTGGTAGCTGACAACTGCCTGTGTTGCTTACTTGGGTTAAGAAAGTTAGCACTGAATTACAGCAGTATAAAAGGCAGAGCCTGGTTGTTGTGTGATGGTTTGTCTCTCTTCTGTTGCAGAAGGAATCGCATCTTCAGGGGGAAAAAAATCTTGTATATTCAATAATTATAATAATTTTAAACTGGGAGCAGAAATTAAGAGGTTAGTTTTATTACTTGTCTTATTTTATTAATGTAGATACTTCCCCTTATTTTCAGTCAAAATCTGTTTTGCAAATATATAGAAGGATGACATTTTCTGATTGCTCAGTTCATCCTTGTGACAACTGGACAGAGTAAGGGGATTTGATTCTTACTTGCTTGAAGCTTGAGACAGCAGTGAGGCACTGCCAGAATCTACAGACCATTAGCAGCAATTCAATGAAACAGCTCAGTTCAAAGGCTGAGAAATTTCATGTACATGATTCCAGATAGTGTTTTCACACAAAAATACAAATCTTGAATATGCATGAAAGAGAGGGAGGGAGATTGTACTCACTTCAAAAATCTGGCTAAGATGTTATTCCCACCAGGACATATGATCATTGGAAGAGAATGGAAAAGCATGGAAGCACCAGCTGTTTGTGAATGAATCAGATTTGGCCTGGTTAACATCAGAGATGAATCAAATATGGTTTTGTTAGGATCATAAAGACTGATGAATTGAAGAAGGTTTAGAAAACTCTCTAAGGATTCCTGTGAAGACAGTGTCTGGCTAGTAAAGTAAACCCTGTTAAATAAATATGAAATCATTATTGGGTTATTTACTTGCTCACCTTAAATTTAAAGTCTTATTATTTGCTTCCTGCTGGCATCATCCTCCAGGATACATATGAAAACAGATACCCTTAAGCTTCCTGGTTTCAGGAAGGAAGGTGCAAGTCTGTGTGTGAACGTGAGCTCATGTGTAATGCCTGCCTGTAAAGCAGACTGAATTTACTTAAGGAACTTGTCTGCTGGTATGTTCAGCAAAATTTGTAAGAGAAATATGAAAATCTGAAGTATGTGTTATATGAGCTCAAAAAATATTTTATCCAGGAGAAGGGTGCTTCACTGACAGGAGAGCTACTGTGAATTGGGTGCCAGCTCGTTTTGCTGAGCTTTCCAAGTAGTATTTATGACTTGTTTTAAAATGGAGAAGGAGAATGTCCGGCTATAAGTTTATAAGTACAGTGCTACTGCAAAATGCCATTTGTGACATGGTATAGACTGCATTTCACCTTGGCTAATGACAAAACTGAGTTGAATGTTGTCTGGTTTTACTGTCACCTGCACAATGCTAAAGTGAAGAACAGAAGTCCTGTAATAGTGACTTCTGAAGCCTACAAATACAGGAATAAAGAAGGATTTAAGGTATCCTTGGCTCAGATACTCTTTTAATTTGCACAGGTGTGTACTAGCAAGTACAATCATTCATCTCTGCATATATCTAAGAAAATGATAGGGACTTGATATGCTTTGCAGTACCATGGACACTTGGTACTTGTCATGGCTGCTGTTTTCAGCAGGAGTACTACTGGTGTTCCAAACATTTGTAAGAATTCTGTCAGTGGAGAAGCACAGTTGCACTCAGATATTTCAATATTCATACATCAAAAGAGAATTACCCAGAAATTCAAAAGCAGGAACTTAAAGTTTATGGTGCGCAGCTCAGTATGAAAGTTTTAAAGAGACTTTCTGAGGGCTTCCACTCCACATTATACCTCCAGCTCAAAGTGAAACTGCACTTGGTTTGACTTTCTGCAAATCAAAGATGCCTTCTATTTAATTTCATTCAAATGTGTAGCTGTGCTTCATTTTTACCACATTAGATAGCAAACACAAATCCAATAAAATGTAAACTTGGCTTTCATTTAGTTGAAAGCAACTAGCTTGTTCAAAGCCTTTG
Organism: Heliangelus exortis; assembly: GCF_036169615.1. NCBI lineage: Eukaryota > Metazoa > Chordata > Aves > Apodiformes > Trochilidae > Heliangelus > Heliangelus exortis. The sequence goes on along the minus strand of NC_092436.1, from coordinate 13,892,318 downwards.
AGATTGTCTCTTTGAGAAAATAGTTTATTGTCAAAGGTAAGCAACCTTGGTCAACTTGAAGCTCTGCATAATCTTGTAAGAGTGATTGATTTTTTTTTTGCCTAGTCCACTGTCATGCAAATCATGAATTTAAAAAAAGATTGCTGCCAACAATTCTGTTTTCAGGGGCGGGGGGGAAAGACTTTGTAGAACCCAATATTGCAGTGTTCCTCTTCTTTGGTTAATTGATGCTTTTAGATAAGAGTGATTGATAGATTGTGATCTTCCAAGTATATACTCATTCAGAAACTGCCAGTGTCTTTCGAGAAGTAAGTCTTGGTTTAGCTCACAATGTCTAAGACTGGTATGTTTAGGTAAGTCTGGAGTAACAAAAGCCAAGGCTGAGAACAACAGTAACTTGAAGGCAGATCTGGAAGAGCTGATTGATTTTTATTTTCAGTATTTTTACCGGTCACAAAATAGAGTGAATTTCTTTAATGAGGGGGGCTGTTGGGCTAATGGGGCTTTCACACTTGTCTACAGTGATCAAAATAGCAGTCCTCTAGTCTAAAGTTACTCCAAAAATCTGTTGAATTTGATGGCATAAACTAGGAATGCTTCTGAACTCGGTCAGGTGTTAATAGTAGTTCAGGTCTGAAACCTTGCTTGTGTAGGGCTGAAGGGACCCACACCTCTTGTGGGTGTGGGTCTGCTGAGGATAACCATTGCTGCCATGGATTTAAAGCCATCTTGGGCTTTGCCTGTAACCTACTGCTTGTATCTTAGCATTTAGAGATTTGAGCAATCTAGGATTTTGAGCATCTTTCCTGTTTAGTCTACAGAGCTTTTTATTTACTCACTCATTTAGGTTTATTTTACCTTCACTTAGTCCCTGTGCAGAGCATACAGTGAAGTCCCTCCCCAGTCCTATGGAGTTTTCAATGAAAGTGTGAGCAAAAGGCAGAGCTGGCAGTATCATGACTTGGACAGTCTGTATTTTAGAGTCTGTTTTACTGGTAACCATAAGAGTTTAGTTCACAGGATCCTTCAAATATTTGCATGTTTAACTTCCCTGTACAAAGAGAGTTTAATGGTGGTATTTGCATTGTAAGGACAAAATGTGGAGATGATAAAATCTTCCTGTGGTGCAGGCTGGTAGAGAACTTCTGCCCTCCTCAAGTTGACTTCCAGCCCAAAAAGGTCTGCAGCCTCTGCAAAACAGGATGTTATGTGCTGCAGAGCTGCTGCTGTGTGAGAAACGAGGGCATCATCAAAAAAGCAACTCTGGGACGTGGTGATTTAGGGTCTTGGTGTGGGCCTTCAATTGCCCTAAGTTGAATAGGCTCCAATTGGTACAATATTAGATGTAAATGCCATTTTCTTCATTTGTCATGGCCCTTTGGAGCACTGTGCTGAAGATTGTGAATAGAGTGGGTGTGAGAACACAGCCTTGTTTCACACCATTGATTATTGGGAAGGATTCAGAGAGTGCACCACCATATCTGACTTGGCCCCACTGATCCTCATGTAACAGGATGATAAATTTGAGGAACTTTGGGGGGCATCATTGTTCCAAGATCTGCCACAGGCCTTTTCTGCTCACAGTGTCAAAAGCTTTAGTGAGGTCAACAAATGTCACAGAGTCCTTCATTCTGTTCCCTACACTTCTCTTGCAGTTGTCTGAGAACAAATCCCATGTCTGTAGTACTCCTGTTGGCTCTGAAACCACAATAGCTTTCAGGTAGAACTTTCTCTGCAACAGCAGGTACTGCTCTGTCCAAAAGTCTTCTTGCAAGCTCCTCCCCCCTGACAAGTGGTGGAGAGCTATGGAATAGCATTATGGAAAATACACATGATAATAGTTGAAGTAAAAAAAAAATGTTTTTTGGGTAAACCCTAGAGGAGTATCTTTTTTTCAGGTTGGCCAAAAGACTTTGTTAACTGTTATGAACTGGTTTGAGCCTTCTCAAATAGTAAATGACATTGCCAGGAGGTACTGCACTGCTGTGCAGGTTGCTGTTCTGTTTTTCCCCTGTGATCTCAATACTAATGATAGTCAGGGAATTAATGAAACCATTTCACCCAAGTATTGTCTAATTAACTTGTATTTTGTGTCCAGTGAAATTAAGATATAATAGCAGAACTGAAATTGATACCCCAAAGACAGTTTTGTTAGTATTGATCTTGGACTTGTTTTCAGTGGATCTGTGTGATGGGAGAAATTGAATGAGTAAGTCCAGATTAGCACTTCTTAGCACTTTGGATTTATTATAGTGGTAAACCACTGGAGTTGTAATTACTGTTCTGCATTACAAATTAAATCATTTTTATTCTTTGGGACTTGTACATTTCAGTGAGATGGCTGGGTCCTTTGTTGTGTTGGGGGTTTTTTTGGTTGTTTTTTTTTTTTTTGTTTGGTTGGGTTTTTTTGATGTGCCCATTGTCACAGCTGTCTGAATCCTTACCTACAGTAGCAGTGATATCAGCAAGACTGTGCTGTTACACACTAGTAGTATGTGCTGGTGCATTTACAAGAGGTGAAATCCATTCTCTTTGGAGTTATCTTTGAGAACACAGCTGTGTCTTTCCTTCCCTCCTGTGATTCTGAGAAAGTTACAAATTTATTTTTAACCATCCCTGTACTTTCATCTAACTAGAAGCCAGTGAGATTCAGCGTCCTTCATGCACTAGTAACTTCTACTTTAAAAGCACTTATGTAAAACTGATAGAGATAAATATGAGAACGCAGGACCCAGCATGCTGCATCTAAAATAGGGTATCTGACAGCTTGAGAAATTGTCTAAATTTAGACCTCTGAAAATTGTGGTATAATACTTTTTTCCCCCTATGGCAGCACAGTATTAAAGTGCTTAAACTTACCAGCCCAACCTACTAGTCAGTCCTTGCCTCCAGCAGGCTTCCTGCAGAGACCTCTAAACCACTTGCATGCTGGCATACATATATTCAAACCACGTTTTTTTTTTTTAAGAAAATCATTAATCAGTTCTTTTTAAAAGAAATACTGGCTAGTTTTTTCATGCATTTCTACAGAGCTTTTCATTTTCTTATTCCTTATGGTACTGCTTCTGAATAAATTTTTCACAGAGGATTTGTTAGTATTAAAATATTACATTTCTTGTAACACCAATCATTGTATGTTTCACTTCAGGGTAAGACTGAGATCAGATGTTTATATTCCATCAAAACCAGAAGATGCCTACTGTAAGAGCACTCTTGTGATGAAGCAGCAGAAACTGACTGTAGAACAATAGAATATCTGTACAATTATTAAGACAAGAATAGTAGACTCATGACTGCAGACATGCACAGCTCACCAGCATTTATGGTGTTGATTCCTTTCATTTGAGTTTTATTTGATGGGCTGGGACATCACAGAAACCCTTCTCTCCCTTCACTTTATAGTGCAGAATGCCTGTTAGTTTTCTGCAGTCTTTAAGATGTTGACTTCCTGCTTATGCTTGGCTTGTCAGATCGTTTGGACTATATTTTATTATCTGTTTGGGCATGGAAATATAGTGGTAAGTTTTTTCTTGTAAATGAGTAGAGCTCAAATAGGGAAAAAGGGGGAATAGCTTTTTTTCCTGTGTACTGTCACCTTAATTGGGGTTTCAACCACAAGTTGAAGTCATCAGAGGTCATTCCATTAGCTTCACTTATCCAAGTTCTCTTGTGGTTTTTTTGTTTTTTGTTTTTTGGTTGTTTTTTTTTTATTAGTGTTAGATTAATTCTTAATTCTTAAGAAAAAAATAAATTCAAGAGGCTCAAGAACTATGGGGTAGATGCCGATAATCAGGCAAGGTAGTCGACAAAAAATCAATTTTTAAAATTCAGAATATTTCAAAATATATGTAGAAACTTCTGAGAAGGCTCTGTAATGTCAGCTATTTCATATTCAGAATGAAGTGACTGCATTTTTGCTAAGTTAATAAGCAAACCAAACAGTTTCTTATTTTTTTTCTGGAGCCATTAGATTGCTTCCTATTAACCTGGTATACACAGAGTCCTGGATCTGCTCTGACTGGAAAGGCCTCCTGGAGCCTGTAGGAGCTCAAAGCAATGTCATTGCTGAAGGGTTACAATGCCTTCAGGGCTGGTGATTACACAACTTTATTATTAAACCTGTTCCAGTGCTTAATTACCCTCCATTAACATTTTTATCATGTCCTGTTGCACCCTCCCTGATTCAGGTTATGGCCACACCATGCAGCTCAGGAGAGAGCCTGGGTCAGGCTTCCCTGGCACCTCCCTGCAGGGACTGGCAGACTGCTCATGGGGTCCTTCTCTCTCCAAAAAAGTGAGATTTTTTTGTTGTTGTTTTTTTTTTTCCAGGGAAGTTTCTAAACTGTAAAAAAAAAAATCAATCAGCTCTATTTTCAGAAGGCTTACAATCAGTCAGTTTGGAAAGACCACACAAAATAAAGATCATCTTTTGCTTGTAAGTCACTTGAAATCTTCCAGCTGGGTCACCCTGCTGTGGTGTGATAAGTTGTGGTATTAAAATAGCAAAAGTAGAGCAGAAAGCTCAGTTGTACAGCTGCTTTTCCCTGCCATGCTCCTGTGGAAAAGCACTGCCAGCTAGCTAGGGTTGTTTTTTTAAACATATTTTTCTGTTTCCTTTCAACAAACAGAATGAAAAAAGGTAACAGATTTCTGAGGAAGCACAAAGTACATTCCTCATGTAAAACAAACAAAAGAAAAGTAGCAAGTAACAGTGATTTTGACTTCCTCAGTAGAAATAACTAGAACCATGGTTGGAAAAATCATCACTACTTAGAAATGTATATCGGGGACAACTAGAAACAAATCAGATAAGATACCAATTTTCTTTTAATTTTGGACTCTGAACCTTTTCATGAATATGGGTGACTTAACCAAAAACAAAGCCAACAACAAAATAAACAAAACAAAACCAATGCAAACCAAAACAAATAAAGTAAGGAAAGCTTTTCAAGATGGGTCTTCTGCTGACAGGTTGACTTAGAGTGGCAGAAGAAGTGTTTGCACCAGCAGAGCCCAGTGGTCACTCTGCTCAGTCATTGCTTGGAAGATTTGGAATCTGTTTTAAATTAGAGAAGAGAAAATGCAATTGGATGTTAGGAAGGTGTTCTTTAACATGAGGTTAGGGGGTTGCCAGGGAGGTTGGTGAGGCCTTGTCCATGGAGATTCTCCAGGTGACCCTTGACAAGGCTCAAAGCAACCTGATCCAGCTGAGGGTGTCCCTGCTTACTGCACGTGGGGTTGTACCAGGTGTCCCTTCCAACCCAAACCATTCTATGATTCTCCTACACACTCCAAGGGTCCCGCTGATGGTTCTCCTGAGCACCTGGGTCTCTTGTACTTGCTCCACAGAAACTGTAAGTCAAGATTTCAGTTTCATGTAACTATGAACAGAAGGGATAACGGTAGGACAGGAACAATGTTCCTTGTGTTGTGGAAGACATGTTGTACCCTGCCTCCCAGCAGCCCCAGTTATTCTCTCAGAAGCACCAGCTGTGGCTCCCATCTCCAGCATCTCCTCATCACACACCCTTACAGCACTTGAGTGTGGAGGCAAGGACAAATACACAGCCTATAGTTCTAAACATTTATAATTTCAGAAATTATACTGGTATGAAGTTTCAGAAACAGTAATTGAGATGGTCATATCTCACAACCATGTTGCTATAATACATCCTTTTCATCTGGAAATATTATAGGAAGGCAGGGGGGCTGTGCAGGTGTGCAGTGTGAGCCACCAGGCTTCTTGAACCCATGGCAATCCCCAGACGAGAAATCTTGACTGAAGGGAATTCTGGATATTTTTACTGTGGTCATGTAGTTCATACACAGTTTTTTGGCATCATCTGCAACATAACATGGTTGCATGTTATGCATGTATCTTATTTCTCATTGTATCTTATTTCTTTTTTATTTTTTAAACGGTACTGTGTAGTCCATTCTGCTGCTTCTTACACATTTAATACAGCCAAAGGCTTTCACCTAAAATGAAGATATCTATGCCAGTTATGTGAAAATCATCCATATTTATAACTGTAAAATAACATGGCCTCTTTTCTAGAGAAAAAGTCAAATATTTAAAAATAGTTAAAATTTTAAATGCAATTTATTTGAAAAAAAAATTTTAGACTTCAGGTCATTTCAGTTAGAAAGGGGTCTGTCATCTGTATTTTATTTTTCTATAATATATACATAAAGTAATTGAATAATAATTGAATTTTTTTAACAAAAACCTTCAACATTTTAAGGTATGTGAAGATTCTTCATTTCTGTTTAAAAAAGATTCTGTCCTTATCTCCTTTTATCTATAGTATACATATAAAATAGTTGAATAATAACTGAATAAAATAAATAATAAGAAAAGAATCCTTAAACATTTTTTTAATGTGTGTGAAGGTTCTTTTGTATTTCCAACTCTGTTCTGATGACATTGAAATGAACTTGCAGTATGTCTTTGTTTTGATAGAACCAGATTTTTCAGTTAAAATTTGTTGACATGTTCTGACTGGTTTTATTCAGGAGAACAGTTAGAGTAAAATTCATCGTTTTCATTGTTATTAATGCAGACTTTCTAATAGTTCAATAATACATTGCAAAATTATTCCCATGTAATCTTTGTAGGAATCCAGGCAGCAATATTCCTCCAGGAACAGAATTTCATAGGCAGGTTGTCAGCCACTGAAAAATAACAAATTGACAAGAGTTTGAAAAAGGATGCCAAGCTAATGGAGCAGTAGCAAAAAACCTGTGTTGTTAATAGCATGATATATGAGAGAAGGAATGAACGGGCAGAGCAGTGTAACATGAAAAATGAATGGGAATTTCATTAGGAAGGACTTCCCTCTTGTTTTCCAACAACCATTTCTGCTTACAAAATCCTGTGTGAATACTCGAGGTGGTTTGTGGCAGCAAACAGTAATGTCAGGTGCTTATACCTTTTCCCAGCAAGAAATTTGTATTGATGTGTCTTTGGTAAATTTTCAAATTGCAGAGCTGCACTAAATAAAATGTCATTTTCCAAATAAATTAGGATTTTATGCTGTCATCTGAATTACTAATGTCATCCTCTGTAATATAATGTTTACGCTTCTCCTGAGGCAGCCTCTTCAATTTTGCTCACACCTGTGGCTCAATACAGAACAGAAGGTCTTACAAAGACCTCTGCTCCCAGAGGAGCACTGCTGGTTTTCAAGAGCCTTGGAAATTATTGCAGTGTTTCTAGGTAACCCTACAGGTCTTGTAGTTTTTAATTTGAACATGAGTTTTGAGGTGCAGGTATTGTCTACCACTGGGAGCAGCTTTGCTTTCCCAGCTCATACTCTTCACCTTGTAAACTTGCACTAAATTAGTTCACTTTTGTTCAACTCGTGGAACTGCACTGGTTTGCATTATTAGCTGGGTCTGTGGTCATCTGCTGTTAGCAG